>NC_090450.1:116810049-117113080 GCF_031143425.1 Pleurodeles waltl
GTTAGCAGTCCCTCAATGCACTCCGGCTGCTTTCTGCCATGATGAAGTGGGGGTGATGGATATAGCCGACTATATAAGAGTGCAACCTTTACTGCTCTGATTAAGAGTATGGCTAAATCCTGAAGCTCACTTGTGCAGATCTGTGATCAGGGACTGTGTGTCACTGACGCGTTTTATGGATATCCCCTGGATTGGATATGTAAATTTCATGTTCTCACACCTTGAGGTAGAGGAATATTTCCAGGATCCTAACTCCTTGCCGGGGGGGGGGGTTATATAGAGAACAAAGGATTTGTACTGGCACTCTAATGACAACTCGGATTTAACTGGTAATATGTCTGGGGCTCTGGAGCGTTTGCCTCCTAAGCCATTACTCCCCAAGTTATATCTTAGTATGATCACCACTGAACAGCACAGGTTTTTACTCACTAGACTCTGCCTGAAGTCCATACACTTTTTACTGGCATTTCCTACTCAAGGTACCTGGTTCAAGAAACTGCCCCCATGTGGCTGTGATGGTAGATCGCATCAAAGCTCTTTTCATTTTATCCTTTTTTATAATCTATACAGAGTCCCCAAAAGGAGGTTTTTACACCTGGCCCTCCTTTCCTCAGATATTAGACGTAGTTATCCTGCCTTTTCCTATTTACAGGACTTGGGTAGACAGGAGATAATAGAGGCGGTGCTAGATTTTATAAATGCTGGTATTCAAATTCATAATTGGTCTTAACTGTTTCAATCGGCTTTTATATTTGACATTGTTATTTATTTCTATTTATTAAGGCTTTTTTTGATGATGATGTTTGTAATTGACTGTGTCTTTTATGGCTTGTTTGAGCTGAATAAAGTATTTTGATGATGATGATGAGTGAAACAAGGAACTGATGGAAGACTGTTCCAAATCTATGACCAGATCTGTCTCTGAGTCTGTCTCTGAGTTTAACTCTGACAAATTCCAGGTCTCAGTGTGTCAACTGTATCAATTGTGTCAGTTTTTTTAGCCAAAACCATTGGGTCCAGTTTCTCAGATTCATCCATACCTCATAAGCCGCTTCTGCATACTCTATACCACACCCGAGACCTTGAAGGTTAGGTCCCTTTCCAGAATTCTTTATATTCCCCATAATCTCTGGTATAACTGAGCCTCTCAGTAGGAGATATGCCAAGCCTATGGACTGTTCAATATGTATTGTCTTAGTCAGATTGTGATCAAGCAGAAGACTGTCCCAGGTATTGGACCCTAATGCTATGACCAAACCAATTTTAAACTCCTCAGAGAGGGCCAGATACACTAAGATTTCACAAATAGTGGTCATAAATTGTGCAAATTGTTTGAAATGATATTTTTCAAACCAACCTTTGTATTAATTTGTCATTTTCCAAAATCATTATTCAGAGTGGGTACCAATTAGAGCAGCAATTTCAATATTCATGAGGTAGGTCACAAACTGCCAATCACTCTGGAAGTCATCACATGGATGGTGGTCTGCTGTGGTCTTCAGACCACATGTCTGTGATCACATTTAAAAAAAAAAGTAATTTAAAAAATGCAGATTTCCAATTGAATAATGGGTTTAGTACCTTTGTACCTTAGTTGTCACAAACCCTGTGATTTAGCAAATTGAAGAGTTTGCTACTGCTAAATGGCCTAATATATGTGGTCCTTAGTCTTTTCAATCATGTTTTGATCTTGCATTCCTCACCTAATTGCCAGGGTCACTATGTGTAAAAGTCTCTATAATAACCCCTGTATTCTTCATACTACTGTATTCCTTATTCCATTAGGTAAATTGCCTCTTTCACCACCATAAGGACTGGTTAGAGATACATATGTATCATCATTGTTGAGCATCTTAACTGTCAGTGGGACTTCGTTTTAAAATCCAAGGCTAGTTCCTAACTTCATATATCATTTCTTACTGAGGACTACTAGGTCTCAGCCATCCCTTTCACAATGGTTTCACTTCTCTTTAGCATCTGGTATCCCCGTTTCGATGTCTTGATGGTAGATTATGTTTTTTTCTCCCCCCATCTGTAATGCTTAGTCCACATACTCCTTCTTGTGTATAAACCTGTGTGGCCATTATGCACATACTGAGGAATTTAATACTTTTTTTGACACCCGAAAATAATGAGTATATTGCAGAAGTGGGATAGGAGGGCTCTGAGCTGCAAGATTTCACACAACAAGAGATTAAGTTATCTCAGTAGCACCATCATTATTTGTGTTACTTGCGGAGCATACTTCTGTGTCCTCTACAGCAGGCAAAAGTTTTTGAAGGTTAATTTTCTTCTGACCTTTCATCTGCAGGGGGTGTGTGGGTTCTCTAGGACATTTAATTGATTTTCTTTCTCTGTTTAATTTTTATTGTAACTCCTTTAAAGGATCCCCTTCTCCTACTCCAGTATCTGCATTGTACCTCGTATCTCTCTATAAGAAAATGGGTTATTGTTTCAGGAGGGTGTGAGAAGGTGGTTCTCACTGTCTAATTCGCCCTGATTTTTTGCTTTTTGATCACCTGTATTTCGACCTTTTATGATGGGGGAGCACACAATGGACTGCGTGTGGTGACCACCAATATCTGCCTTTTAAGACAAGGCTGCTGTGATGCAGCCAGGATAAAAGGTGCCTGGCTGGTTACAAGTGGACATATGTGCACACAAGTGTGCACCAATGTGAGGGCTGCACGAGTAAGACTCCTGTTGTGTGGACTTAAGAACTGCGTACAGGTAATCTGGCACAGAAGGGACTACACAGAGTGGGTAGTGACCTGGAAAAGGCCTTACAATGTGGGTGTACATAGGAACAGGAGAGTCAGTGTGCTTTAGTGTCTTGATTGGAATAACACCTATTATATTCCTATGGGAAGGGCTGCCTAGGACACACCTCCAGTTCCCTAGGGGCTACAGACTCCAGAGTTACACCAATGTGCATGGTAACCTATATGTAAAGATCACTACTGAGGAGTACAAAAGCAAGTCTGTACAGCTTATGCGCCATCCAGGAACAGCACATGTCTCTGACTCAGCTCTGTACCAGAATACAGGCCTTATGCTGCTGGGCTGGGTTAATTACGTTTCTCACCATATGCAGGATCAAGGGCCTCACCCTTCAAAGGAAGCAAGTAACAGTGCTTAAGTCAGCTCTGAAGGGTGAGGTGGCTCTGTGTCAGTCAGCCAGCTGTCATCCTGTACCAGGAAAGGGCCTGCCCCAGGCCCCTCAGCCGAGGAGGTCTAGACCTCAGGAGCCGAGCCTTTGAAGATTTGCTTGGGGAAGGCCCTGGGTGTGATGTCAGCAAGGGAAGGAGTTGAGCCTTTCTGAGCCCCTGGGGCAAGTGACTCCTGGGTGACACCATTTTGAGCTATCCTGGAAGACTGTGCAGGGAGTTTTAGACAGGGGTGGAATGGTGATGTGGCACATCCAGATAGGCCAGAGGCACAGACCTGCTGGTCACTTCCGCCCTCATTCAAAAGGTCCTGCGCAGGGGAGAGATCTCTCATGGAATGTGCTTTTGCTAAAGCAACCATGGGGTTGGAGACTGATGCCATGGACATTTGGAAGGAGGAGCCCCATGAATGTCCCCAGGACCAAGGACTCTGACTTTGGCTTTGATTGAACTCAGGACCAGTGGGTAGAAACTGGGCTCTGCGGCAGGAGGTGAGAGGCCCTGATGGAAAGCAAAGTGGAATCTGGTGCAGGGAGCCTGTAAAACCATCCTCCCTTTCAGTGTCACCCTTTCAGGCCAAGAGGCCTGATGAAAGTGGGTAGGGCTCACCACCAGGATCCAAATGAACCAAAAATTGTCAAAATAGGCTCAACCGGGCCCAAGATATCTTCAGTAAAAGGTTGGTAACATTTGACCCTTCTCTGGCCAGCGACGAAGCATGTTGGGCTCTGATACCAACCTCTAACTTGCCACCGGGGTAAGCTTGGGCCCGGAGGCTTCCCCTTATTTGCAGTGAATAACGGAGCGTGCTGTCGCGCTTCCCCCATGGATATCGCAGGGAAGGGCTGTCGCACTCCCCGTGTTATGCTGATGGGGGTCTGTACCCCCTTCCATGGCCCTGAGGAGACCAGCCCACTTATGGAGGAGGGTGTGCCAGTGGACAGCCCTGCCATACTTTTGAAGGGGGCCCCGGACCCCATCCCCGGACCCCATGCGACCAGTGATCTGAAGGTAGGCGGGAGAGCGCTGTCATGCTCCCCCGTGGTGACAGGACTGGGGCCCAGGACCCATCCCTGGGCCCCAAAGCACTGGCAAAGATGGGGGGAGTGCCGCCGCACTCCCCCATGTGGCCTGCCGTCCCCGCTCCCAGTGCTCATGACTGGTTTGGGGCCGTGGGAGGGGAGGGCCACGGTGCATGTCTCCCTGCAGCAGCTGGTAGGCTGGAGTGTGACTTCCGGCTGCCATGGCAGCATGTGGGATGGCTGCTCGTGTGGGGAGCCAGAGAGAGTTGGGTGGGCTTCCCAAGCTGGCGACCAACGAGACAGAACCATGTGGGGGGTCCAGGTGGGAAGGGACAGCTTCGAGAAGAGGAGAGTAATCATAGGACAATATATTATATCGTCACCATGTGTTTCCCCATCCAAGCTTTAAACGGTAACCAAAATTTATTTGCCTTAATGATCTCCATTGCTGTGTCCATTCTAAACGCAAATGCCAGTTTGTCCAGCCACTCTATAAAAGAAGGGGGTACCTTACCTACCCGTTACCTACACATTTCTTCGCCTAGCGAACAATGTGACATAAAACAGCAATTTCTGTGAGTCACTTTTAAGGTTTCCTGTATGCTCCAACCTACCAAAGATAGCTAAAAGAAGGTTAATCTCAATCTCAAACCCCAAAGCGATTGAAATCATTATCTTCACTGCCTTCCAAAAAGGTTGTATTTTTGGGCATTCCATGAACATATGGACATCCGTAGCCTTTTCCATTCTGCACTTTCCACATTTTGCCACCCCTCCCTTCCCCATTTTTGACAAGGTGACAATATGCCCTATGCATTGAATACAGGTGGTTTCTTCTGTAAGAGGCCGGTTTGACCACAGTGTACAAAGTACGCAGAGACACCTGCCACACATCCTACAACTGTACTCCTGGGAAAAGATTTCTCCACAAATCGTTGGCTAACTTAAATTCAACGCCCACTACCTCAATCATCTCCCAATACCAGATGGCCACTAATTTCTTTGGGGAGGGTCTTCCATTATCTTTTCCTCTATCTGATTCTTCAAGCCAAGACTCCTACACCCCTTCTGTGCCCACCCTTTCAATTAGAGGTACTTTAATCTTAACAAATCCCCACCTGTCTCTACCTAGATTTCCTCCCATGGGAGTAGGCTGGCTTCCTTGACTAAATCACCACAGCTTTTAAACCCCGCGTTCTTGATTGGAGTAGCCAATATGTCCTTAAGGCTCTCTGGCATGCCCGGTGAATACCAAATAGGTGCCCAGTAACTATAGTATTCCATCTTGCACATGCACCTTGCACCTACCATAATTGCACAGCATCTTTAAACACTTTTAATTTAATTTTTTTGAAATATTCAGGATCCCCGAATTTAAACAGGAACTGATTTGAACCCGTCTTCACTTCCCCTAGCATGGGCTTAAACATGCATCCCACTTCTGTGATATCAGGGGCGGAAAAGAGCATCCTTGCATTTTTAGGTTGGAAGGCCCAATCATATAGCTGCAAATCAGGCCAGCCTAGTCCCCCTTTCTCCCTTCTTCTATGTAACTTCTTCCATGAAATTCTTGCTCCCTTCTGTGCCCATATAAATGAGTTATTGTCCTGTTGAATCTTAGCTACCAGTGCTTTATCAAATTGCAGCGGGATTGAATTAAATAAAAACCGGCTTTAGGCAGAATTACTATCTTTACAAAATTGACTTTACCCAAAATTGACAGAGGTAAATACATCCAGCCTTTCATCAAACTGCAACAATCTGTGCGCACTTTTTTAAGGTTAACAACTGGAATCTGCTCAATGTCTCGTACAATCTTAACACCTAGGTATCTCATTTTGTTTTTTATTAGCGGGCTCTCCGTCCCCTGATTCCACACCATTATTTCTGTCTTCTCAGCTTTAACCTGATAACCAGACACTTTTCCAAACTCCTCAAGTATATCAAAAACTGCCGGCAATGCTGAACATAAGACTGGCATACACAGAAGCAAATCACTGTCACGTAGAGGAACCTTTTTGTACCATCCACCATACGAAAAAAGGTAAAATCCATTGTTCCTGCCCTATTCTTCTGGCTAAAGGTTCAATGTATAAATTAAACAGTATCAGACAGAGCAGATAACCCTGTCTCGTACCTCTGGTTATTTTAAAAGAAGAAGTCAAACTCCCATTTACCATTACCCTAGCTGAGGGGTTCCAGTAGATTTGGCCCATCATCCGACAGAATTTATCCCCAAATTCGTACTCCTTTAAGATAGTAACTAAATAGACCCAATTCACTCTATCAAAAGCCTCCGAGGCATCCCATCTTACAACTGCTAAAGAAAGGCTAAACATTGTTGTCAAATCAATAGCCCCTATTAAGCTGGATGTTAGCTCATGAAGGTGTCTACCCTTTGTGAAGCCCTTCTGATCCTTATGAAGAAGACCACCTACCACATTATTCAACCTCTCCGCCAACACCTTAGCAAAGATCTTATAATCTGCGTTTAACAGTGAAATCGGTCTACAGGACTCACTTTTAGACGGATTTTTGCCTGGCTTCAAAAACCAAAGTAATTATTGCATCATTCCAAGATTCAGCAAGTATCCCCCTTTTATCAAAAAACTCTTCAAACAAAGCTGACATAACAGGCACAATTGCTTCCCCCAATACTTTACTCAGTGAGCGGAGCTCACTTCATCATCCACTCTTAGTCAAGTGCTACAATAGGTTGTTTGGTTCCCAGTGGAAGACAAATGGGGACCCATTACTGGTGCAGGCCACACAAATAATCACCCAGTTTCTAACAGGGGTTGTCAGCCATTCTGAAGCAACAACCACAATCTCTTTCAGGGTGAAACACAAAAGACACTAAATCAAACACAAAAGACACTAAATCAACCTGTGCTTAACCCTTGGTAGCTGTGCACAAAGCAGTCAGGCTTCACATAGAGAAAATATTTAAAGTATTTATGCATCACTTCAATAGTAATAAAGGGAAAACAACACAAGAAAGAGCCCACACCAAATTTGGAAAATAGAGTAAAATGTAAATCATTATTTTACACCTTGTTAGACCTGGCATCCTTTGTGTGGTTTCCCTGACTTTTTTGCCTTTTGACCTCCTGCTTTCTGACTTTGTTTTTGCTGACTTCAGGACTCTGGGAACTTTACCATTGCTGACCAGTGCTAAAGTGCATGTGCTCTCGCCAGGAAACCATGTTACCATTGGCTTATCCACAACTGGCATACCTAGGCTCAGGCCTGCCATTGCCGAACCAATATGTGGAGTTTTAAACTGCCTGTCCACCTGGCAAGTTAACCCTCTCCCCAGGCCTAAAACTCCCATTTTAATGCATGCGTCACCCCTAAGATAGGCCCTGGACATCTCCAAGGGTAGAGTGCAGTATATCTAAAAGGTTAGACATGCACTTTTAAGTTTTACATGTTCAGGTAGTAAAAAACTCTTAAATTTGTTTTTCAGCTCTATCTCTCCCATAGAATACCATTGGGATTGTCTTATTACATTTAATATGTTTATACGTTTATTTCCACCTGCGAAGAGATGGGACCCCGAAGTTTGCTGTCTCTAGAATCACAATTTAAAATCACAACTGCCTGTCCTGCAGGGAAAGGGACATCAAAGACTTTGCACAAATCTGCTACAAGGTCTGGATTCTGCCAAGTGTGAGACCTACCCTTCCAAGTGGTGCCAACCCAGTCCCGGGCCCTTGGAAGTGGGTTCTGCAGGTGTTTCTACAGAAATCCACGCCTTGCCATCATTGCACTGATTGGAACCGGAACATCTCTCCTCTATGCCGACGCATCGCCGCTGCCGCTGAGGACAAATACATTGCAGCACCAACTGCACAGCTTGGAACTGTCACATCACCTCAGTCCTAAGGTATCACCTGCTGCGCAGCTCGACAACGACACATCACTTTCATCGCAAAGGGTTTGACACTGCACTGCTGGAGGACATTGCATTGATGACTGTTCGACTCGATCCCTGCCTGTGAGTATCAGAACCAATGCATTACCTTCACATTGTCCCTCTGCTCCTCACATAGAACCTTTGACATCAACACAATACTCTACTCAAGGTATTTTTCAGTGGGACACAGTTGGTCCCTGTAGTCAGCCCATAATCCATGCGGTTGGCCTGAATCTTTCAATTTACTCCGGTCTAGTGCGACCAGATGATCCCGGTTGGCACTTTAATTTTCTAAGCACTATATTTGCAGATAATCTTTAAAAATTCATATCTTGACTTTCACTTGTAGGATTTTTGTCATTTTGGGCTTGTCTTGTTCATTAAATTTTAACTTGGTGCGTATTATTTTTACATGGTGTTTTGACTGTTTTACTGTTTTAAGTGTTGCACATCTATTTTACAAATTGCCTCTTAAGTTAAGGCTGACTGCTCTGTGGCAAGCTACCAGGGGGTAAGCACAGGTTAATTTAGGGTGTGTATCTGACTTACCCTGACTAGGTTTGTTGTCCCTACCTGGCCAAATTGCATACCTCTGCCAACCAGAGACCCAATTTCTAACACACCTAAACAACCAAAATCGAATTAGTAAAACCAAAGACGTGCAATTTTAAAGATCTAGGTAACAGTAGTGCCTAGAAGCACAAAGCATCAACTATGGTTATCTGGTCACCCCAGCCCAGGACAAAGCCACAAGTTCAAGCCGATCACGCTGCCCAGGTTAGGCCTACTTAGAATTGTATCTTATTTTCTGGGTGTGGGGTGCTGCGCAGCAGCAGTTCCAAGGAATGAAGTGACATCCACGTTGCATTCCGTTGTGCTGTGTCAGTTCTGATGGAAAGCTGTGAGTGCTGTGATACGAAACCCTGCGGTGAGCTGTGCGGCATTGGTTCAGATGACAAGCTGTGGGGACTGCATTGGGCTGTGTCATGCTGCATCTTTTCTGATGAGGACCACAGCAGGGTCTGCAGAGCACCTTTATCCCCACTTCCAAGGGTCCAGAACTGGGGAGGCCCCACTGGGGAGGTTAGGACTTACAGTAGCAAAGTCCAAGGGCAGGGTTCAAGGATGTTGGAGCCATTGGAGTCACTCTGGTGGTCCCGGGTTCAAGGTGCAGATCCAGACCTTCTTCCTCAGACAGCTGGGCAGCAGACCAGCCCTTCTTGCAGGGAGAGCAACAGGGCAGCAGAGCAGCTGGGCAGCCCTTCTTGCAGCTGAGCAGCATGGTAACAGAGCAAGCCTTCTTATGAGCCTTCCACCTTCAAGAAGTGATCTGAAGAGTTGGGTTTGAGTGTCCCATTTTTATACCCAATGCCGCCTTTGAAGTGGGAGAAGTTTCTGGAGTTTTCCCCCTACAGAGATGTGTGGAATTTTCTGCTTCTCTGCCCTGCTCCCAGTCTGTCTGGGTGCAATATAGACTAGTGTGAAGTCCTTTGTGAGTGTGCTGGGTCAGTGCCTTTGAAGTACAAGTGTAGTGGGTGACATCTCCACCCCGTCTTGAAGCCAGGATGGCCCTTCCTGCCAACACCAAGACCCTCTATTGCATGGGTACTCGCAAACATCTTCCCAAGGGCCACAAAGTAAGGTCTGTGGTATGCCTGAGGGCCAAACTGATGCTAGCACTGTGCCAGTGGAGCATTTTGTTATGCTGTATCAAAATCTCAAACCCTCTACCACATCTTGGGGTAAGGCTTCTCTGCTTACTATCACTATCTTCAGAGAGTCATGTGCAAAAAAGGAACTTACTTATTGAATTGTCCAAAGTATGGTGGCTGTCTTTCCCTTTTGGACCACTATAGTATGAATGAAATACATGTAGAATAATGTTTATGGAATTGTAGGTGTGCGCTCACTGATACCATGATACCCTGCCACGTACTTTTGTACATTATTTAATTTTTGAATTGGAATGAAATAGAACCTCACAATGTGAAACCTTAAACCCTTGGATTAATCGTGACTTCCCCACTAAAACAAATTGTGTGATCCTAGGCAAGTGCCTAATTTCACTTTACCTCCTTTCTCTTCATTTGACATATGAGAGCTCCTTGAAATACATGGGGTCAAGATATACATTGTATAAAACTGTCTATTGTGTTTGATTTATTAAACAATAATGTTGTCCATCTATAGCAAAGAGGCGATTCAGAGGGTTCCTTGTGATAAATGACCTGCCTCTTCATTCTTAGTTCAGCATTGGCATTGTTACCAGATTGGGAGGAGGCATGACTATTTCTATGTTAATTTTGGGAAATGTCACTTTTATAAAATACATCTCAAAGCACAGATGTACTAAGGTGAAACACATGTTAAAGAAATGCATTTTTTTAAAAATGTTGAAGAGTCTTTATTTTTACACGTTTGTTGAAAGATGTCTTTGAAATTAATGTGTTCTTAAAGTTAAATGGTGCAGGACACCTTATTTGCTTCTTTTCTTTTATTTCCGTTAATGTGAATAAATGCTTGCCATTTAATGAACATCTTTATGAACGTTAGTGCTCTCAGCAGCCCAGTGCAGTTGTGCAGCAGGGGACCACATGTGAGGATCAGGAGGGCTGCAGGCAGCCCCGGACATTACTTCGACTATTACTGCTCTATGATGATAATGTCAGGGAGGTATACACACAGGACAACTGCCAACTACACCTAGTCATGTAAGCCAGGACTGGGCTACAGACACCAAATGGATGAGACAAGGAAATGGCAACTCTCTAAAAGCTGAGTTGCTTTGTGACCACGAATGCGGTCACAAACCAACTCGCAGCTACTCTGAAAAAACCGAAACCAAATGGTTTCGGAAGTTTTTCTTTTTGTAACTCGTTTTCCTTTAAGGAAAACGGGGTGCAATTAAAAAAAAAAACTGCTTTATTAAAAAAAGCAGTCACAGACATGGAGGTCTCCTGTCTCCAGCAGGCCACCATCCCTGTGAGTGCATGGACTCGCTATGGGGTCGCAAAATGCGACCCACCTCATTAATATTCATGAGGTGGGTCTTTGTGACCCCATAGCGAGTCGCAGATGGTGTCTGAGACACCTTTGTGCATGCACTTTTGCGAGTTGCAATTTGCGAGTTGGTATGACTCGCAAATTGCAAGTCGCAAATTTTAACTTACCTACATCTGGCCCTATGTTTTTTATTGTAAAAGTGGTGGGCTATGGGGCATTACAGGGATGAGGGGGAGTGCACAGTACTATCCTCAGTGCACATTTATGTTTGGCCTGCTGTCTTGGGCCAGCCAAACACACATGCACACTGGGCTCTCCCCAACCCGGCACTATGTTGCCAGGTTGGAGGCAGCAGGCAGAGGCTCCCACTCTGCCGGGAGAACTGTGCCAGGGCGCTCTGGACAATTCTAATGCTGCTTTCATGTTGCCAGCAGCATGAAAGCAGAGTTAGGATTGGCTGCAGAGCAGGCTGGGAGCCTGTGCCTGCTGTGAGGACCGAGACGCAGAGCAGCAGAGGCAGTAAGGAAGATACCTTTTTTTACAATTATTTTTTTGTTTGTCCTCCCTCCACCATACACCGCACGGCCCTGCACCTTCCCTCCAACCAGCCACGACTGCATGTAAAGCCTAAATGTACCTCTGTAACTTATTAGATGCAATGCACCCTGCCCTAGGGGAATATAGGGGCTACCACTGGGGTGACTTGTATGTATTAAAGTAGAAGGTATAGCCCTGACAAAATATTTATTTTTCCAGGTCGAAATTACAGTTTAAAACTGCACACACAGACTGCAATGACATTCCTCAGCCGTGTTTAAAAGGCTACCCCACCTTTTGGCCTTACAGTAACAGGGTCAGCATAAGCAAATAATGTCTTGGATTCAACAAGCAAATATTTTGGGGAAAGTGATACATACCAGATTTCCCAGCCTCCGATACCATCGATTCCCACCTCCAATGTACATTGTCATGCCGCCTGTATTGCATTCTCAGCAAAAGCATGCTACAGTTCATCCACTACCTTGGCCCAGTGCTTAATTTGTAAATAAAAAGGTGCCGGTGCCCAAAGCCATGTTCTTAACACGCGGCTGCTGCAATTAAATGTGCGAACACGGAATACTCAGGCAGCGTAATCCCAAAGCCATCTCGGACCCCTTCAATCCATTTAAAACCTCTCCCTGCTCCGTCAGCTCACACCTGCAGCTTTCTGCTTTCCCTTATTGTGACTCTTTTTCGTTTTTCTCTTCCTCCGTCTTTCCCAAACGTGTCTTTTGCTCGCAGCAAATGCTTGAGGCAGAAGACTAAGCGCCGGCCCTCAAAAATACGTGCCGCTGGTCAGCACCGGAAACATCAAGCACAAATTAAGCACTGCCTTGGCAACAAAATTTGCTACCAGTCCACCCTGCCATTTTCATTGGAAGGTATGTTCTCTTTCATATAGTCCAGATTGAACTATGAATTTCTCCTAAATCTATGCTCCTTTCACTTCTTTTCAATGTATTTCATCACATGCAGTCTCTACCACAAAGGAATGAGTCTGCGCTGAGACACCGGGGGGGGTGAGGAGGGGAGGGGGGGGGGCAATTGTGTAGCAAAGCTCAACAACTGCTGTCCACCAACCTTGTCTTTTTCCACATCTCCTCTGCTGTCCTCCACACCTGCACAACAACACCACTCCTTTGATTCTCCATCCGCAGCAGTATCCCCTCCAGCACTCTACGTCCACGGACAGGGTATCTGGCGGAGACTGGGAAGGTACTTGGGGCCAGATGTAGCAAAGGTTTTTACCCATTCTGTGTCTATGGGAAAAAGTGTTCGTACATATGGCCCTTGGTGCTTTCTCTTCTCATGTTACCCATTATGATAAAACCACAGTCTTTTGGAAATTCGTTCCTTTCATAATCGTGCTAAACCATGTCTCCAGACTTATCATCTCAACAGCTTACCATAACAATCAAGATTTATGCGGCATACTGGTCTCCCTCCGTTTTAGCTCCAGAGCTCATGCATTTCACTGCCTCATAGAGAGCCCTGCTGTCGCCATATTGAGTCGTGTTAAACCCCAAGTCAGGACAATATTTCAACATTTATAGGTATTTTTCTAGCACATCCTCTGAGTATGTTGGACTTGAGATATGCTCTTTGAAACAATGGAATAAAAATGCGAAAATTGTAGAAGCAGGGGTTATTGATTGGAAAGTCAGCTGAGACTAAATAACGTATGATTGGATTCTCAACTTGAAACTCAATTTAATTTTCTAGCTGTTTAAATCCCACAGTAGAATTTCAGGTCATTTATTTTGTGGTTTCTAGATGTAACTGTGTGTTTCGTTTTAAATTCCGTCAGGGGCTTACACATTACTTAAAATCATGTTCGTCCTCGGTTATTTAAAGGCTCCTAATTGAGTTTATATAGCACATCCCTTCCATGTTTCAACACAGTTTCATGCCTCTGAAAGTTTCAATGAACCATTCCCAGTCTTGTCACTTGCAGCTTTTGCTCGGTGTGTTTGTTGTTTATAAAGGTGTGGGCTCTGGTTTTTTTTCTACTGTCAGCACTCATATTACAATATTTGATATAATTTGACAGAAAAGCATTTATTCATTTATTTTTTCATTGTAAATCTGTTGCAACATGGCTCGTTGCATGAATGAATATCAGCACGAGGACCTCGATGGTTAATAAATGGTGAAGATGGTTCCCTTAAACTCGCAACAGGAATAGAGGCCTACGCTAAAGACAGGTCCAGTCAATTTTCAGCAACAGAATGTGTGTCCATTAGCACAGCAGATGGTGAGGAAAGTGACATTTGTGAAAGTGAAAGTGACTATCATCCTTTGTAAAACAAATCTCACTTTTCTTAATGCTCACAACTTAGTGTAGATCCTGCCAAGCTAACTCCCATTGGCAAACACTAAGCATATCTGTTTTCAACATATTAGCACCTCGTGCATTACTACTGTGTATACGTTGTCTGTATGTCAAGCAACTTGCTGTGAACACCCGTTGCATCTGTAAAGACGTCAGTAATCATATTAGAAATGTCCCAAATATAAAAAAGAAATTGCATTTTTTCTTCTACCTTTTTCCAATTAACTATCAACAGTATATCCAGGGCCACTGAAATTATGCGGCAGGAGAGAACCAAATTATCTGGCAAAGTTGACTAAATCATGCAGCAAGAGAAGGAAAATTATGGTGCATAAGGCAGCACTTTTGCCCTAATTCTTCTATGTTTTGTCATTTTTACCCCTTTTTAACACTGGCTTAGCAAGTGTTTTGCCTTATTGTTACCACTTCAACACTCAAATACAGCAAAAAGCAGGGATTGAAATGGAAATACAGAAGTGCTGATACTCCTTGCCAAAGATACCTGTTTGCTGCTGAGAAGTGCCACTACACTCCCATTAAAAGCATTGGAGCAGTGCTGAGAAGTGCCAGTACTATTCCTTCTAAATTTAAAATGCAGGTACTGAGTACCGGATAGTACCTGCTCATTTAAAGAACTGGCAATAAACTACTGAAAGGTAGCCTATCAACCTTCGGGAAGTGCCTTCCACTTCGCAGCAACACATCTTGCTGCATTTGTAGTAAATGTTGACACGTTTGAGTTAGGAACAAAATTATTTTTTTGTTAAATCTGCAAATTTTTCAACAAATGATGGATCATGTTGCAAACGTGTCAAATCGATAATTATGTGACAATGCTGCAGCTACTGAATCGCTTAATCCCAGTGGTCCTGAGTATGTCCTACAGCTTCAGTTACCCTACACATTTAACATATGTATCTTCTTGACATGTACATGTAGGTAGGGTCTTATTTCACCAAGACTGTAACATTGTAGCCTCGTAAATTCACCATTCCAGTGTGCACAGAAGGAAATCGAGGCAGATTATCGTTGATTCCAACGGCCTGTTGGGATGGAAAGTACACTGATAAAGAAAGAACTGTTAACAGAAAATTCACATTATCGTTACCAGAAGACCACAATAGAGGAAGGGGAAAAAATAGTCCTGGCTCACCATTTAGTGAAGGGGCTCAAACAGAGGATTTTATTTTCGGAATTGCTGAACGCGGACGTCAATAATTAAAGATCAATGCATTCAAAGGCACGCATAAATGTAGGTCATTGCAAAAGTTGTATTAAAACATCAGACTTGTCTTTTCCTCTAAAAGTATAGATAAAGCAAAAATCAGAAGACGAGGTAATTAAACGAGTTGGGCCCTCACTATGACAGGCCTTGTGGGGGATAAGTTACTTATTGGCCATGCTAATTAACGATGCCTGAACAAGCACATGTTTCTGCTGGGATTGCAATTATAATTGAGTTGACCTTACCACACCTGATACTTGCTGATTGCAAGACATTCAGTACACTCTCAATTTTCTTACAAGGAGGTCCCTCTTGATTAAATGCATTGGGATTAATTGCATGTGAAATACAGAGACATGCAGATATTAGGGCCGAAAGCACCAACATATGTATGATGTTTCGCATTTGATATGGGAACACTTGAAACAGGTGCCATTAAGTGCACCTGTTAAATTCTCAGCCACGGGATATCGGATTTTAATAAATGCTCTGAATGTCCACTACCTTTCCAAGGTGCTTACATTTGAGTCCATGGACGTTAATTCACCAAAATGCACAGGGCAGCGAATGTGACATCACACGACATTCCATCTTTACTTTCACCCACACACACACACACATGCTTACACATGCTTACATGCTTACACATACACACACAGTCACTCATACACACACTCCCACATAAAAACCTTCACCGGCAAGTATGCACACAACATATATTTAAAAGTGTTATTTACTTACCTCGGCTACCAAGGATGTTCATATTCCAGATAAATGTACTCATTGTTATTACACTAATAGTGACCAATATATTATTTCACTATTACTGTAACAAAAACTGATTGAAACCAAGGGAGCCCCGAGCAAGTCCGTAAGGCTGAGCTGACCCTGTGTTGATAGCACTGACTTATCGACCTCTGAGGCTGTGCAATCAGAACACTAATCGCATATAGTTTAATCTCCTGCCCCAACACAACGTAGACATCAGAGACTAGGATAGAAGTCAATACCACCCCAGAAGGGGTGTCAGGATGGTGCATTAGGCCAAAATGCTTCCCTAACTCAATGTTGCATTACCTATACTCATGTTTGCATTGAAATGCCATTGCCCCCAAAATAGCTTATACATGTGCAGGAAAGGACACCTCCCTGTACATTAACAAACAATCACTTCAAGGAATCCATCCCGTCATCATGCTGCCACAATGCCAGTGTTAGTGCTAGGAGCACTAATTTGTGCAGGTGCAGGGAGAACTGCAGGGCTGTACTGGATACAGGAAAATATGGCACATCACTGCTTATCGTAACTGCTGCAGTGCACTGCAACACATCTTGCAACAACCCTGAGCCATGCCAAATGAGTAAATATCTGCCTAAAGCTTGCAACCTGTGGAACACAACACATACAAGCTGAACCCACAACAACTCAACACAACCATATGTGTCACATGGGAACGGCCATCGAATAAATGCAAACAACACATTGTGCATGTATGGGAACATCATGTGTGAAGCTGTACAAGTGGCTGCAATCTCACCATTTGACAAGTCAGAGGGCTAGATCTAACAGAAAATGAAGGTGTGTGCTGCAGTGCAAAATTAGACAGCATCACACACCCTCGTATTAAAAAAGGCAGGGATGAACCATATACATTACAATACACCGCTCCCCTGTGTACCTCCATGCACAAGTGGTTATCAGATGTTTTTCACCAGTGGAGCCACCGTTGCACCATAGTGAAAGGAAGGCTGAGTTGAGGGGGAGAATGTGTCTGTGCTGAAAGGAACTCCGTCCTGCACAGCAACAACTTGAAAGTGTGATTTGCTCTTACTCTGTGTGCTGCAAAAGGCAGCACACATAGTAAAAGCAAGAAATACAGAACTAATGTAAGCATCACTCCTAGATCATGACATAAGAAACCCACCCCTGGACTGGTGTCAGATATTGGGCCAGCGTCCAGCATACAATTAGTAATAAATCTGAGGCAGTGTCAAAACGCAGTGGGTGCTGTAGTACACCCACTGCAAAACCCATTGCATTTGGGAGTTGCGTCCAATTTACTAGTATCAGTGAGCATGTGGCAGTGCAAAAATCTAAGCCCATCCCAGGGGTGGTACCAGCAAGGCCCAACCAGGAGACATACATGTTTCCCCTTGTTAATATGTGTATATGCATGCTGCATCCTGCAGCACACAATGAGGATACAAATTGGCATGAGTGTTTGTGTATGTGCAGACACGGACACCTTCCCACACAAAAACAATCAAACCTTACAATGCAGACATCCTTGCATGATGGTGCAAGGATGTCTTGCATTGGCGGTAGGCAGCTCTATGTAATGCCAGTGCAGGGGACACACAGGGATGCTCAGTATGCACATGAATACGGCACATCCCTTCATTGTGAAATGAACGCAGTGGGACCCTGCCACTCTGAGCGCAGCGTTGTGCTCCGTCATATTCCATTACTAGTGAGCTTGACCCACGTGTGATGCACAATGTTACATATACACCACAATTTTTGGCCAGTGACATGTCAGTGAGCCTCCAGTGGCAGATCCATGATCTCCCATGTCTACAGCTGATACAATATTGATTTTATACTAACTCTTTGCAGAGGATCATTGCTTACCTCCTGCCGACCTGCCTGTCCAGGGTTTCCCTGATGACATGGATGACCAGCTGTCAACCCTTAATGAACAGACCCTCCAGGATGTCCCAGGAGTACTCTGTACACCATCTCCATTTGCAGGGAGGACACACAGCATTACGGAGTCTCCATAGGAACCACTCAGACAACACCACCAGCCATTACATACACAGCCCTGGACTCCAAGGTCCCAGAAATTAGCTTTCAGAGGACAGTGGTTTGAGTCCAGAGGGAGATGGCAAAGCAGGTTTGGGTGGGGATGGACACCATGGCAGGCAGCCTAGAAGGTGTGTGGACATGCCTCAGTTCAAATAAGGACAAATCAGCTGCCATCAGAGGCACCCACCCGCGGCTACATGGACTCCAGCAGTCTCTGGCCGACGTAGCTATTTCTCATGAAGGAAAGCCTGCGACAAATGTCCTCCCAAAATTCCAGCAGCATCTAGACTACTCTGGAGTCCATACATCGGGAAGTGGCCTCCCTCAGGGAGAACTTAGCTGCCTACCACTGTGATGTTGTAGCAGTCTTGAAGAATCAGCAGTTCCTCCTTGCAGCAGTGATGCCTTATGTGTTTTGCCATCTATGGCAGCTGCCGGGTCCTTGGACTCCACTCTCTATACCCTGAAGTGTGTGTGGCCCCCTCTACCTCTTCAACAACATCAGTAATTACACAGGAGGCACCACACACAACAGAGGGTGAAGATGTGGAAGGAATAACATTCACAAGGCAAAGCACCCGGTAGTACCAGTCTGTGCCACACGGACAGTTTCTCCTTAGTTCTGCACTGAAGATCTTGCCAGTGTTGTGACAGTACGAAATGTGCCCTCTTTACCTAACCACTGAAGAATTGTCTGCTACGTGCTTTCATGGTCTCTACTTTACCAAATGGCAATGTTAGGCTCTCCTCACTAATGCACACTACACCTAACCATGTCTCATGACATGTCCCTCAACCCTGGACTCCGACTGTGCTTCATATGGCAAACATTCACTCATGGGATCTATGAAATGGATATTGTATAGAAATCATTATAAGTCTTGCACCTGTAAATAAAGCACCTTGTACACATGTAGCTTTCTACGTTTACTTTGATCCATCTACTCAGTTAAACATTTGCATTGTAGCAATCCATGTCATTATGTACAGAATATCAGTACATGAGTGCATGACTGCCAGACACTAAGGCACACACTAGGATCCAAACAAGAGGAAGCTGAATGATGGTGCTGTGGGCAAAAACCAACTCACTGTGTACAATAAATGTTTTGGAACCCATATCCTTTGAAGTAGACATAGGAAATGCATGACTCATTACCCGATCATTTATAAGTAACCCAGATGGGAGTACCAGTAGAACTGATTTGTGTTGAACAAGAAAAGCTAACTTAATCAGTGATGGCCACCCGTCAGTGTTGCAGAATACAATTACAAGATGTACCACACTTACCAATATTGAAATAGAAGGACCCCACCAATTACAAGTAAAGTACCATGTTTACCTGTCCAAGATAAAGATAACATACACATTGTCAGTGGAGAGAACACAGGATGGCAAATGTATGCACTAGTAGACAGTATGTAGCTCTCATTCTGAAAGCTCCTTGGTTATTGGGATGCATAAGAGAAACCTGGGAAATCAAGACAGTAAGCACACCCAAGGCCATTCCCCCATTTTGGCTAATGTACCCATGACAAGCCCCAGGTCCAATCAATTACAAAACTAAATTTACAAAGATGAACAGTATTTAATATCAAAAACATCAGGCAAATTAAAACCTAAAACCTACCCTAAATCTAAACTAATATATGCTAACTATCCTTAACTTATTACTAATCTTACACATGTAACACCACACTCTAAACATTGACCCCCCCACCTTTAAGAGACGAGATACAAATAGTACAACAGAAACTATGACTACACATGTACTATATTATCCTGTGGCCTAAACGAATATATATATATATATATATATATATATATACATATATATATATATTTTTTGTATAATAAAAATATATATATATATATATATATATATATATATATATATATATACACACAAATACCGCAACATAACTCCCCATCCCACCCCCACACCCCTAGCAATGAAAAAATTTAGAACCCCCACTATACTAAACCTAACCTATGCCTACCCTACACTAACCTAACACTACACATCTAAAAACTCCATATAAACCATACAAAACTGTAAAAGGGAGGGGAATAAACTGGGATGTTGTACCACAAATAAAGGGTCAATTTCATGCTCCTTTTTAACTTCCTCTTGATGGATTTCAACAACTTACGATCCTCTGCAGCATCCTACTCCAATTTTGTGGTTCTTGCCAAAATCTACGCCAATGTCCCTCCTTGCGTCCTGCTCGAATTGAGTTGACACTACTGCTGCAGATGGCTGTGACTGCATTGTCACTGTTGCTGCAGATGTTGAGGGCTGTGGTCCAACAGGGGCCCCCTGCACCCCTGATGTCTTGTCACCAGTGTCTGGTTGTGGCTGTCTTGGAGGTCCTCCATGGGGGAAGGCACACCATTCCCCTGATGGTTTCTCCTGATGGAATCTCCTGCCCATTCGGCGGTAGGCATCATCAACCTCCATTATGTGTTGGTAACATTCGACCTTTCTATGGAAGTCTGGCCTCTGTGTCTCGGACATGTTGGCAGTTGAAACATGAGAAGAAGAAAACCTCAGTGTCAGCACTGCGTGGAGGTTGCACAGACATATTGGCCCTCATTCTGACCCTGGCGGTCGGTGATAAAGCGGCGGCCAACCCGCCAACAGGCCGGCGGTCCAAAATATGCAATTCTGACCCTGGCGGGAACCGCCAACACAGCCCGCCGCATTAACACTCCGCCCGCCACGGCGGAACAAACAAACAGCACGGCGGTCCCCGCCAACAGCCAGGCGGCAGACAATGTACCGCCCACCCTATCACGACCCACCAATCCGCCACCTTTTCCGGGGCGGGAGCACCGCCGACAAAAACACAGCGGAAACAGACTACGAACGGGAAAACGCTCACCTCCACATACTCCACGCGAGATTCCGGCAGTATGGAACCTGAGTTACAGGTCATCCCCGCACTCCTATACCTGCTCCTGTACCAGGAGCACGCCCGGCGGCGCGAAAGACATCGGTGAGTACTGCACCTACGACACAGGGGAGGGAAAAGATTACCGGCACACACCCACCCAACACACACATCAATGCATTCCCACAGATCACTGTCACAACCCACAAACCCCCCCCTCCGAAATAATGCAAAGACCAAAAGAAGAGATCTTAAACGGGCAGATATATTGAAAAATGGACAGCAGTAATCCAAATAAATAAATAAACTATGTACAAAATATATACATCTACTATATGTAGTCCAACCACTGTCCGTGGACCACAGGGGTCCTGAGCAAAGGGGCAAGGCCCAGTCCCACGACAAGAACTCCACGGAGAGAACACTGCAGGGGCATCAGAAAGAAAAAAGGACAGGCACCTCAGGGGGAAGGGAAGGGGGGGCACCTCAGCCACTTGAGTACACGACGCCAGATCCACGAGGGGACTCCATGACCACTGGCCCATCCTGGGGAGAGCAAAGCCACAGCCCATACAGTCCATACAGTGGGTGGCCTGCCCACTGGGCCATCCTGGGGAGAGCAAAGCCACAGTCCATACAGTCCATACAGTGGGTGGCCTGCCCACTGGGCCATCCTGGGGAGAGCAAAGCCACAGTCCATACAGTCCATACAGTGGGTGGCCTGCCCACTGGGCCATCCTGGGGAGAGCAAAGCCACAGTCCATACAGTCCATACAGTGGGTGGCCTGCCCACTGGGCCATCCTGGGGAGTGCAAAGCCACGGTCCATACAGTCCATACAGTGGTTGGCCTGCCCACTGGGCCATCCTGGGGAGAGCAAAGCCCCGGTCCATACAGTCCATACAGTGGGTGGCCTGCCCACTGGGCCATCCTGGGGAGAGCAAAGCCACAGTCCATACAGTCCATACAGTGGGTGGCCTGCCCACTGGGCCATCCTGGGGAGTGCAAAGCCACAGTCCATACAGTCCATACAGTGGGTGGCCTGCCCACTGGGCCATCCTGGGGAGAGCAAAGCCACAGTCCATACAGTCCATACAGTGGGTGGCCTGCCCACTGGGCCATCCTGGGGAGAGCAAAGCCACAGTCCATACAGTGGGTGGCCTGCCCACTGGGCCATCCTGGGGAGTGCAAAGCCACAGTCCATACAGTGGTTGGCCTGCCCACTGGGCCATCCTGGGGAGAGCAAAGCCACAGTCCATACAGTCCATACAGTGGGTGGCCTGCCCACTGGGCCATCCTGGGGAGAGCAAAGCCACAGTCCATACAGTCCATACAGTGGGTGGCCTGCCCACTGGGCCATCCTGGGGAGTGCAAAGCCACAGTCCATACAGTCCATACAGTGGTTGGCCTGCCCACTGGGCCATCCTGGGGAGTGCAAAGCCACAGTCCAAACAGTCCATAACAGACTCCACTGCCACTGGAGGAGGCATGTTGGCCAGAGGACATCCTGCAGCCCTGCCCGAGACAGATCCTGCCCTGCCACGTCTGCCAAAGGGCCATCGGTTCTTGCCTGTGGGGGCCCAGTTCAGCGGTTCTTGAGACGGCGGTCCCCAGCGGAGCGGTGCTGGAGACGGCGGGCCCAGTTCAGCGGTTCTTGAGACGGCGGTCCCCAGCGGAGCGGTGCTGGAGACGGCGGGCCCAGTTCAGCGGTTCTTGCCTTGAAGGGCCCAGTTCAGCGGTTCTTGCCTTGAAGGGCCCAGTCCAGCGGTTCTTGAGACGGCGGTCCCCAGCGGAGCGGTGCTGGAGACGGCGGGGCCCAGTTCAGCGGTTCTTGCCTGGAAGGGCCCAGTTCAGCGGTTCTTGAGACGGCGGTCCCCAGCGGAGCGGTGCTGGAGTCGGCGGGGCCCAGTTCAGCGGTTCTTGAGACGGCGGTCCCCAGCGGAGCGGTGCTGGAGACGGCGGCCATTCTATGGCCAACTGCACATTGCCTGGTGGTGCCCTCCTGGGCAGCGGGGATGTTGCTCCTTCAATGCCCACCTGGGCTGTGGGTGGTGGGGCCCTCCTGGCCAGCTGGGCTGGGTCCTCCCTGGGCAGCGGCTATGGGGGTGGTGGGATCTCCCGGGGCAGCTGTGCCGGTTCCTCCCTGGGCAGCGGCTATGGGGGTTGCGGGCTCCTCCTGGGCAGCTGTGACGGGTCCTCCATGGGCAGCAGGCCTGCTGCCTGACTTCTCCGCCTTGCTGCCCTTGCCCTCCTTAGTCGGGAGTCTGTGGCCCTTTCCTCCCTTTGGAGCTGTGGCTGTTGACGGTGGCTGGCTAGTGTCCTGGGGGGATATAGAACCCGGGCTCCTGCGGCGCCCCTTCCGCCTTCTGCTCCTCTTCCCAGGGGGTGGGCTGGCTGTCCCCTTGCTGCTGGGCGAAGATCCAGACCTGCGGGCTGGTGGGCTCCAATACCCCTGCACCCTTGTCAAGGGGTCTGCAGGGCTGGTGGTGGCTGAGGTGCTCTTCTTACCCCGACGAGAAGGAGGGGGGGGGCTCAGGGTCAGGAAAGAAGGTAGCAGTAGAGAGATAGATTTTCCTGGGACAATGGATAGTGGTAGGTACAGTGGGTATGGGAGTGGAGGGAGAGGATGTGGTTGTAGGCGAGACAAGTTTGCTGTCTTTGGGTGCAGGAGCGGGAGGCTGTCGTGAGGTGGATGGCTGTTGGGTGGGTGGGAGGCTGCGTTTGTGTGGTGTGGAAGAGGGGGTGACAGACACAGTGGGAGAGGACACAGGGGACGTGTAAATGGCAGTGGGGGTGGTGACTGCACGTGTGCAGACTGTACTGGAGGGTATGCTGGTGATGGTAACACTGGCTGATGGTGAGGTGAATGAAGGTGTGAGTGTAGACGTCACAGGGAGGGAGGAGGGAGACGAGGAGGTGGGGGTCACAGAGGTGGTAGTGACTGTTGGCATGGCTGCATCGGAATGTTGCTTGTGTGAATGTCTGCGTGATCTGTGGTGCTTATGTTTGGATGAGCTGCTCTTGGGTGTTGAGGTGTGTGCAGGCTGGTCTGATGGTGTGGGTGGGACAGGCAGAGGAACAGGAGACTGGGAGGAGGGAGTTAGTAGAGGGAGGCAGGAGACAGGGACAATGGCTGCCGTCAATGCTGAGGCCAGAGCCTGGAACGATCGCTGATGGGTAGCCTGACCCGAATGAATGCCCTCCAGGTACGCATTGCTGCGATGAACCTCCCTCTCCACCCCCTGGATGGCATTCAAAAGGGTAGTCTGCCCAACAATGAGCATTCGGAGGAGGTCAATTACCTCCTCACTGAGGGCAGCGGGGGTAACAGGGGCAGGGCCTGAGGTGCCTGGGGCGAAGGAGATGCCCGGCTTCCTGGCAGAGCGGGCACGGGGCGAACGCTGAGGGGCTGCTGGGAGGGCGGAGATGGTGCGCTGGGTGGCGGCTGTACCTGTAATGGCGGGGGGCATGGATGGTGCCACCCCCGCAAGGGAGCTCCCTTCCGAGGACGTGTCCGTGTCGCTGCAGGGTCCAGTCGTCCCCGTTGTGGAGCTCCCCTCGCCCTCCGTTTCACTGGTCCAGTCAGACTCTGTGGCATGGCCCTCCTGGGCCATGTGAGATGCAGCTCCCTCCTGCCCCGATGCCACTTCTCCACCGCCTGATGATGCTGATGCACACAAGCACAGAAAGACAAACAAAAAGGGGGGGGGGGGAGAGAGAAATAAAGAGATTTTGAGTACATGGATCACCGGTACAGTTAGCGGACATGACAGACACAGATGCCCCCTGCACTAAGTTGCGCACTTGGGGTCCCCTACGCATTCCGTGGAACATGCCCTACACGCCTAGAGTTGACAACTGCACCCATGGATGACACGGCCCAAGGATGGCTGTACTGGCACACTACTGAGGGTGGTGGCTGGGGACACAGGGGCTTACGGGGGTGCCCAGCCTACAGATATCGCCCTGGCCTAGGGGGACCCACAGCCCTCCTCCCCCACCCAGACACCTCCACTGCGCGACAACAGAGTAGATTATGCTTGTACTCACCCCCTTGTGTCTGCTGTGCTGCCCTCACGCGCCCATCCAAATCAGGGTAGGCCACCGCCAGGATCCGGAACATCAAGGGGGTCAGTTGACGGCAGGCACCCCGCCTACGTTGGGAGGCCATCCCCAGCAGAGACTCGGCGGTCTTCTTGGTCCCGCGGCGGATGTCCTCCCACCTCTTGCGGCAGTGGGTGCCCCGTCGATGGTGGACCCCCAGGGTCCGGACTTCCTTGGCGATGGCACGCCAAATCCCGATCTTCTCATGGGCGCGGACCTATGTGACACGTACAGGGAGGGAGAAATACCACGTTCAAGTTTGTCTGCATTATCGTTGCCAGTGGCCCAACGCCCCCCATCCCCGCCAGGCCCCCCGCCAGGCCCCCCGCCAGGCCCAACATGCCCCCCATCCCCGCCAGGCCCCCCGCCATGCCCCCCGCCAGGCCCAACATGCCCCCCATCCCCGCCAGGCCCCCTGCCATGCCCAACATGCCCCCCATCCCCGCCAGGCCCCCCGCCAGGCCCCCCGCCAGGCCCAACATGCCCCCCATCCCCGCCAGGCCCCCCGCCAGGCCCCCCGCCAGGCCCAACATGCCCCCCATCCCCGCCAGGCCCCCGCCAGGCCCCCCGCCAGGCCCAACATGCCCCCCATCCCTGCCAGGCCCCCCGCCAGGCCCCCCGCCAGGCCCCCCGCCAGGCCCAACATGCCCCCCATCCCCGCCAGGCCCCCCGCCATGCCCCCCGCCAGGCCCAACATGCCACCCATCCCCGCCAGGCCCACCGCCAGGCCCAACATGCCCCCCATCCCCGCCAGGCCCCCCGCCAGGCCCCCAAGCCAGCCAGCGGCCCCAAATTCATATTGAATTAAACTCACTTGTTGGTCTGGAGGACCGTAGAGTAGCGCATACTGGGGGAGGACCCCATCCACAAGTTTCTCCAACTCTTCTCCAGTGAAGGCAGGGGCCCTTTCCCCAGGCGCAGCAGCCATTGTCCCTTCCAGACCGAGGTCACAGCAACACTTGCAGTATAGGTCCTCTCCTGTGAAAGTTCAAGTCGCAAGTGAATAAGTAGATAGAAAATGGCGGTCACGTCCGCGGCGGTGCGTACCGCCACCGCCGGCGCCCTTCGCCATTGGCTCCAGAAACCCATAGGCTTCAATGTTAACCAATGCGGCTTCGCGCCGCGGTCTTCGACCGCCACGGTGTGCCACGCCAGCGCATTGACCTCACATCCCATTGTCACACTTCACAGGTCAGGCAGCCGCCATTTCGAGGGTCCACATGGCTCAATTTCAACTGCGTCACACAGGCCTAGGCCTTGCATAGCCACTCAGACACGCCATTCACTGCATAGAGAATCGTTTACTGTGCAAACTGTGAGTACGTACCTGTGGGTTGCTTGACTGTGTGCTCCATGTTGTCCTTCCTAGGCACCGTCCGCTGGGTTTGGCGAGGAGACGGATGAATCCTCCCGTGTACAGGCCGCTGGTGGACCTGTCGACAATGGAAGCACGCCACATTATCCTGACCTACCGGCTTGACCGTGCCACTATACATGAACTGTGTGCCCAGCTGGAGCCCGACCTGATGTCCCCCATCCGCCAACCCACAGGGATTCCCCCTCTGGTGCAGGTCCTGTCAGTACTCCACTTCTTGGCAAGTGGGTCATTTCAGACAACAGTGGGAATTGCTTCTGGGATGTCTCAGCCCATGTTTTCGAAGGTGTTATCCAGAGTGTTGTCGGCCCTGATGAAATACATGAGGAGCTACATCCTTTTCCCTGAGGTGGGCGAATTGGCTGCAGTGAAGGGTGATTTCTATGCCCTTGGACATATTCCCAACGTCATTGGTGCCATTGATGGGACCCATGTGGCTTTGGTTCCCCCAAGAGACAGGGAGCAGGTGTACAGGAACAGAAAAAGTTACCATTCCATGAACATCCAGGTGGTGTGTTTGGCTGACCAGTACATCTCGCATGTAAATGCCAAATTCCCTGGGTCAGTGCATGACGCCTACATCCTAAGGAATAGCAGCATCCCTTACGTGATGGAACAGCTAGAGAGACACCGTGTATGGCTATTGGGGGACTCTGGGTACCCCAACCTGTCATGGCTACTGACCCCAGTAAGGAATCCCCGGACCAGGGCAGAGGAACGGTACAATGAGGCCCATGGGCGTACTAGGAGGGTGATCGAACGCACCTTCGGCCTCCTAAAGGCCAGGTTTCGGTGCCTGCATATGACAGGTGGATCCCTAATGTACTCACCTAAGAAGGTGTGTCACATCATCGTGGCCTGCTGCATGCTTCACAACCTGGCTTTGCGCCGCCAGGTGCCTTTCCTGCAGGAGGATGGTCCAGATGGTGGTGTTGTGGCAGCTGTGGAACCTGTGGAGAGTGAAGAGGAGGAAGACGACGGGATGAAACAGACAACAGGGACAGAATCATTGCACAGTACTTCCAATAGGACACAGGTAACAATTCAAACATAATTTTGTTAATGTAAACTACTCTCCTGCATCTCTGCTGCCTGTCTATTTGCCCCAGTGTATGATGACTGAGTTGTGGCTTTTCCCTCCCTATTTCAGATCTGGGGTCCCCACTACGAGTCCTGTGCTTCGTTTCCCCATGGACTACAGCTTTGTGGCAGCTGTTTGTTGACTTCACTATGTACAAGGACATATTTGCACTGTCATGTCAATTACAATATTTTGAATTCACAGCCAGACTCCAGATAGTTTTGTGCAAAATAGGTGTTTATTTCAGTGCTCAAAATGGGATGGGTGGTTTCAAGTGGGTGGGGGCTATGGTGAAGGAATGTCCATGGCAGAGTCCAGAGTAACAGTCACACAGGTGCATTGTCCATAGGCCTGTATAGAGATGGAGCATGGGCAGTTCAAGGATGGACAGGGTGACAATGTGGGACAGTGGGATGACATCAGGTGGTATCCTTTGCTGGCGGGGGTCTTGACATCCTACTCTGTCTTCTTGCGAGATCTCAGAGCCCTCTTGCGGGGTGGTTCTTCTCCTGCAGGAGGTGGGGGTCTGGTGGGCTGCTGTTGTGCGGGGGCCTCCTGTCCACTAGCGCCGGCGGATGTGGTTGGCTGTTCTTGGTCCAGGCTAGTGGCAGGGGCCCTTTGTTGTTGTTGAGTGTCCGTCCTGGTGTTGATGAGTTCCTGCAGCAGCCCTACCATGGTAACTAGGGTGGAGGTGAGGGCTCTGATGTCCTCCCTGTACCCCCGATAGTGTTCCTCCTGCAGTACCTGGATCTCCTGGAACCGGGCCAGTACCGTCGCCATCGTCTCCTGGGAGCGGTTGTATGCTCCCATGATGGTGGTGAGGGCCTCGTGGAGAGTGGGTTCCCTGGGCCCGTCCCCCCCCTGTCGCACAGCTGCCCTCCGAGTTGCCCTGTTTCCCTGGGCCTCTGCCCCCTGGACCGTGTGCCCACTACCACTGCCCCCAGGTCCCTGTTGTTGTTGGGGTGGTGGGTTATCCTGGGTGCCCTGTAGTGGTAGACACACCGCAGATTGACGCGCCCTGGAGACAGAGGCATGGGCCCGCTGGGTGGGAGCTGTGCTGGTGTTCCCAGAGGGGTTTGGGTCTGTAGTGGCCTGTGCCTGTGTGAGGGGAACCGACTGTCCAGAGGTCCCCGATGGTGCGGGCTGGTCATCAGTGTCCAGGTCGACAGAGCTGCTGTCATCGCTGACGGCCTCTTGGGTGGGGGGTGTGGAGAATTCTGGGCCCTCCGTGGCGGTGTGTTGGCGGTCGGGTCCTGCAGGGGTATAGAGGTATGGTTATAGTTTCAATGTGTGCCATATGGGTGTATCTGTGGGTTCCCGTGTCCCCAAGTGCTGGCATTCGTGTGTGGGGGCTTTGGTGAGGTTGGCTTGTGGGGGGGATGTGTATATGCATTGGGCATGCTTTGGTGATGGGTGTCCATGCTTAGTGGACGCATGCAGGCCTAGGTTTTGGGATGTGTGGGTTGTGATGGTGAGACATTGGCAGGGAATAGGTGTGCTGGTGGTGGGGGTGAGGATGGTGGTGGGGGTGAGGATGGTGGTGGGGGTGAGGATGGTGGTGGGGGTGAGGGTGGGGGTGGGGGTGAGGGTGGGGTTCGAGGATGGGGGTGAGGGTTGGGGTATGATTTGGCATGCAGGTGGGGGGGAAGCAGTAGTGAAGCTTCAACTTACCAGAATCCATTCCTCCGCCGACTCCTGCGAGGCCGTCAGGATGCAGGATGTTCAAGACTTCCTCCTCCCATGTTGTAAATTGTGGGGGTTGAGGTGGGGGTCCTCCGCCAGTCTTCTGCACGGCGATGTTGTGCCTGGATACCATGGAACGCACCTTCCCCCGTAGGTCGTTCCATCGCTTCCTGATGTCTTCCCGATTTCTGGGGTGCTGTCCCACAGCGTTGACCCTGTCGACAATCCTCTGCCATAGCTCCGTCCTCCGGGCAATGCTGGTGTATTGGATCTGTGTGCCGAAGAGCTGGGGCTCTACCCGAACGATTTCCTCCACCATGACCCTGAGTTCTTCGTCTGAGAAGCGGGGGTGTCTTTGGGGTGCCATGGAGTGGTGTGTATGATGTGTGGGGTGGAGTATGTGTAGTTAAGTGTGTTGAGTGTGGTGGTGTGTGTTGTTTTGTGTGTGGATATTGTGTGGGTGATGGTGTAGTGTGCCTCTGTGTGATGGTGTTCTGTGATCGCTGCTGTGTCTCTCAGTGCTTCTTTTTGGATTTTGGTCGAAGGGGTTTGTGGGTGATGTGGGTGTGTGTTTTATATTGTATTGTGTGTGTGGGAGTGGTGTGTGTATGTGTATCAGGTGTGTGGAATTCAAATCGGCCAATGTGGCTGAGTTTTGTTCGTTTGTGTGTATTCTGACCGCGGCGGTGTGTACCGCCAATGGAAAACCGCGTTTGAAAGACCGCCACGTGGATTCGTGGGTCGTAATGGCATGGGCGTATTTCTGTTGGCGTGACGGTGGAGGTTTTGTCACCTCCACTTTTCCGCCGACCGCTGGTCTGGCGGTCTGTTGTGGCTGTCGGATTTTCGGAGGTTTGGCTGCTGCGGGTCAGAATGACCGTGGCGGGTTACCGCGGCGGAATTATGGAGGGTTTCTGACCGGCGGTAGGCGCCTTTTACCGCCGAGGTCAGAATGACCACCATAATGTATACTGCAACTGCAGATAACACATACAGTCCAACACACATTTCTAAAAAATGACATACTCCTCATCTATGACTATTTCCTACCTGCCATCATCAGTATCATACACATCGGAAATATACTTGAAACAACAGGGCCCAGAGCTGGGTGGACAATATTGTCCACGGTCAACATTTGTGTCTTACTTGTGAGGATTGTGTGTCCCTACAACTCTGACATTGTTGTGTCCCTGTGCATAAGGGGGGTTATGCATACAATGCATCACCTTGACACACCTGGTGAAACATCAATGCTTGCCCAGTCATCATGGAGTCAGGGTGTGGGCCATATGATAGGGGGTCAGGTAACTTTCAACCTGCTATTTAAAGTTGTGGTTAATCAACACTAATGGGTCCTGTTGTACGACCTGACCTGAGCATACACAAAAAAAGGGCACATTATTGTTCCAGATGTGCATACATGTACAACTGATTGAAACTTCCCAGAAAATTTGGCTTTAAACCTGAGCTGCACATCAGAGTTGTGAACACATTCCAGAACTAAATCCCCCTACCCTCTGCAATGTAGTGCTACATATGATAAATGACACACAATGGTTCCTGTATGGGTGCCCTTAGGCCAACTGTGAGTTTGGCACTGCAGTGGGTGCTGCAACAGTATACAGTAACATTGTACATTATGTGCACATGCATGTCAGACTTCATCAAAGTACCAGGTACGCACTCAGCATTCACATCATATGCATATGTGACGTGACCTACATCACTCACAAATATCATGGTGACAGGACCATGTTGTGAAAATTGCTTGAGATCAGGCGTGGGAAGAATCATACACTTTTTACACAACCATCTGGAGGTTAGTTATCTACTAAATGTGTTCACTACTAATTGTTGTACAGCACAATATGGCTCCTTGCAGTACTACAGACTCATCATATCTGAAGGGTGCTGAGGCACCTGTAATTTATGTTTTCTACAAAAAAAAACAAGAGACCTCTGCAGATATCACCCACATCTGTACCGCCTTGTCAGTAAGTGTAAGCTATGTGTGGGACACTGTGCTGACAATGGTGTTGTGACAAAGTGGCTGTAAATAGGCATGCTATGTAGGTAGACAGCTGCCCTGAGACCTATCATGGACACCAATGACTAACTGGCCAGCCATAACAATCCCCATTTCACACAATTCCATGCCAGCATAAGTTGCCCCTTGAACTACATGCAAACTATTCTCATTGCACAACATTACAATGTTACCATCCATTCTCTAATGTAACCACATCATTGGTCAGGCAAAACCATCTTTCATGGTATTCCACACTACAGACTGACTCACACTGAGCCCTGCATTAGAACCCATGATGCACAAGATAAATCGGGGTCTTCGAATCATGCAACCTCTCCAGCGGTGTAGGGTGCAGGTCCACCTGCAAGACATGGATGGAAAACATTGGTTAGTGTTATTTTTAAATTACAGTAAATGGAGGATTTTGTATACTGTTAACTTGTTAGGCTGAGTGAGTACGTCATCCTAGTGGTAGGGTAGAGCAACGAACAAACTTCTGTGATCAGTCAATCACACATAGTTGCAGATAAGGTAGACCCACACACCTACAAACCATCACTGTCCCTGACAACCCTGTGGTGCTTCTTACTGCACCATTTAAACGTGACATTGTCATACAGGTGTCTGTTAGCTCCACACCTCGATGACCATATGGGTATGTTGCATATGAGGGACATGCAATGGTTGTTGCAGTGACTGTCCCATTGTGACACCCATAGCAATTGGGGCTGCCTCATATGTCGTAGACATCTACCTCATTGTCACAGCAAACTGACAAACTACTGTCCTGGGGTTGTGTGTGTATTCCAAGGTATTGATGAATGACATGATATATCTTTCACTGAAGTTAGTAATGTGTGTGTGCCATCACAAGGCACACCCATCAGCAATAATGCTATGGGAGTAAACTAATGTGAAGACAGTTGTACCTACCTGCACATTGACTGATTAAAATCATGAATGTCTTGCCACTAGTGTGTGGCCAAGCATTGTTGCCATGGGCTACCATTATTTGTCAAGGTAGGGATAAGGACATGGCCTTAGAATATGCCTCAACACAGAAACACTTACTCTATGGTCCAAGGATACCTTTGTTGCTGCAGGTTACTGAGTGATGTGCCAGTGAAGGAGCAGATGCAGGGCCACCCTATACTGTTAGTGAGAAGCGGCAGGCCTGTGGAACAGACCCTGCACATGTGTGTGGTAATAGATATAGTATGGCGTGTATGTGATGCACAAGGAAGAGGAACAAGGAAGTGCTGGTGGCTTGGACCCAGTGAATGGTCAAGCTTCCTTACATGGTCTTGGTCAATGACACAAAGGGGCCAATAGAACAATAGATCAACAGGGGTGATGCATCAATTGCATTAATACAGTCCTTGTGGCCGTCAGTGCACGCCTTGCCTCTGCCATGTGTATGCCTAATGAGAAATAAGGCACAGCATGATGTAGGTAGGGTCCTAAAGGATCTATCTCTGTGTAGGCAAATAATGTACTCGGAAGGAGTTGCAACAGATCCTCACGACTTCTGTTGAGTACACTGGGGACCCAACTCATACATTTTCATCTCCCCATGTCACATCTGCTCTCAGCAGCCATTCAGAGTCCAGGCATAATTGTACTGAGGGATTTCCCAACTTATTCAGTGGCTTAAACATACGCTATCCAAACAGGTTTTTCTTATCCCCTTCCATACATGATGCATGCAACAGACCTAGTGAAGTGAAAGTGAACTTACTGTACCATGTTTGCAGGCATGATGTCCTGTTTCATAACTTCCTGTGTGTGTGCGTCACGTTTCCAGTCATGCGTTGTTTTTTTGATGCATGACAGTCATGTGTCGTTTTTCTCACCATTAGTATGCAAAGGCCTGTGGATGTGGAATAGATGCTCAGGTGCTAGGTGTCTTTTAGCTTAAGAGTATTGTATGGTATATGCCTATGTTGACGCATGACAGTCATGCGTGGAATATACCCCATGGTGCGTTCAGAGGCGTGTATATGTGTAATTGACACTCAGGGCCCAGGCGTCACTTTACAAGTGTTGCAATGTGTGGGTTATGCATTCACATCTAAAAATTTTGACGCATGACGAATTTGTGTGCATTTTTGCATTGTAGGCGTTGAGTGCACCCTGATTAACTAAACATGTTACATGGGCTATGCAAGAATGTTGAATATGTGTTATGGCAACATGTGCACACATGTGCATGTGTGTCTACTACTGTCATAGCAGAGACAATGCTATGTGTAACATATAGGTTTGTTTATGAGCCTGTTAGATGGGACTACTCATACCTTGTGCATATGTGCATGTGTAGCTACACTGTGTCCACATACATATTGTCACATGTGTGCTATGTGTGTACACATGTGTATGTATACTAATTTGTGGGTGGACTACATTGTTATGTCATAGATACAAATGTACACATACCTACAACTTTTTACATATGGTGGCCTATGTCCAACACATGGTAAAGCATGTGACAACCATGACAGTTTCGACTCAAAATATTCAGTGGAGTTGGACTGCAATGACATCACGTAAACCCTGCCAATTTGCGTCTGCATGTGTGTCCACTATGTGGTGTATTGTTGGATTTTACTTTGTGTTGCTCTGCTACACTTGTGCCCTTTGGTCCCCCATCCATCTTAGTTGCAGGAGTAGTACAGTACACATGTTTTGGTGAAGAATGGTCTATGCTGTTTGTGAGTATTGACACATGCTTGGTAATATCTGTAACATATGACAACAGTGGTGTGTTCATGGGATTTGAAACTCATATTACTATGTTTCTGCATGGACACATGTTGGCATTTGACAAATGCATGCCTTGTCACATCAGTGTCACCTATGTTTCTGTATGTCGGAACACATGTGAAGGTCATTTCTTGCAGTCACTGATCTTGTGACACCTATGCCTTTACTATAGTGCTAGGTTGCCTTTTGGTCAGAATCATACACATTGCCATGCCTGAGCCATTCCAGTGGTACATGTGTGCTGTGAAATGTAACATATGTCTGCATGCCATCAACTGGGCACTCACATTTGTCTACATCATGTTTGTTATGACAATCACAAACAATGGCATACCACTGTGTAACAGTCTTGCAGTCTGGCATAGATGGCAGCTTACTCATCATCATAACTGTGTGAGTTTGTATGGCAACACAATCCCATGGTTGCATGTGAAGGGGGAAGTTGATGGAGCTCCAGTTTACTTAGCCCCCAGTGTACATACATCAGGCCCCTGACAATGTGATCCGTTTATGTATCAAGAGTAGTAGTGTATGGATTTATTGAGCAGGGACCTAGCCGCTTCATGATTGCTCAGCAGAACTATGCACACTCCCCAGCAGACAGACACATGGACGATTGTGATAAACAGTACAGAGCTGAGGTACTTGCACATGTGGAACATGTGACATTATTTGATGTCCTTAGCTGTTTCTTTGGGCAGCTTGTTGGGCTTGTATATCTGTTGTGACTTCAATATTGGAAACGTGCCAGGGTACAGATGGTGTTGTCTGTCACAGCCTACTGGCATGGTGGCATGGGATGGGCAAATACCATAGTATGCTACTGCCCAGCATGACTGGGTTTTGTTCTGACCTGCCATTACTCCTGCCACGCACTTGTGTTGTCTAAATTTCACCTCTTGTGTTATATTTGCAAGTGTCTGTGGTTGTGTTGAAGCTGTACATCTACAACCTCCATTGAACTTCGGTATGCATCTCATCCAGCATGCCACAACCTAAGTAACTCTTACAATGACCAAATAATATTGAGGTGTGAAATCCTCTCAGTGCTGTACAGTATATATGCCAATTGCTACATATCTGGCTAGGTCTACTCACACTCAGATTGGTGTTGTGTCTCAGACATTTTTCAAAAATGCTGAACATGGTAGCACATCCCACACCTGATTGAGATGTTGGAGGCCACAACATGAATGGGACAATTTGTTACTGTTGCTATCTTGCACTTGTTCTGTCATGTGGGTGACATTAAGTAGTGTGTATTGCTTTGTACTGTGGGGTGTATTTATACACAGCATCCTAGGTATACATGCAGACACGTCATCAATTGTTGATACTGGCAAATCAGTTGCTACCTTGGACATAGACCCGCACATCAGTCTTCACAGGTTTGCCTAGATTTGCTCTTGGCATGTGTCAAGAGAGCAGATTTGTGTGTCAAGTGTGCACCTCATGTACATAGTGAACATTTGACACTCTGCCTACATTCGACCTAGATAACATTTTGGTGGTGCATTGTCCCAATAACTTCATGGATCATGACTAGGGTCATGTGTTTGGATAGTGATTCTGCACCCATAGCTGATAATGTAGTCAGTCAACCCATTGCACACTCCACAGCCAACATGTGTGCCATAAGTGAGGTACAGCCAACCATGTGCCAAGACACATTCCTATGCATACACTGTGCAGGCTCAGCATCAGACATTGGTTACAATCCCTGGACTTTTACTGAAGGACCACAGTTAGCAATGATGTTCCACCTTTCTCACACATGTACCTTGCAGACAAAGCTACTGTCACCATGAGTTGTGATAGTGTTCAGTTCCTGCATAACTTGATATGCATTTGTTGACAGACCCTACCTCATGTGTGCCCACCTTGCATGCATCCTGTTATGCATGATGTTGTTGTGATGAACGGTCTAGGTATTTGCACCTTGCCTACTTGACAGAACAAGATATTTAGTGATGCATGGATCTAGACCTTCAGGAGTCACGTAGCCTCAAATTGCATGTCACTGATAAGTGAGATGGTGGCAATAGACCTTCTTACATCACAAAGCAATGTTGCTACCATACTGGTCACCTTTGTGTTACTTACCTTCTCACTGAGGTTTGAATGACATTCCAATGGTGTATGTAGTAGAGAATTATTAGACCAAGGAGATTCACGTGCAAAGTGATTTATTCATGCTATTTATAATGTGATGTTTAAAGTATAGTGAATATGTGTAGAAGTTCTCCACAACGTGCAGGCTCCTACACACTCCTGCAGCAGTGTTCATTTTTTCCCCCTCCACATTATCCGCTCCATCATCAGCCAGCTCATCGCTGAGGAGGCTGATGATGTTCATCTCAGGGGATATTTGCTTAGACATAAATGTTGTGCAGGATTGCACATGCCAGAATGATTGTGTAAACAAGTGGTGGAGCATACAACAGGCTTCCTCTTGTCAGGGCCAGGAACCTGAACCTGAATTTCAGGAGCCCGCATGTCCTCTCCACCACATTGCAAATTTTCCTCTGTCCCTCTTTGTAGGCCTGCTCTTCCCCCTCTGTGGACTGGCAAACAGTGTCATCACCCACAGCTGTATTCAGTCCTCTTGATCAGCTGCATAGGATAGAGAGAAGAAGTGTTGATAGTGGTATTGAACATATCATGGCAGTTTTACTTTTTAGGTGCAGTGGTGACACAGAATTGCTTGGGCTACAGTGTCTGTTCCCGTTCTTGTGAAATGGTTTCATTGGGCTGTGTTGATGGACATGGCAATCTTGGGTAGTGACTCAAGGGCCTGGGTAAATTTATGTTGATCCTAAAACAATGGTAATTATTTAGGTAAATGTGTTGTGTGGTCCATATTTGAAGTGGTGTTCTATTGTTAGATGGAACCTACCACCTCCTAGCACCACTATGGTGTCAAATGTAAAAACAGCATAGTTGCCCTACAAGATCAAACTGTGCTGTCCATGTTACCATGTGGCACTAAGCATGCAGTGTGACACTTTGTGACCCTTTGTGGAAGATGATGGGTGTGCTGGCCATCAAGTGTACAAGGGTGTGTTTCACACATTCATAGGATGATGTAATTTGGTGCAGTAGTATCTCCTAGCTTCCAATACATGATTTCTGACAGACACTTTCTACACATGCACAGTGTAGACTTTGGGAGCGGGCACAGCTATTTTGTAACATGGATCCCTTCGTACGGTGCATGTAAGGTCAGGTATGTCCTCTATACTCCTAATGAGTCCTACTATGACATCCATGATTGTTATTGTTGTTTTTAAAGACCCAGCACATGGTGTTGTTGTGGGGCACCAGTGTTGCTTGTGAGGTGGCATTAGAGTAGGTGCTGCACCATTTCTCATGATTCAGCCCATGGTCTTTAAGGCAGATATTTTGTATTTGTATGTGTGCCACACAATGCAGCAGACAGGTGTATGTGCACACTACTAGTATGTCAAGTATGTGTAGCTGACACATATATTTGGTTATGGCACCACATGTGTGGCATTTGATATAGGTTCTGCCAGAGACTTGCACACCATGGTTTATGTGGGATTGTGCCTATGTGTGACTTCCTCAAAATGACCATAGCCCATGCCATTGACATGCCTGTACGCTTCTTTGTTTGATGTAATGTGTGTGTGAGATCTGTATGTAGTTGTCAACCGGTGGACACTTGTAGTGGTTTGTGAGCAGCTTCTGTATGCAAAGGGAACTTGGCACAACCTGTTCAAATGTGGTGTGCCAGTCAGGGTGTGGCTGTGTTATGAAAATTTGGATGTATGTGTTTGTGACATGCAATGTATGCAGTGTAGTGTGGCATGTTGTATATGTGTTGTTACCTGTGCATTTCTATGGCTTTACACATGTGTATTTGGTGTGGTTTTTGTCTTGTTTGTCCTAGATGGTTGGTGTGTTGGGTGTAATAATTCGTATGGTGGCTTCCCTATGAGTAGCCCATTGCCATATTGGCCATCCTGGAACCGCTGGTTGATGGTGGAGTGACAAAGACGTATGCCAATTGGATGCTACTGGAATATTTCACCAGGATGTTGCTGAAGAGCTCACTGTGGTCCACGATGGCCTGCACATTGATGGAATGTATGTACTTGTGGTTCCTAAAGAGGTGTTCTGTTGCTGCAGGTGGCACCAGTTGGACTGGGTACAGTCCAATGCACCCAGCACATAAGGAACCCCAGCAATTTCCTAGAACCCAGGCTTGGTCTCCTGATACAGATGCTGGCTGTTTGGGAAGCAGATGTGGTGAGGTATGGGCTTAGGATTGAATCCAGAACCTTTGAGAGGAAGACGGAGACGGATAACTGGGAGATGCCAGCCACTTATGCCCCCATTAGCTGGAATGATCCCGACACCATCATGTGGAGGACTGCAAGGTGTTTTGTCATAGGTGGAATGTTATGCGGAGTTTGCATCCTTACCGTGATGTGTGGCCAATATGGTGCAGCAGGTGTACAATGGACTCCCGGTTGAGTCTGTACATCCGGACCACATTTTTTCCCTCATTCCAAGGATGTTTGTCCTCTGTCTGACTATCCTCTCCCTCCTTCTGGGCTGCCTTTGTGGCTGCAGTGGTGGTGTTTGGGATTGCTGCGGTGGTGGAGGGATCTGCTGTCTTCGCAGACGTCTGTGGCGTGTACCCAGGTGGAGTAATATGACTTCCATGTTGTCCTGGACGTTTCCAGAGCTCCTTCTGTTTGTTTTCCTTGAGTGGTGATGTGTAAGTCTCTTTTTAACGCCTGGTCTGACCAGGCGCTAATATTTGGTGCTAATCGGAGTTAGCAACATTTTTTTAGTCCGTTTTCTTAGCGTCATTTTTGCATTGGGAGTTAAATATGACACAAGGGGGTTAGCGCTGTGTTTAGGATGGAAACGCATACCTTGCATCTCAATGGCGCAAGGTGGTTTTCAGCATCATTGAAATGGCACTAACCCTAATATTTTGATGCTAGACGGGTCTAGGTTAAAAATTTAAACATGGAGTTAGGTTAGCACCGTTTTAGTGAGAAAATACACGGCGCCAAGGCAACGTAACCATCCATGAATATGGGCCTACATTTTTTAGGGAGTTCAGTAATTATTTCTTTACTGGGAATTCCTGAACCTGAGCAAAATCTTGTTTGCACTGGGATTGGAATGTTCCCCGCTACCACTACAGCAGTTTTGTGCAGGGCACTAGGAAACAATGTAAGACCATGCTGAAGTTAAACACTTCTAAAAATATGTTTATATTTTGCACGCTACATTTTACCATCCACAAGCTAATACAAGTGTATACTTTTACAAAAACACTCTAAATTAATAGGCTGGCAAAATGCACTGGTGGGGATGGGCACCAAAGATTCACTTTTATTCAGTAAATTGTTTGCTAATGCCACTGCGGTGAGAGTAGAAGTAGAGTTTTAGCATTTTCCTTTAATTCTGTGTAGTATATACATATGGGGAGTGAGTGGTTTTGTTTAGAGCGATCTCTGTCCTGATTAAAAAATAACTAGAAATGAAAGCAAGCTAGTAATGCCATCCTTAACTTGGAAAACCTTCGGTTCTTCCAGCCCCGATAACTGGTCAGTTGCGGCATGTTCGCCCAACCCAAGATGGCAGATATTCAAACCGACAATTCAGGTAGTAATTCTCATGTGAAGACAGAGGTCTTCTTGCAAACTTTAGTGCTTTGCTTTTCCAATTTTAGTCCTTCACAGTGATTTTCTTTTGGTAGGATATTTGAAGTAGGTACAGGGTAACGATCGGGTCCCGGTATAATTTACCCATTGTTTCATTTTTTATGGCTTTTTATTATCTAATCTAAATGAAGGACTTTCGTATGATTTCTCCCAGGGTGAAAGGATTAGTTTTAGTTGGAATACATTTACAATCGGATTTTGTGACTAGCTAAAAAGCAGTATACTTACTCGAAAGTGTAAATTATTCAAAGGAGTTTCACCCTCAGCCCCTTTTATTTGGCCTAGACAGTGAGTTGTAACTTTTAGAGTAAATGAGGTTGCGAGCAGGGGCTTAGCTCTCAATAGTTCAGCAGGTGCAGGGGCACGAGAGCCCAGGATCTGAAGGGTCCATTGTCCACTTGCTGTTCTACTAGTCAAGCGTTTGAAGCACTGCAAAGTCAGCATAGCTTTCTATCAGTACGTGGTTAGTGCATTGAACACCATTTACACTTATGTTTAATGCTCAAAACAACAAAAGCATTGTAATACGAAAATAGTGTCTGGTTTGACTTCGACTTCACAAATGAGCACAAGTGTACAGAGTTTGGGCGCTTCAAAGTGCATATCTAAGTTGGTACTCATACATTAATTTACCAGTCATATTGGCATTCATAAGTCACAAATACACTTAGTTCTGAGCTTGTGGCTTTGGGCGGAATAAAGTATGTAAATGATCTGTTGATTTCTTCAAGTATGTTGGATATTCAGTGATGCCTAATAAATAAAATGGTGCTGAGAGATGTCATTTATTTAAATCAATATCTAATTAGGTTACTTAATAAATTAGATTTTTCTTAATAGATGCAAAAAAACTGAGCAATTAAGCGAGAAATCAAGAACCATAGGGCAATAATTTATTTTAGCAGGTTCTTCTCGATTAATGAAATTGTCAACAGCTTAATAGAAGTCCTATGTTAGAGGGCTTGGTTTATCCGACATTTGTCAAAAGCAATATGCAATAAAGAAAGGTTTAACAATATCTGTCCCTGATCAACAATTAAAAGGCATCCCTACAGGAACTCATGAGCATAATATCATTATTGTTAACAGTGACATAAAATTAATGGATATTTGAGGTCGAGGGCTATAAAATACCTTCTCCCTGCCCCTCCCACTTTCACCTCAGCTTTATGTTAAATGGAACCATTTGTTCAACATTAATAATAAATTATTTTAGTAGTCTTGTATTGTAACTTCTCGCAATGCAATTTTAATATAAATATTCTGTTAAAAATGCACAGGACACCATAAAACGTATCCTGGGCAAATATAAAATTGAATAACTTTACTAAAGTCAACTTTCATTTCAGAATCTTTTATAAGGTGTCAACATGTTTGTTATTCTCTTTCAAGTGTGGTTACATTTGTAATGAATATACCTAAATATACCGCATGTGACAGCTGTCTCTGAACTGTTAATGAAGTTATTTGACCTCATAGGCAAATGTACCAGTGTTGCAGTTCTTGAAACACTTAATCTCAATTACGCTTGACATCAATATAGCCTGAAAGATATTAAACTTAATTAAATCAAACTGTGTCAGCCGCAGGAATTAAGGAAGCGTAATCGTGCCAAAAATGCATACTCCTAAATGCTGTTTACAGCATGATAATGCACACATCATGTTCCCAATAAGGAATATGTTATAAAAGATATTTATCACTGGTATCCGTTCCGAACATTCAGTATCCCAAGCTATTTAATGTTTAGGAATTGACATTAAGCACGAAAAGATTGGACAGTATTATTAATGACTTGAATTAAATACTTGCGTAATTTACAAATAACTTTTTGCATCACTAGTTAATCAGTTCTACTTTTATATTTTTTGTGAACTGTACATCACAACTTTGGATTCTGGCATGGAGAACCCAGTTCTTCGCCCTTCAAGGTTGATAAACTGTCTTTAAAAACATTGAGTAATAGAAAACAGCTATTTACAATGCTTAGAAATGGGAAAACTGAAGTGTTAATTGTACTCTAAAAAAATCTACTTATATAGAAATGTGGGATTTTCGTTGCTTTAGAGCTCTCAGGACAAGCCAATCTTTACACTTGCTTAGGAAATTTAACACGTCAAACGTTTCAATGTCTCCAGCATTGCCTGTTCTTCCACAGTTTGCCATGTTCTCTGTTTCTCCTCTGCCATTCAGGGTTCAAAACAGAGTTTACCGCCAATCTCACAAATGCCTGTTCTTTTTAATGCCTTTTTTGCCTTTTCACTGTATAATTATACTAAAAACGTCATTTAACAGGACCTCCTTAAACCCACTGGGACCAGTAACAGCTGTTATCAGCTCTATTGGAATCATGAGATCTGTGGAAACACCCGGCATCTCGTAACTTTCATCTGTATCCAAAATCTCAGCATAAAAGTCTGGACCAAAATGAGGAACTCATGGTGGAACTGGTCTCAAACTTAACGGCATATTTACAAGCCTTTAGCGCCACTGGAATGTAATTTTTTATGACGCTCTGGTGGTGCTCTGCACTGTGTCATATTTACAAGGTGGTACTAAGCCACTTTTTGTGGCTTAACGCCACCTTGTATACATGGGCCACTCCAATGCAGTTTTCTGTGACAGAGGGGCGCGCAATGGGTGTTGCTGTTGGCGTTCCACTGCAACACCCATTGCTTTTATAGCTGCCCCAGATTTACAGGGAATCGTACGTCTGAGCCAGCGCCAAAAACTAGTGCCACCCCAGGGGTGGCGTTAGCATGTTGCAACAAGGAGAAATACTTTTATATCTCCCCGTGTTCGCTTTTTCCATGTGTCCTGCATTCAGCAACACAGTTAGAAAGAGCAAGACAACATGAATGCTTGTTTCTGTGCAGGAATGTGTCCCTTTCTGCACATAAACAATCAATCAACAATGACGATTTGCTACCTATATGTGTGCTACAATCTGGAGCACACTTAGAAGTGCCAAATCGCCACTTTAGATTGTTTATGTGCAGGAAGGGACACCTTTCTGCACATAAACAATCATTCCCTTCAATGCCGAACACCCTTGCACTTTGGTGCAAGGATGCCTGCGCTGGCAGCTACATTTAGTGCCAACACTAGGAAAGCACAGAGGGTGTGCTGTATTTTTGTAAAAATGGGGCATCCCTGCTTTTCAGACCTGATGCAGAGCTGCCAATTTTGGCACAGCACTGTGCTGTGCCAGTTCCTTCTAAATCTGACTCTTACTTTTTTTCTTGGTAATTCCTCATTTCTTCATGGACCCTCTCCAGGGATGGGGGAAATATGGTGCACTTACCTGTAAAGTGAAAATGATCAGTGGTTACTTTTATAACTCCATTTAAGTATTATTATACAATCATGACTAAAACTGGCCTTGCTTTTTCAAATTAAACATGAAACATTGATCTGGAGTTTGTATTATTTTATTTTTTTTCATCCTGAGGCCAACTGTATCTTATTTTCACAGCAAATGTAATTTTCAAAATGACTGTATCTCTTCATTAGCTAGCGGTGAACAACATTCATCATGTTGGACCCTACGTGGACCCCTACAAATCTCATTATCCTTTTGGAGAAATTATACCCAGAACCTGAATGTATATGTTGAATTAGTATCAACAATGATTTTTAAATTGCCTTTTTAAATTGGCAATGCATTAACGGTAGTTTGTGCTTGTCTTTGTATATCTTTTTTCATCTAATCTACAACAAATTAATACATTCTACAAAAAATATTGTATCCCTTTTACCAAACCTGACTTGATCTATCATTTGAAATTTTCAACCTTTTAGCACAATGTAATATAGAATCTTAGCTGACTGATTCTTCATCCACTGATATCCTTGCATCAATCTCTGAAGGTTCCTAGGCCCTGATTTATACTTTTTGGGGCAAAACTGCACTAACGCAGTTTTGCACTAAAATGTTTGGAACCGGCTTGCACCATTTCTGTGCACCAGCCGGGCACCATATTTATGGAATGGTGCAAGCCGATGTAAAGTGTAGGCTAGTGTAAAAAAAAAAGACATTAGTCAGGTGGGGCTGGCAGTATGGAAGAAGGGGGTTTTGCACCTAAAAATGACGTTAGGCAGGTCAGAGTAAAAAAAAAATGACTCTATCCTGCGTAGAGTAATTTTCTGATGCAAAGCCATCCATACTACATGACTCCTGTCTTAGACAGGGGTCATGCCCACCACCCCAATGGCCAGCACACGGGACCAGATTCCCCTGGGCATGGCCACTGCACCCTGTACCATGTATGGGGGCCCATTTCAGAGCCCTCTTGTGGCACTTTAAAAAATAACATAAAATACTTACCTGTACTTACCTGGGATGGGGTCCCCCATCCTCCACAGTCCCTCTGGGGTGGGTGGGAGTGTCCCTGGGGCCTGGGGAGGGCACCTGTGGGCTTATTCGATGGTGTTCTGCCATGGAAATAGGCCCACAGGTCCCCTAACGCCTACCCTGACCCAGGCGTTAAACAATCGGGCAAAGCAAGCTTTGCACCATTTTTTGACCCCTCCTCCCTCCCGTGCACCATTTCTGCACGGAGTATAAATATGACGTTAAGGCCATAGAGTCATGTTTTGCATGGGAACGCCTACCTTGCATGTCATTAAGGCAAGGTAGGTTTTCACGTCCAAAAAATGACTTTAACTCTATAAATTTGGGGCTTGAAGGGTCTAGCCCCAAAGTATAAATATAGAGTTAGTTTTGCACTGAATTAGAGTCTAAAAAATGACGCTAATTTGGTGCAAACAGAGTATAAATATGCCCCTTAATGTATGTCAATAGGGCTGCTCCTAAGAAAGCCAGGAGTGTTGCAACCATATTAAACAAGCATTGGTAAAGACACTGCTTCAGGGATCCTGAAAATACCTGGATTAAGAATTGTTATGAATTCACACAATGCAATGTAGTAACTCAAGTAAAGTAACTAACATTGTTGCACTGCATTGCGTGAAAGGCAGATAGCAGAACAGTGCCATATCTACTAAGATGTGGCGCTATCCTCCTCTCTCCCGACACTGGTGCGTTTTTGACAACCATTTGCCAGCAAAGACACCCTTGAGCCCAAGTGCGAGGGTATGTGTTCTCTAAAGCATTGGTTTTGAATTGAAAGGGATCATTTTCTGTTCAAATACTATGCTTTGAGACAATTTATTCCCATTGTGTTGACTCGATGAGGCGTAGGATTTTGGTACACATTCCTGTCTACTCATTTTTGTAGATAGGGATTTGTGTCAAGACCCATGGGTTGTTGCTTGGGAATGCTCATGCACCACCCTTGGAACACTCCTTTGAGGTAAAGTAAAGACAAAAGGTTCAAAGTACAACTTTGCATTACTTTGGGATAATATACCACAAACAGTTTGATTTGCATTAGATGGCAAATCCCACCCTAACATTCAGCTCTGGGTTTGCATTGGTAATTTTATGTCCAAGTCCCTATGGGACATGTCTTAGCATTCAGGTGACCATCACCTGTGCATGGTAATTCTATATCCAAGATCCGAGCCTCATTACCGGACTAGTCTCAGCATTCAGGTGAGCATCTCTGTGTAGTTCTTACAGCACAATAGGTTTCAATCAGTTTGCGAATGCCATTTCTTTTTTTATAAAACTATGCAGTAGAGGGGAAAAGTTTTTCAACCTGGTAAGCATCATTAAGTATTGAACGTATGTCCCAAAAAATGAATCAAGCAGGTTTTTTGAGTGCAGTAATTGCACCTGGTAGGGGTTATCATGAGAATAATTTGAGAGGATCACCTTCCCTTTCTTCACGGGCCTTTTAGCTGTGAGCACAATATTATGTGACATAAAATGTGTTCAGCTGTCAGGAGGCTTGAAAGTCAGCATACGGAAATTTCCTGTTTCATCTCATACCATTCTGTGAACCAATTAAGGAAAACTCAAATAACTATAAATTATCGCTTTATTGCCATCGGCTAGGGACTTTCTCCTGGTCAGACATCCAAAATAAAAAGAACCTTTGAGATCTTCTGGGATCATTACAATTAAAAATAAGGCACACACGCTTTTCATTTCAAAATAAAATTTCCTGTCATATAATTCAATTTTCTTTAAAATCTGTTATTCAATCCATGTGATGACGCCTATAACAGCCAGTTAAGTTATAAGCCAAATTATGTTGACCACACAATATTTCATATATATTTTTTTTATTCTGTATTTTAATTTGTGTGATGGATGTTGTTTTTACAATCCGTATGAGGTTTCCGTTTCTGTCATGCAGAGTTACTTTCGCTCATGTTCTTTCATTCTTCCTTTGTACATTTCAGTCGTTTTTATAAGCTTTCACCTTTTTGGCTTCCTAAATGTTTGGCTTTCTTTATTTTCGTATTGTTTTATTTATTTATGTTTTTCCTTCGGTGTTACTCTTATGCATCACAATTTCTTTTGTTTTTCTTTCTTCCTTTTTTGCCTATGGGCCATTAGTTTTCTTTTTTTCTTTTCCCCTTTTTAGGGTCAAGTGTGCAAGCTGGCCTGTTGTTATTTCCGTGGCTTTTCACCACACCCACGTCAGGCCCATCACTTTCATTGGTTCTTGGGCTTGCCTTTTAAAATTCGTTTGATTTCACTTGTGAAAGGCATTCATACTTAATGCCTTTTCCAGTGTTCAGCCCTCCTCTAGCCCACCGGCCAACTACTAAAAACATACGAGGCTCCTTGTTTTCTGCATGATTTCTGGACTACTTTTTATTTTTATTTCCTGCATAGCGCGATCTCCGTGGGTTTTACACAGCGCGATCACACTTGTTTAAAATGTAAATTTCCCCCTCCCCATCTACACCACCGCCCGCCCTCCCATTGTTTTCCATGGCATTGTCAGCAGTTTGTGGGATGTACATGCTGCTGCAACCTTTTGTCTGGATCATATCAGCTGCCGGTATAGTACAGCATGCCCGCCTCAGACATCTCAAGCAGCGATGAGATGCTTTGTTCTAAGCTTATGACATAATTAGCAGTGGGAATGAAGTTCTTGACATCACAGGTGATAGCGCGCCCAGTCCTTATAAATTACTTATACTTGGACACGCCGAAGGTCGGTGAATCTTTTGACCGAGTTGAGCTCTCCTCATCCAAATAATTGTCGGATCCCTCAAATCAATAATCAATAGCTATGTATAATCAATAACCAATACTCAATTAGTAATCAATCAACAAATTAATTAAACTGAAAATCAGTAATTAGACACACCATGACCTTTCAGCCATGAATAACCACACCTGTTTATTAAAGGTTAATGAGTTTATTTCCCTAATTTAACAAAGCTAATACAATATAAGTAAGTCTCAAAATCAAATGATATACGTATACGAACATTACTAGCTGTCCATAACGACGGAAGAAAAGCAATCTACGCAAAATCTGGATTATAATGCACTCGGTTATAGCAATACAAATCACTAATAAAAGTAACTGAATTTGACTAATTGCATACATTAGTCAGCATAACAAGATTTCAATTCAACATGGTGCATCAAATGAATACCTCAACTAACCTCTAATTTGCATTGGCATGTGGGGCTTCATGCAAAAGAATTTAAACATAAATTTAGAAAACTTCTAGCTTGGGCTCTGTCAAAATAGGCAGTTGGTACCTAAAAGGAAAACACAATGCATAATACAATTATCCTTTTATAATTACCAGATACAATCAGCATTCAAGGAAAGTCTTTGTCCTTCAGGTACCGGTTCGATCAGCATGGGGCAGACTTCAAAGGGGCAAAGTTTAAGTCTAGTTTCCCTTGCAGGAGCAAGGAAAACTTGGGCAAAAGTTATTGCATGGGCAAGATGGAGTAAAGTTAAAGTTAAAGTCTCTAGGGTGAGAATTCTTCAAAGTCTCTCCCTCTCTTTGGGATAGAGAAAAAGCATCAAAGTGTCATAAAAAGGGCTTCTTGAATCTTGCTTCAAAATGGCATCAAAGAAAATGGCTGGCTTCTCTTTGTCTGATGGGTTTAAGTAAGAAAACGTTCCAAATTCTTCAGGGTCTTCCATTGGAGGGTTCATAGGGTGGCTTCCTTCTGACCAATGAATAGTGTCTTAGAACTCATTTATGCATAAGGTGGAGCTTTGGAACACAAGTAGCAACAAAGTTTGCCAATTATTTCTGTATCAGTGTCTTTATTGTCTGCACCTGCAGAAACTGACCTTGCTTCAAAGGGGATGAAACTTGCCTAGCACGAAATCTTGAGATAAGTGTATTAGTCCTTCTACTGGAAAAATACAGCCTTAAAGTTTAAGCACGTTTTTGTTAATACAAGTGAAACCATGCAGTTAATATTTGAGACCAGGTGACTAGGCCAAAGCCTCTGCTAAATTTAAGCTAAGCATATAACAGTTTTAACGAGAAAATCATAAAATACATCTGCAATTATGACGAATTACTACAATTATCGATTCTTCATGATTAATTAAGCTCGTTTATAATAATGGCGAACTACCTCGTGGGCACATTTTCCTACATGTATACATTTTCTTTGCTAAAATCACGTTGCCTTATACAATTTTGTTACATGATATATGAATATTTGTTAGCCTTTCATTTTCTTCTTCATCAATCCCTCCTTTGATGACTAATTATGTCATCACATTAAATCCTCCACCACAAATTCTGTTTTAGTAATTTGACATTTCAGTCAATTCCCTCTTCCTTTTTGTTCCCTTTGATTTTTCCCTGTATATTTCTACTATTTTATTCTGTTCTTTCTCTTCCCTTCTCCTTTTGCTTCTTGATTTCAATATTTTAATAGCTTTCCATATTCCCCAAATACCTATTAAGCAAATTAATATTATTTGTATTCCTTTTACTATTTTCAGTTCCAAATGTTGCTGAGCCAATTTCCCACGGAAGCAAATCCTTTTCCAACCTTTACCCATACTCCTGGTTCTTTCAATTCTTTCAAATCTGCACTTTTGTTAGTTAGATTTGTAAGCATTTTCCTAATTTGCCCACTGTTGTCTGATATATAAGAACAACAGTGACGTGCACTAAGCATTTTGCAAACGCCGCCATTCTTTGCTAAAACAATGTCTAAAGCAAGCTGATTTTGAATAGTCATAGCTCTTTCTGCAGCAAGTTCAGCATCAAACAGGATCATGGCTCCTGAGAATTTTGTCAGCATGTTATCCACAATAGTAGACAACTTTCGTATTTTGAGTGAATTCAATATAACTCCTACGGAAGGAATCATTGCTCCAAATATATCTCCTACCACACCAGAAGCTGTCTCCCTTTTCTGAATATGATGTAATTCAGACAGCTTTGGAAATTTCTTTAAGTCGTCCAGTTTAAAATCTTTGGAAATACTATTCCCAAATAACATCTCCCATACCATCCCTTTCGAAGACGATCATAGGCGTTTAGTCCACAAATATAATATACCCCTTGAGTAGCTTGATCTAGGCCATTCAACATGAACGTCCATTTACTCTGGAACAAAACACATTTACATTCACTCGTTCCTACAAAGATTGTGTCATAGTATGATTTAGGTCTATATATACAAAGCTTCCCTACGTGTATTGCATCTAAAGCTAATTTCCCTTGTGTCTTTATTGCAGCAAAAGCATTTCTCCTTTACCATTTTCCTTCTATCTTCAGTGTGATCTAAAAAGCTTTTCTCTACCGGTGAAAGCAAGCATGTAAGGTTTTCTCTATGAGCTTGAGCTGTGGAAAAAGTTGATAGTGGTTCAAAGAAACCCCTAACTATTTTTATATAATAATCTCTTGCTACTTTACTCAAGTAGTCTATTATGGGGACATATGAAAACATGACATCATGATTGGAAAAGAAGTATTGAATATACTCCTGGCCATAAAATCTGGTCAGTAACAAACTACATGTTATTCCATATGTAAGAGACATGCTATGATATGTCACTCCTTCTATTACTGAGGTAGGCATTTGTGTACACACATAACAATCTTTCGCGTCCATTGTCTCAACATACTCATTCAGCAAGCAATAGAAGACGTTAGAAGAAAGTTCCTTCTTGTTGTGTAAATATTTCTCGTCTTGTTTGAGTTTCTGCAAAGGAGTTAATTCAGTAGTAGTTTTAGAAGTAGAAGCATCATTTGCGTCTCTTTCATTCCCTCCAGGCATTCCAAGAATTATTGCCACAATTATTAGTACACATGCAGTTATTAGACCTATACACATGTATTTACAACATTTCATTTTATGTCCTTTTGTAGTACTGCCTGGCATGATCTGTATAGAATCAGAAAGCTGAAGACACGTTATCAAATCAAATTTGCAGATATATATATAAAGATGAATGAGGTCAAAGTTCACACAGTTTTCTTTAGCAGCTTAATCTCTTGTTGGTTTAGCAGCTTTGTCTCAAAATCGGTTTTAAAAGTCAATCAGGTTATCAATGTCTTATTCGGTAATGTTGATGGAATTTTACTTTTCAAGTACCAAAGTGTCATTCTGCTTCTTCGTTTTCAAGACTGAGAGATAGAAATTCGTCTGACCAATTGTTAGTGGCTGTGTAAGCCCATTCTGGACCAGAATATCTTCTGCTCTGTATTCTTTTCCTTTTCAATTTTGCATTTCCTTTCGATTCCCTTTCGCTTTTGTCTTGTTCTTTGGCTGTGTCTTGTTCATCATTCGATGTTGTTATTACGATAGACACTTCCTTTCTTTTCTCCTTCAATTTTGGCCATTTGTTTCCGTTCAATGTTTCTTTAGTCTTTGATAAGCTTTGTCTCTGTTTCACGTTGTTTTCACCTGATGGGCCTGCAACTGGTTCTGGAAGAACTTGAACAATTTCACTCTGCTCTGTCTTGTCTCCTTCCCTTTGGAGGTCAATCAGGTTTTCTGCTTCCTTTCCTGTATCTTCTGGGAAAGCCCTCCTCTTATCAGGCTCTCCTGCTTCTTCACTTGAGATAGGATCTTTGTCACCTCCTGAGGCTTCTTCTCCGTTTTCCTCAAAAGGAACAACCTCGTCTTCCTCAGAGAATATTTTTTCTGTCCCAATTTCTTCTTGTTCGCCTTCAGGCTCTCCTCGTTCTGTCTCAGCGTCTGGTACTTTCCTGTCAGCTGTTGGTAATTTCAGTGCTTCAATTTCCTCTTCTGTGGGACACGTCACCCTTTTCGTGTGACTGGCGTGAATCCAGTTGGGAACTCCCCCACACTTCACAGCAGTAGTAATTGTCAGAATCACTTGAAAAGGTCCTTTCCAACGGGGTTCCAGACACGACTTCCTCACGTGCTTCTTTATCACAACCCAGTCACCTGCTTTCAGGGCATGTCCTGGAACTTGGATCGGTGGCAAGGTGGTTGCCTCCACCTGGTGAGAGAAAGAGCGGACCACATCAGCCAGACCTTTGCAGTAGTCCAATACCATATCATCTGTAATATTTACAAGAGCATTTGCAGGAACTGCTGGAAGTCTTATGGCTCTGCCCATGAGGATTTCATGAGGTGATAGTCCAGTTTTCCTATCATAATCATAAACATTTATAAAGCGCGCTACTCACCCGTGCGGGTCTCAAGGCGCTAGGGGGAAGGGGGTTACTGCTGCTCGAAGAGCCAGGTCTTGTGTTGTCTCCGGAATGCGGAGTGGTCCTGGGTGGTCCTGAGGTTGGTGGGGAGGGAATTCCATGTCTTGGCCGCCAGGTAAGAGAAGGACCTCCCACCTGCTGTGGTGCGGCGGATTCGAGGGACGGCGGCGAGAGCGAGGTTGGTGGAGCGAAGATGACGGGTGGGTGTGTAGAAACTGAGGCGGCGGTTGAGGTATTCGGGTCCCTTGTTGTGGAGGGCTTTGTGTGCGTGGGTGAGGAGTCGGAAGGTGATCCTTTTGTTGACAGGAAGCCAGTGCACGTGTCTCAGGTGGGCGGAGATGTGGCTGTTGCTGGGTATGTTGAGGATGAGGCGGGCGGAGGCGTTTTGAATTTGTTGCAGACGTTTCTGAAGTTTAGCGGTGGTTCCTGCGTATAGGGTGTTGCCGTAGTCCAGGCGGCTCGTGACGAGGGCGTGGGTCACGGTCTTTCTGGTGTCGGCGGGGATCCAATGGAAGATCTTTCGGAGCATGCGGAGGGTGAGGAAGCAGGAGGATGATACGGCGTTGACTTGTTTGGTCATGGTGAGAAGTGGGTCCAGGATGAAGCTGAGGTTGCGTGCTTGGTCTGAGGGGGTCGGTGCGGTGCCAAGGGCAGTGGGCCACCAGGAGTCGTCCCAGGCGGTCGGGGTGTTTCCGAGGATGAGGACTTCCGTTTTGTCTGAGTTCAGTTTCAGACGGCTGAGTTTCATCCAGTCTGCAACGTCTTTCATTCCATCTTGCAGGTTGGTCTTGGCGCTGGTGGGGTCCTTGGTGAGGGAAAGTATCAGCTGAGTGTCGTTGGCATAGGAGGTGATGATGATGCTGTGTTTGCGTACGATGTCGGCGAGGGGGCTCATGTAGACATTGAAGAGAGTCGGGCTGAGCGAGGAGCCTTGTGGGACGCCGCAGATGATCTCGGTGGGGTCTGAGCGGAACGGTGGGAGGTAGACTCTTTGGGAGCGGTTGGAGAGGAAGGAGGTGATCCAGTCCAGGGCCTGTCCTTGGATCCCGGTGGAGCGGAGGCGAGTTATTAGGGTGCGGTGGCAGACGGTGTCGAAGGCAGCCGAGAGGTCGAGGAGGATGAGGGCGACTGTTTCTCTGTTGTCCATCAGGGTTCTGATGTCGTCTGTGACTGAGATGAGGGCGGTTTCTGTGCTGTGATTGGCTCGGAATCCGGACTGAGAGGGGTCGAGTAGGTTGTTGTCTTCAAGGAAGTTGGCAAGTTGCTTGTTGACCGTCTTCTCTATGACTTTGGCAGGGAAGGGGAGGAGCGAGATGGGGCGGAAATTCTTCAGGTCGCTTGGGTCCGCCGTAGGTTTCTTCAGTAGGGCGTTGACTTCAGCATGTTTCCAGCTCTCGGGGAAGGTGGCAGAAGAAAACGAGCTGTTGATGATGGTCTGGAGATGTGGGGCGATGATGTCGTCGGCTTTGTTGAAGATGAAGTGTGGGCAGGGGTCCGAGGGGGCACCGGAGTGGATGGAGTTCATGGTGGCTTTGGTCTCTTCCGTGTTGATGTGAGTCTAGGCGTTGAGGGTGATGGCTGGGGTTGTAGGTTCTGTGGTGGTTGGCTGGGTCTGATGTCCGAAGCTGTCGTGTAGGTCGGTGATCTTACGATGGAAGAAGGTGGCGAGGGAGTTGCAGAAGTCTTGTGAGGGCGTGATGGCGTTGGCGTTAGGGTTGGAGAGCTCTTTGACGATGTTGAAGAGTTCTCTGCTGTTGTGGCTGTTTTTGTCCAGTCTGTCTGTGAAGGAGTTTCTTTTGGTGGCGCGGATCAGTTGGTGGTGTTCGCGGGTAGCGTTCTTGAGGGCAGTCATGTTATCTGCGGTGTGGTCCTTCCACCAGGCTTTCTCGAGGGTGCGGCAGGATTTTTTTGATTCCTTGAGGGTATCAGTGAACCAGAGAGGTTTTTTGGTGTTGGTCTTTCTTGGGAAGCGTCTGAGGGGAGCGAGGTTGTCTGCGCAGTTGGTGATCCAATGCATGAGGCTGAGGGCTGCATCGTTGGGGTCGGTGGAGAAGGTGGGTTGGTTGTCGCTGAGAGTGGAGAGAAGCTGTTCCGCGGGGATTTTGTTCTACTGTCGGCGTGGGATGGGTTGTGTGCGGAGGTGGCGAGTCTCGCATCGGAAGGTGAAGTGGACACATCTGTGGTCGGTCCAGTGTATAGTGGAGGAGTGTCTGAAGGATACGTGGTTGCTGGCGGAGAAGATGGGGTCAAGCGTGTGTCCGATGTGGGTGGGGGTGTTCACTCAGGTGTGTTTCTCATTGACATTAACACCAAAGGTAACGCGTCAGGCCATTTCAAATTTGTGGATGCGCATATTTTCTTCATTCTTGATTTTAGTGTGCCATTCATTTGCTCCACTAATCCTGATGCTTCGGGGCGGTAGCTACAATGCAATTTGTGCTCAATATTCAATGCTGCACATAATAATTTGATTACTTCTTTATTGAAGTGACTTCCCCTATCTGATTCTAAAGAAATCGGGAATCTGAAACGTGGTATTAGTTCTCTCAAGAGTAGTTTTGCAACTGTGAGACTGTCATTTCTGCGTGTAGGGTATGCTTCAATCCAGTGACTAAAAATACACACAATCACCAACACATATTTCAAGCCTGCATACATAGGCATCTCAATGAAATCCATTTGCATCCTGCTGAATGGCCCACCTGCTCTCCCAATGTGGCTCAAATTTACTACGGTTCCCTTCCCTGCGTTCATTTGTTGACAAATGACGCAACGATGGCAAACTGCTTCAGCAACTTGGCGAAATTTGGGGTTAAACCAATCAACTTTGAATAATCTAATCATGGCATCCCTTCCAATGTGTGCTTGTCCGTGGTACAGCCTAGCTATTTGTGTCAAAAGACTGTCTGGCACAACTAATCTCCCTTCGCTTGAAACCCACAAATCATCTGGTTTCTTTACGCATTGTAATTTGCTCCATGAGAGTTTCTCATCCTTACTGACATTATTTTGTAGGAATTTCAATTCTTCAATTGTGTCTACAACTTTTAGAGCAAAGGCTTCCCTTGGCTCAAGTTCTGGTTCATTTATCAAATTCCATTAGTCTCTGAGCAATATACAGTTCAATGCACAAAACCTTGCAACTTGATCCGCATATCCATTTCCCAAAGAAACGAAGTCTTGTGATTTCGAGTGTGCACTGCATTTTACCACTGCTGCTTCTCCTGGTAACTGGATAGCATGTAACAATTCTCTTATTCTTTCACCATTTTTCACTGGTGATCCTGAAGAGGTCATGAAACCTCTTTGTGACCACAATTGTCCAAAATCATGCACTATTCCAAATCCATACTGACTGTCAGTGTAAATGGTGACTTTCATTAATGCGGAAAAGTTGGCACGCTCTAGTAAGGGCTACTAGTTCCACTACTTGTGCAGAGTAAACTCCCTGAAGCCAAGATGCTTCGAGAACACCAGTTATTGTGCATACAGCATATCCTGCTTTCAATATTCCTAGTGCATCTCTTAAACATGATCCATCAACAAAAATAATTTGATAATTTTCTTCCAATCGAGTATCTTTGATATCAGGTCTTGGTTTAGTACAAAATTCAGTCACCTGAAGACAGTCATGCTCAATATCATCCGCATGTTCAATCTCAACATTTTCACTGGGAAACAAAGTTACTGGATTCAATGTGGTGCACCTTTTCAATTGCACATTTGGTGATCCCAAAATTATTGTCTCGTACCTTGTAAGCCTAGCACCAGTCATGTGCTGTGTTCGGGAACGTGTCAAACGTATTTCGACTGAGTGAGGGACCATAACTGTTAAGTGATGTCCCATCACTATTCCTTCACTTTGATTCAGGCTTATACCAACTGCTGCTACAGCACGCAAGCATCCTGGTAAGGCTGCTGCGACTGGATCCAAAGTAGCTTAAAAATATGCTACTAGTCTGTTTACGCCACCATGGGCTTGAGTCAAGACAGACAAGGAACATGCATCACGTTCATGACAAAACAATGTGAAAGGCTTTGTGTAATCAGGCATACCTAAAGCTGGAGCTCTGCACATGCATTCCTTTAATTCAATAAAGACATCCATTTAATTTCTTTTCAACACTATTTCATTCTGCGCATCCTTCTGGGTCAGTTTCAGTAAAGGTTTGGCTAGTCGAGAAATTGGGAATCCATTGGCGACAGTAGCTCACCATTCCCAAAGACTTTCTCACCTCCTTTCTCGTTTTGGGTGGACTCATTTGAAGTACACTTGTGATTCTTTCTTTCATGATTCTTCTCGACCCTTTTTCTATTTGGTGACCCAAATATTTCACTTTCTTCTGGCAGAATTGCAATTTAGAAGGAGACACTTTGTGTCCATTCCTCCCCAAATGGTTCAGTAGGGCAATAGTGTCAACTGTACAGTAATTTTTTGTTTTGGATGCAATCAGTAAATCGTCAATATACTGTACTAAGGTTGATTCAAAAGGTAATTCCAATGATTCCAAATCTTTCTTTAGAATCTGATTGAAAATTGATGGTGACTCCGAAAACCCTTGAGGAATTCGACACCAACTGTAGACTCTGTCAAGGAATTTGAAGCAAAAGAGAAATTGGCTGTCCTCATGAAGAGGCACAGAAAAGAATGCTTGTGACAAATCGATGACTGAGAACCACTCTGCATCACAGGAAATTTGAAACATTATCACAGCTGGATTTGGTAGTACGGGACAACATTTGACTATTGTGTCATTTATTTTTCTCAAATCTTGAACAATTCGGACCCTTCCCTTGGTTTTATTAGCCCCATGATTGGTGAATTACATGGACTACTTAGGGCCATATTTTTACTTTTTAACGCAAAACTGCGCCGCCGTAGTTTTGCGTCAAAAAATTTACCGCCGGCTAACGCCATTTCGTAGCGCCGTGTGGGCATCAAATTTATACTTTGACGCACAGCGGCGCAATCAACAGGTGGGAGTCATTATTTTTGACGCACACCGCGGCGTCAAGTCGTAAAGGAAAACAACGTTAACGCGGGGGAAATGACTGTGGGTCGATTTACGACACCGCAACCCGGATATGCGCTGTTTTTTGACGCAATAGCGGGAAAAAAAACGCGAACACTGCAAGTGCACCAGAGGAGAGCCAAAATGGATCCCAGATGCCACTACAGACCCCAGGAAGATGACAGCAGACCAGGAACCAGCCAGGATGATCCATACAAGAACCAGGACATTTATAGAAAGAAAAGAAAGTGTCGCTTCAGTGCAGAGGAGCAGGAAATCCTGGTTAAAGAGGTGACAGGAACACCAGCACCAACTGTTTATCACCTCAAAGTTGCCAATCAGTAGGAGAGAGGCCATATGGCAACAAATTGTTGACAAAATTAACAGTGTGGCTGAAGTACGCAGGACAGTCACAGAGTGTAAGAAATGCTGGCATGACTGCAAACGCAGGACAAAGGAAAAAATGGCCAGGACCAGGAAGGCAGCACTGCATACTGGAGGTGGGAGTCCAGCACACCAGGAGGCCCTGGACCACATGGAGGAGATGGTTGCAGCCATCATCCCTGAGGAGATCGTCACAGGGATTCAAGGACAGGACAGCGCAGACTACCACGAGACAACACACATGCAGTAAGTTGCATGGGGATTTAAAATACAATAATGTTGACTGTAAGCAGGGGGGGAAATACCTACTACACATTGCATGTAAGTCATCATATACATGGATTGGCATGGGTAAAGGGGTACTGCAGGGGGGCATGGCCTGCACAAACAGAAGCTGGGGCACAACATTACACTACACCAACAACAGTCCTATGGGGGCATGCTGTCATGCCAACAATGGAGCAAAGGGAAAGCCTCGACAGGAGGGAAGGCCACTATGTCAAACTTACATCCTGGCACTCGTCAGCCAATATATCTCCTACAGTAACTAGGGCCCTATTAGCAATCCTCTGGCCAAAACGACAACTGCAATGTAACTGCCACAACAGTTGACACTACCACCTCTGATCTGTGTGCAGCTATAGTAGCCAATGGCAGTAGCCTCCCCATGGAACATACATACCTAAATTAGGGGGTGAGGATGACATCTGCAACAATCTCCTGAAACAAGACAAAGGCCCCAGTACACGCAAATGTCAATGCCCATAGGTGTCACAAACATCAGCCAATGTAAACAACAATAGGAGTGACACACCACTAAGGACACACCCATGCTGCATATCTCAGGGTCCTTCCCGTGCCTGGCAAACAAGGCAACATCACAAAAGTCATACTGCTCAGACAACAGCATTGAGGAGGGGACACATGGAACTGGTCACTGAAATACACCTGCACAGTCAGAGGGGGAAATAGGACACTGATACGACTATCAGGGCAATCCAATGTAACACACATTACCCAACATCAGCAGGACACATTAACAATATCAACATCCATATCACATCATAACATTGCCATGCATAGGATATTCTACATGTCAATTACAATTAAGTCAATGTGAACGCTCAGGGATTGGGGCAGGTCCTGAGAGTCAAGTGTGCTGCCAGGACCATCAGAACCCCCACAGCCAGTGAAAGGTCTCACCATGAGAATGGATATACACGGAGGGTCGAGTAGGACAGAAAGCTGGCTATTCTCTATTTGGCATAAAGCAACACCTAGAGGCGGTGAGGCTGGCAAGTCTGATAACTCAATAACATACATGTGACACACAGGTGGGCCATAGGCCTATAACAATGCCCATCTGAAGGACAGCAGATATCAATACAAAACAATATCACAAAGTGAATTCATCAAAAGGCAGGCACGTCACGTCAAAATTGTCACAACACAGACACACTTACTGTACCCTGTTTCATTGCAGAGGAAGATCGATCATCTGCCGATATGCCGGTCCCAGATTTCCCTGATGACATGGATGACGAGCCCATAAACATTCCCCAGGAGACCATCCAAAAGGTCCTTGAAACCCTCCAGACCCCACCTTCAGTCACAAGGAGGAGCACAGAACAAGCAGCCATCGCAGAGGAACCTCCCACCACCCCAATTGCAAGACCTGCCAGCTCCAATACAGCTGAGGACTCTGACGACACTGGCACCAGCTTTGAAAGAACTGTAGTTGGAGTACAGCGGGAGCTGGCCAAGGAGGTGCAGGTGGGGATGCAAACTATGGCAGCCAGCCTTGAGGGGGTGCATTCGAGCATGATGTCATCTGTAGATCAGGCAGCAGCTATGCAAGCCCTAACATCCATACTGCAAGGACTACAAGAAACTGTCAAGGAATTCACCACTGCAGTAAGGGAGTTGCCACAACACCTCGCACCCCAAACCTTCCACTGCATGCACGAATGCAATCATGACTCCCTCAGGAGTCCCGACCTGGCTGCCTACCATCGTGATGTGGCTGCTATTCTCAAAAACCAGCAGACCCTCCTTGCTGCAGTACTGCCCTTAAGACCTTCACAGGGAGCAGCGACCAGGATGTCTTACTCCATGTCTTCTAACACTGAGATGTGTGTTGCCCCTTCACAACCAACAACAACAAGGACGAAGCAGGCAACACACACATCAGAAGAAGAAGACATGGAACAGATCACATTCACAAGGAAGAGTACCCGGAAGCACTAGTCCCTGCACCATGGCCTACTTTGACCAAGTTCCTACGTTTTGTCAAATGCCAGTCTTACAACAACTATACTCAATGACTGTTCTGCTAACCACTGTATAACTTGTCAGCATGCCCAGTGAATGTCTTTCTCCTACTAATAGGCAAATCCTGTCCCTCTGCACTGTCTGTAACATCACCCCAGCATGTCAGGAGCATTATCCACACCCCTTCCGTAGGATCACCATGTAAGATTGCACTAGAACGGACTCAGCAAACATGGATAATGTACACATTGCACTACAGCACAAATCAATAAATTGCACTTGCTCACCAAATATGTCTCAGTGTAATTTGACACCTCAACTGTGTAGTAGACAACACAAATGTGCCTGTGTGACAATCATGTAGCTTGTCAAAACAACTGTCCTGACATCATGTAGTCAGATACATCTGTGCAGTGGCCAGGATTGCATCATAGCCTGCCCATCCTGAGAATAACTGATGAAGGGAGAAACCACACACCATCATGCTGTGTTGGACAGAATAATGCTTCATCAAGAGAAATCAAAGTCAACTAATAGTGGCTGATAAATGTTGTCACCATGCAATTCTAACACATTGAACTATGCAGTCTAATCTAAGCAAACACTACAAAACACAGCATCAATCAACCTTTCTGAGTAAACATCCAAATAGGTAATCATGCTGAATTTTAGCACAAATGATCAATGTCAGTAATGAAGACAAGAAGACAAGAGTGTTAACAAGACCTCATCTTCAAAGATGTCCCTGAACATCACACTGCAGTCCAACCTAAAAATGTCCCCACAATACCAAGTCTGGAAGCACACTTTGTGACGTAGAAAATATACTCATCGGCACAAATCCTTTGTGATCCATGTCATCTCCGATTGGTGGTTCTAACAAATGGTGGATACTTACCAAGGTAGCACTGGGGTAGCTGCCATTTAACACCTCAGTTTGTTTTTGTTTGTAGCATAGGACACAAATGTCATAGAACAACAATCATCTACACTGATGGCAAGGCCATGATCAAGTAGCAGTTAACACATAATGCAAAGGGTTATCTATATATTTATTCCAAACTAATCACACCAGAGGCAACTAAGGGAAAAGTCATACCTACACTAATCTAACCTGACTACTCATTACCCACAACTGTCCCTAACTAACCTAAGCTAAACTTACTCTTCACATATAACAAATCGATCTAAACATCAACCCCCCACCCACCATTATGAGACAGGACACATGCAGGACAACACATACTAACCTACACACATACTATACTATCCTAAACAATCATATATATATATACATATATATTTTTTTACTTTTAATTTTTATTTTAAAAAAAACAAATTTTTAAACACACAGGAACCCCAACATTGACCCCCACTCACACACTTAATAAGGAAAAGTAGAAAGAATCAGGACCCCCCACCCTCCTCCCTAACACTAACTAAACTAACAATCTATACTAACCTAACACTAATCCCCCAAGCCCACTAATCATGATAACAAGGAAAGAGGAGGGAGGGGAGGGAATTATGTCCATTGAATATATCAGTCCTAGAGGTTGGCCCTCCGGAGGGTCCGCCTGATAGACCTGACCCCCTTCTTGATGTAGGCCACATCCTGGCTAAGATTGTCCACCTTCCTCATAAATTTGTCTATTTTGCGTTCCAAAGCCAGGAATGCCGCAGGGTCGATTGGAGGTGCTGCTGCTGTTTGGGTTCCGGCAGAGGTGCTCTGTGTGCGTGTTGACCCTAGCCCACTGGACTGTCCTGCAGCTGTCACACTGCTGGGGCCTGGGTGTACTGCAGAGGCAGGGACAACTGTCCGCGCTGTGGCTGGGGCCACTTGGGGAGAACCGGTGGTTGTGGTGGTGGTGGCTGTAGTGGGCAACCTTGGGCCACCCTGTGGTGAAGCACACCGTGCTCCGGAGGCCTGATCCGACTGGTATTTACGGGCCATCCGTCGGAACCCCGACTGCACCTGCAGGATGTGTCGGTACCTCATGGCCCGCCTCTCAAATTCATGCCTCTGTGCAGCACTCATGTTTGCAGCTGTGAAGACAAAGGGCAACTATTTACCATAGGAACTGCATTGTGTGGAATAGCACAAGTGGTCAATCTGACAATACATTTACTGTACTTGTAACAGCTCATATCACCATACAGATCATTGAAAGTCTCAGAGGAAGTACATGGAAAGCCTGCCTACAAAGGTCATCTCACACATAGCACATACAATAATCTACATGATGGGTAACAACTGGGAATAACTTGTCCTCAAAGTACTTACAGTTGCAGCTAACAATCATGCTGCACCTCCTCCGCCTATTGCCTGGACTACATATGTCAGTGTATGTGATAACAATCACAAACTTCAAGGTCTGCAATTTGAAATGGGATTTGCTAGTATAGAACTCATGTGCCATAACTGAGTGTGTACACTAGGTTCAAAACCATATTTCATATAATCACAAGTATGTGTAACATACTGGTTGCTTCAGTCCTAGGTACCCTATTCACAAACGCATGCCTGTCTCTGAGGGGGGGGGGGGTGGGAAGAACAACAAACAATCCCAAAATAGATGAAAACCCAGGAGTGTATAGAAAGCTCAACATGTTTTTGGCTCACACACACACCAACAGTAAGGGCTATCAACAAATTTGAGTCAGCTAAACCTTGTCCTATCCAAGGTCCACACATGTCAAAATGTACTGACCTAGGGCAACATCACATACTTCCAGTGAGGCATAATTTTCAACAGAGGAGCAAGAACACCCATGATCATGAATAGCATGCACACCTAGGCCGTTGCACTCTAGTCCCACACACTTCTAGTACAACTTGTGGAAGTACATGCTTCCGGAAGATCTAACCTACAGTGTACTCAGTACATCGGTTAATAGGGAAGCAGCAGTCTTCAGACAAGCCATTTGCAGAAGCTATCTGGGAGAATGTCAGTCTGACATGCAGACTCAGTCCGAGACGAGTCCCAGTGCAACTCTTATTGTAACTAGTGTATTCCACATGACTCACCCCAGTTCCCATAGCGGGCCCTACAGGAATGGCCTACAAACCCAAGATCAGACAAATGGATAAGCATTGGTCAACTCAAAATAATGTGATAACTGAAATCCCACTAATGGAACAAGACTAATGATTGGGCAGCGCATCACACCTTGCAATGTGTTCAACACACAGTAGTCCATCACACATCACTAGCAAACACAAAACATACCACACATGTCAACACTCACTGTAGGTGTCGGGGTCCTCAAAACAAGCCACCTCTCCCACTGTGTACGGTGCAGGTCCACCTGTAAAGCATGGAAGGAAGAACATGCTCAGAATCCGTGCACTGACAAACAATTTCAAATACAAATACAATGTGATAATCTGACATGAGTAATAAAACACTTTCAGACATGCTCATACTGCATGGAATAATTCCTGTGCAACATTTACATAGGATGGGTCTCCTGCTACAGTTACACACACTTCTACACACATGCAGTGGCCCGGAATGTCATGTGGTGGCAAACATGCACCTCCATTAGTGTGCAGCAACAATATAGGTGTGTATTCATCTCATCATGTGCATTCAAGAGAGACATCCAAAAGTGGTTACTTGAGGACTGCATGACTTGTCAAACAGCCTATGTGGTCATGACACATTTGTGATAGTTAGGTACATGGTACAGAGGGCCAGGTACTTTTGCAATACCTCATGTTGTTACAGTTTCCTAAATTGATGTGTCCAAACAATGGTGATTAGCACCAAACAGAGATGTTTGTACCCTAGTCCATACCATTGGACTGCCATCCCTAATCGGATTTTGGCACAAGTGACAATAAATACCTGTCTAATATGTTAGCTGAGGGTACCTGAGTCCTTTACAAATATGGTTCATGTTCAGATCTGGCATGTATCAATAAAATGTGAAGGAGCACATTTATCCCGAACAGGCATGGCACTTCCGTGAACACTTTCCCTACACACTAACCAGACACACATGAGACATATGTCTCAGCCACATTGCTATCATCAATTGACGTGAAGGCAGCACTCATTTTCAGCATCATTTAGGGTTTCCAATGTCAGTCTAGCTATAGCGTCAACATATGTAGGTATGATGTTACTACATCCATACTTCACTGGCAATTGTGACCTGTAGAGTCCTGATTGCGTCATTAATGTGTTGCTTGTCTGACACAAAGGCGGCACTACATTACATTCTGCTACAAGCAACCTGTATGTGTGGAAAACATGAGCTGCCTGACTGCTAGCAGTTGTCATCCTTCACATAGTGCATCAATTACCCTGTATGTTTCCCTAGCATTACACACAGTCAGCTACTTATCTGGCAGATTGGGTACCAATCATCTCATGTCACTACACAGCTTTTAATTGTGCAGATTTACATGATCTGTACTCACCAACATGGCCACCAATCATGATTCCCAGGTGGTCCAGCAGATCTTGCTCCCTGGAGATCAGGTCAGCCCAGCGGTGCTTCAATTGATGGTCATTCCGTTGGCTCCCATACAGACGCACCAAGTGATGGCGCACCTTCCCCCACCGGACATTTCGTGCCTCCGTGTGATACCCCTGTATCACCCTACCCCCAGCCTCCAGCATCAGTGGGAGGAAATGGCAAACCAGCTATATGAACCCCCCCAATTCCTCCTCACCCATCCTGCAAAGCCGTGGCCTACCAGACATTTAGGCACAGAAAAAGGGGAAAAAGTAGTAGAAAAAAAGAAAAGGGGGAAATGGGGAAAGTTTGAGTGAGGAAATACAAAGAAAAATTAACAAATAGAAGAGCCCAACTATCCCCTATACAACAGTACCCACAACAGACTCCCACAGACAATAAATACAACACTGGACTGGACAAATGTATACAACACACACTCAGACAGTATTCTACAACAATATATTGATGACAAAACAACAAGTAAGATGGCACTCTGGACACAAAATCACAAATTCACAGGACAACACTTTGCACACAGCCACACAGTCTAGAATAATCAGATTCTGCAAAGTGAAAGTGAAAGTACACCCACTGTACAGACTCTGTAAACAGGATATCCTATTACATCACATCCTGCATAACATGGGCGCCGTTTTTTCCCATTATGCGTCATATTTTCACGCATACAGGTTGTGCGTCATATTTTTTGACGCACAGGAGTGCAGATAATGCAGAGTCAAAATATTTTTAATAATTGGTAAATAATATTTGTTTGCAGCATATTTTACAGTTCCAGTGGTGAAAATTAAGCCGCAGCCAAATATGATATCTATTTATTAAAAAATGTTTTTACTCTGCATTATTTGCACTCCTGTGCGTCAAAAATTATGACGCACAAGCTGTATGCGTGAAAATATGACGCATTATGACAAATATGTATTTCATTTGTCCAAATGCGTAATGGAATTTTGCATGACCAAACTTGATAAGTGATAAACTTTGGGGTTAGCAATAGCAAATGTCCCTTATAGGATGTATAGAAGGTATTCACAGTGCAATAGTAATGATTGGCCAGAATGGATATTACTCATAATTTCGCACATATGTAGGTAATTGCTGATTGAAACTTTCAAACTATGAAAGAGATACCAGGATGTATTCCTTAGCAAATTTGTGAGCATATGTATCAAGCTATTCCAAATTGCATAAAGGCCAATTAGGTAATGCAATTGTCGCCTAAACCTTTTTTGGGGGTAACCATGTGCTAATTACGAGTTAATGTAGCTAAAATATGTTTCACTATTGACATGTAGGGCACACATGCCCCTTATGCATGTGTGTGCTTCACATGTGCATACAAACTGTATATTTGGGGTGCAGCAGAGGGGGACTTAGGCCTCCAGCACCCTGGGGTTTGCTGTTCCTGACTTGCAACTTTATCAAAGGTTTTCCCAAATTCAGTTATGCTAAACCATTGGCAGCAGGTCCATAGATGCAAATTGAGTATGATTCTCTGTTTGCTAATCTATAATACCATTTGCCCTTTTGAAGTTTGCCCTAGTACTTCTTTGGAGAGTTCTGACATACCATTTAGCATTGATTTAATAGCAAATTCTCAACGTTCCTTATGTCATGATGGCAAATAGGTTGTTGATGTATGTGGCCCTTTATGCATTACCTGGTTTAGTGGCATGTTTCATTCTTCCTGCTAGGTTACAACTGGGACACTACTGTGATAGGCTGCTTGCAACCATTTTGTTGATTGGATGGTACATGTACATGTGTGTGGTCCAATGTTGATCCAGTATCAACTGTTAAGGTGTATGTTGTCACTGTAACGTCCAGGTCTCATCATGAGTTATTGGCAGCTAATCGTGTATCTAATGAGTATCGTTTGTAGCTAAATGTGACTAAAGTCATTGAGGACATGGTAACCTACACGTAGATGGTCCCACCCTGTCACTGAAGACGTGTAATGAGACTTTCAAATTGGCAGCCGTGGTGTGCTGAGTGAGAGAATGTCTCAGGTGTCTGGATCCGGCATGTGTCATTGCAACATTTGTACTCAAGTTGGCCTCTGTGGATGGAAATGCATCAGGAAACATCATAGCCTCTGTGAAGAAGTAAATGGCTGGTATTCACCACACACGAGCCATCTCTATTATTTGAACAATGTTACTCAGCGTGTGAACTATCAGGGTCCTCATATGTGTCGACTTTTCATGGACATTATCTGAGGTTGCTGGTTCTGCTGGAGGCCACGTACACCATCAAAGGCTATGGCCCAGGTACACTGTCACACTTTGTAGTTTAGGCATTAATGAGGCCCAGACAACGGACGGGCCATGATTTAGCTATTCAAGGGCACTGTCACAAATATGATACAAATAAAAGTCAGATGATGCAATACAATGTATTTGAGTATACATTGATGAGGCAAATGACAAATTAGCCTCTGAGGAAAGAGAGGTTTTGGACAGCAAATGTGGTCCATAGGTGGCCACCGGGTATCTTTAGGGTGACCCACGGACAGGTGCCAGTCAGGCTGACAGGATGCTGGGTCAATCAGGAGCCAGCTCTTTCACAAATTACATGATCAGTGGTCTGACTAGGACTGGTCAGAGGGAGCAGTAGACAGTTGACATGTCACACTGTGTATGTCCTGTGTTGTTTTGAAGGTGACACATGAACCCTGATAATGTGTTACACAGCAACATTAGTAGCAATGCTTAATGGTGTAATTGCCCAAATGTCTACATCTATGCGGTAGGAGGCATCAGCAGGGACGGTGCATGTAAATTTGGGTGGTGTGCATGGAGGTGGTCACTGGTGTGGCCTCCATCAGTGTCTCACAAGTCCTGTCGGATGAGATTTGCTTTAAAATGGCCTACAGTACCTTTCACACGAGAATCAATCTACATGTGATACCAGGCCTTAAAAACTCCAAGCCAGTGTATTATTTGAGCTGACTTCCATGCAGTGAGATGGTACTATGACAATGGTAGGCATAGGAAAGGGTGTGGCACACTGGATGACTCTTGTGACTGTGTGTATGTAGATGAGGGAATCTCAGGGTACACATATCAGCATTCCAGGGACCTCTTCAGACAGGTGGGGTCTGACCAGGCGCATGGGTGTGTAAGGTTTGTAGAAAAGGGCTGACATGTAGATGGGATGTGATGTGCTGGATGCTTGTCATATGTGTGGCACTTGTGCTGTGTATGTTCTGCTTATGTGTAACTCTAGTGACAGATAGTCATTGCAAAGATTGTATGTAGTTGGAATTACTGCTGCCAAGAGTCTGGTCATACATTCCTGTTACTGAAGCAAAAGCATGTCAACTGCCTGATGTATGAGGCCTGTTTTCCCCTAGTTGAGTGATGGTGTTTTAGTTGTGTGCCATCTGCTGCGATGAACCATGTTTCCTACATGTATGTGTGTAATAGGTGTGGTCCTCAGCTATTGCCCTGCAAAGGTGAACTGTACAGGATGTCAGTGATTTACATTGTGTATGTATGTGACCGTTGTATGATAGGCATCACATTTGTAGTGTATTTTTCTGTGTCCTGATTGTTATATCATTAATGCTCCATGAGGCGACATTCTTCTTATGATATTTAGAGCTAAAGGTGTGCAGAAATGAATAGCCAGACCATGATGTGGTGTTTGTTATCAGTGTTTATTTACAATAGTTCATTAAGTGGTGATGGTGATAATAATAAAAAAAAAATGTTCACAATGTGTTGGCGCCTACGCACTCCAGCAGCCGTGTTTGGTTGTTCCCCCTCCTGTTGCAGGGCAGCATCCTCCTCTTCCTCGTCTTCAGGCATGTATGGGTCTGGTTCGAGGAGGGGAATGTTCCTTTTGACACAAATGTTGTGCAGTATTGCACATGTGAGGATGATCCTACAGACCATCTGGGGGGAATATAGTAGGCTACCAACAGTGATGTCGAGGCAGCGGAACCTTGACTTGAGGATGCCGAAGGTCCGCTTGACAATGCTGCGTGTCCTCTTATGGGCCTCGTTGTATGCCCGCTCTGCAGCAGTACTCGGGTTGCCAAATGGTGTCATTATCCATAGCTGGATGCCATACCCCTGATCAGCTGAAAGAGAAAAAGAATGGGATAATGTTGATGTAGCTGGCACTATTGAAAATACCATTTAATGGCAGTAGTTGTCTTCTGTTGTCTGTGACTCTTTTGTGTACTGATGTGACATCCTATACTTGTAGGCTATACCATCTGCATTATGTTGTTTCCTTGGCTGAGCAAGTGTTTGTCTGCTAACAGTTTGTCATCAGTATGTTTTGGGATTTTCAGTGCAGTGTGCCCTCCCTAGCATTGTGACTTGTGATACAGGTGTCCTTGTTTCTTCACTTGGGGTGAGTTGATAGTTCAATGTAGAGTTTAATTTATAAGTGTTGTTAACACGTCCATATCAAAGTACCCTGGACATCCCATATCTTTAGGCTTATGCAATGTATTAATGTAAAGGTCATTGGGACACTTACAATTTGCAAGGTGACATTTCGGCAACCACACTCATTAATGTCTTCACATTAGGCTGTACAGTAAATTCCGATGTGTGACAGGTTCAATGTTGACTTAAGAAACATGGTTAGTGATGTCAGGACCTCAGTGTGTTCCTGTCTAGATGTTGCTGTTGTGGTGTATGTGTTGTGTGTCCTAGAGGGTTGCTGTGCAGTGTGTATATAAGTAGGTTTTTATACTTACCAACAAGTAGTCCATTGCCATACCGTCCATCCTGGAAGTGTTGGTTGATGGTGCAGTGACGGAAGATGAATGAGTCATGTACACTCCCAGGATATTTAGCCACGATGTTGGTGAACATTCCTTGGTGATCGACTATGGCCTGCACGTTGATTGAATGTGTGTGCTTCCTGTTGCGGTAGAGGTGTTCAGTTGCAGCAGGTGGCACAAGGCGTACATGTGTGTGTAGGAGGCTGGACTGGCTTGTAGTGAGTACCTAGGGGTACTTGCACCTTGCACCAGGCCCAGTTATCCCTTATTAGTGTATAGGGTGTCTAGCAGCATAGGCTGATAGATAATGGTAGCTTAGCAGAGCAGCTTAGGCTGAACTAGGAGACGAGTGAAGCTCCTACAGTACCACTTAGTGTCATATGCACAATATCATAAGAAAACACAATACACAGATATACTAAAAATAAAGGTACTTTATTTTTATGACAATATGCCAAAAGTATCTCAGTGAGTACCCTCAGTATGAGGATAGCAAATATACACAAGATATATATACACAATACCAAAATATGCAGGAATAGTATTAGAAAACAGTGCAAACAATGTATAGTTACAATAGGATGCAATGGAGACACATAGGGATAGGGGCAACACAAACCATATACTCCAGAAGTGGAATGCGAACCACGAATGGACCCCAAACCTATGTGACCTTGTAGAGGGTCGCTGGGACTATTAGAAAATAGTGAGGGTTAGAAAAATAGCCCACCCCAAGACCCTGAAAAGTGAGTGCAAAGTGCACTAAAGTTCCCCAAAGGACATAGAAGTCGTGATAGGGGAATTCTGCAGGAAAGACACAAACCAACAATGCAACAACAATGGATTTCCAGTCGAGGGTACCTGTGGAACAAGGGGACCAAGTCCAAAAGTCACAAGCAAGTCGGAGATGGGCAGATGCCCAGGAAATGCCAGCTGTGGGTGCAAAGATGCTGCTACTTGACAGAAGAAGCGTAGGTTTCTGCAAGAACGACAAGGGCTAGAGACTTCCCCTTTGGAGGACAGATCCCTCACGCCGTGAAGAGTCGTGCAGAAGTGTTTTTCCGCCGAAAGAACGCCAACATTCCGCCGAAAGAACGCCAACAAGCCTTGCTAGCTGCAAATCGTGTGGTTAGCATTTTTGGATGCTGCTGTGGCCCAAGAAGGACCAGGATGTCGCAAATTGCGTCAGGACACAGAGGGGACGTCGAGCAAGACAAGGAGCCCTCTCAGCAGCAGGTAGCACCCAGAGAAGTGCCAGAAACAGGCACTACGAGGATGCGTGAAACAGTGCTCACCCAAAGTCGCACAAAGGAGTCCCACGTCGCCGGAGAACAACTTAGAAAGTCGTGCAATGCAGGTTAGAGTGCCGTGGACCCAGGCTTGGCTGTGCACAAAGGATTTCCGCCGGAAGGGCACAGAGGCCGGAGTAGCTGCAAAAGTCGCGGTTCCCAGCAATGCAGTCTGGCGTGGGGAGGCAAGGACTTACCTCCACCAAACTTGGACTGAAGAGTCACTGGACTGTGGGGGTCACTTGGACACAGTTGCTGGATTCGAGGGACCTCGCTCGTCATGCTGAGAGGAGACCCAAGGGACTGGTAATGCAGCTTTTTGGTGCCTGCGGTTGCAGGGGGAAGATTCCGTCGACCCACGGGAGATTTCTTCGGAGCTTCTAGTGCAGAGAGGAGGCAGACTACCCCCACAGCGTACACCACCAGGAAAACAGTCGAGAAGGCGGCAGGATCAGCGTTACAGAGTTGCAGTAGTCGTCTTTGCTACTATGTTGCAGTTTTGCAGGCTTCCAGCGAGGTCAGCAGTCGATTCCTTGGCAGAAGGTGAAGAGAGAGATGCAGAGGAACTCGGATGAGCTCTTGCATTCGTTATCTAAGGAATCCCAAGAGACAGAGACCCTAAATAGCCAGAAAAGAGGGTTTGGCTACCTAGGAGAGAGGATAGGCTAGCAACACCTGAAGGAGCCTATCAGGAGGAGTCTCTGACGTCACCTGATGGCACTGGCCACTCAGAGCAGTCCAGTGTGCCAGCAGCACCTCTGTTTCCAAGATGGCAGAGGTCTGGAGCACACTGGAGGAGCTCTGGGCACCTCCCAGGGGAGGTACAGGTCAGTGGAGTGGTCACTCCCCTTTCCTTTGTCCAGTTTCGCGCCAGAGCAGGGCTAAGGGGTCCCTGAACCGGTGTAGACTGGCTTATGCAGAAATGGGCACCAAATGTGCCCATGAAAGCATTTCCAGAGGCTGGGGGAGGCTACTCCTCCCCTGCCATCACACCATTTTCCAAAGAGAGAGGGTGTAACACCCTCTCTCAGAGGAAGTCCTTTGTTCTGCCATCCTGGGCCAGGCCTGGCTGGACCCCAGGAGGGCAGATGCCTGTCTGGGGGGTTGGCAGCAGCAGCAGCTGCAGTGAAACCCCGGGAAAGGCAGTTTGGCAGTACCAGGGTCTGTGCTACAGACCACTGGGATCATGGGATTGTGCCAACTATGCCAGGATGGTATAGAGGGGGCAATTCCATGATCATAGACATATTACATGGCCATATTCGGAGTTACCATTGTGAAGCTACATATAGGTAGTGACCTATACGTAGTGCACGCGTGTAATGGTGTCCCCGCACTCACAAAGTCCGGGGAACTGGCCCTGAACAATGTGGGGGCACCTTGGCTAGTGCCAGAGTGCCCACACACTAAGTAACTTAGCACCCAACCTTTACCAGGTAAAGGTTAGACATATAGGTGACTTATAAGTTACTTAAGTGCAGTGTAAAATGGCTGTGAAATAACGTGGACGTTATTTCACTCAGGCTGTAGTGGCAGGCCTGTGTAAGAATTGTCAGAGCTCCCTATGGGTGGCAAAAGAAATGCTTCAGCCCATAGGGATCTCCTGGAACCCCAATACCCTGGGTACCTCAGTACCATATACTAGGGAATTATAAGGGTGTTCCAGTGAGCCAATGTAAATTGGTAAAATTGGTCACTAGCCTGTTAGTGACAATTTGTAAAGAGAGAGCATAACCACTGAGGTTCTGGTTAGCAGAGCCTCAGTGAGACAGTTAGGCATCACACAGGGAACACATACCTATAGGTCACAAACTTATGAGCACTGGGGTCCTGACTAGCAGGGTCCCAGTGACACATAACAAACATACTGAAAACATAGGGTTTTCACTATGAGCACTGGGCCGTGGCAAGCAGGATACCAGTGAGACAGTGAAAACACCCTGACATACACTCACAAACAGGCCCAAAGTGGGGGTAACAAGGTTAGAAAGAGGCTACTTTCTCACAGTGTGCAGTCGATTGCACCAAGGACGTGTGGGAAGCCATTGATTGCATAGAACTCCTGTTTAGTTTCCTGCTGCTTCTGCAGTGTGTTAGGGAAGCAGATGTGGCGGGGTGTCAGGTGAATTATGGCATCCAGTACTTTTGGCAGAACTGCGGAGAATGATGGTTGTGATATTCCGCCTACCAGGGCACCAGTTGTTTGAAAAGAGCCACTTGCCAGCATGTGGAGTACGGCAAGCAGCTTTGTTTCTGTTGGTATGGTGTGGGGTGTCACCAAAGTGGGGGCCAACTGCTTTTCAATGTTGCGCAGCAGCTGCTAAATGGCCTGCCAGTTCAACCGGTACCTCTGTATGATGTCGTGTTCCCTGAGGCCCTGAAGGGTGGTTCTTGGGAGGAATAACCTCTCCTGCCTTCTGCGCTGCCTTTGGGGTCCCTGCTGGTGTTGTTGTAGCTTCTGTTGTTGCTGCTGGGCTCTGCGTCTGCGTGCACGCTGGATTAGAATGACCTCCATGGCTCCCTGTTGCTGCTCTGCTGCTCTGCTGCTCTGCTGCTCTGCAGCTCTGCTGTTTGTTCTGTGTGTTCTGATTAAATACAGGTGTGTTTGCCCCATATTAACGCCTGCCCTGACCCAGGCGTTAAATTTTGACGCAAATCGGGCTGTGCGTCATTTTCTGGCTCCGCCTCCCGGCTGCGCGTCATTTTTGCCAGAAAGCATAAATACGACGCACGGCCGTTTGAGTCATTTTTTGGACGGGAACGCCTACCCTGCATATCATTAACGCAGGGCGGGTTGCCGCATCCAAAAAATGACGCACACGGCGGCATTTTGTCACCCGCGGGCTTGGGCATCAAAGTTTAAATACGGGGCAACGTTTGCGCTGATTGTGCGGCAAAAATTTTGACGCACATTCGGCGCAAACAGAGTATAAATATGCCCCTTAGTACTTCTTTCAGTACTCCCTGTTTCACAAACTCGTCAATGAGTTGGGCAACTTTCATGAGAGTGTCTTGTGACATGTGGTATTGCGGAGTCTCAGGAAAGTTTACCTTAGGTTTTACAGTCACTTTTACTGGTTCTGCTCCTTTGACCAATCCTACTTCTTTCCCTGTCATATCCCACACTTCCTTTTCAACTGTTTCTTGTAACTCAGCTGGAATATTTTCTTCAGTGAGCCTAGGATAAAGAGTAATCAGGGGATACTCCTCATCGACAGTTTCCATTTCGTCCTCTCCTAAGCTGTCCTCTTCTTCCTCATCACTGTTTGTCTGAATTTTAATTCCATTACTTGAGCACATAATTGAGCATCCCAATTTGCACAGCAAATCTCTCCCTAATAGGGATATCGGACTTGAGTCACACACCACAAATTTATGTGACCCTTGAAAGTTACCAATCTTGACTTGCACTGGATCTGTGATTGGGTTTTTCAGATACCTATTTGCTACTCCCACTACTTGAACTGTTCTCCCTGAAAGTGGCAAATTTGGTACTTCGATACTTCTGACTGTAGAGCGTGTAGCTCCTGTATGAACCAAGAATGAAACGCTGTGACCCATAACTCTTCCTTCCACATATGGTCCCTTTTGATCAACTTCCTCATCTGAACATTCACTCTCCCATACATTGTTTATTCCATTCTCACTGTGTAACGGGAATTGGTGTACTGTGTCACTTTGATTCATTCCTTGACGTGTGACCTGTTGAGGAAGCATTACTTGTTGCTGATTCATTGGTGCTAAGGGTATTTGCATTTGCTGATTAGGTACCAAAGTAAACTGCTTTTGCATGGGCTGCAACTGTGCCATTTGCGCATGGGGCATTTGCACCTGCTGTTGTTGTATGGGTTGTAGACCCTGCATCTGATTTACATTATTTTGGAAATTTGGATTTGGACCTCTCAATTTCGGTCCCCTCATATTCTGAAATGTATTGACATCATTGTTTTGCCTACCTGCACCAACATTGGGCACTCCCGTTTCCAATGTCTGACGATTCCGCACGTGTGACATGGCATCACTTTCTTCATTGCCTGTATACCATTAGGAATCACAACAGTATTCAAATCAGGACCATTATTGACAAAACCTCCTCGGCCCCTGCCTCTCATCTGTGGCTGAAACATAACATTTCCCTGCTGTTGCTGCTGCGGCAACTGTTGTTGAAAACCTTGCAAACCTGACTGAGCTGCTCTAATCTGCATCACCATCACTTTCTCTTTCAACCTTTTCTGCTTTGTCTCAATCTCATCACTGCAGTATTTTGCATAGTTCAACACTTCATCGATCGACTTTGACTGCCAACAAATCAAATGCATTTTACTCATCTGGCTGATTTCGGGTCTCAATCCTTCCACAAATCTGAACACAAAATGGAGCATGTCCTTTGCCTCAATCGTTTCTGTGCCACTGTAATTTTTAAATGCTTTCAACAATCTCTTATAGTATGCATGTATCGACTCTTTAACTTCTTGTGCTGTTCTGTCAATTCTCTGCCAATCTACATTTTTCGACGCAACTTTTGTTTTCAAATGCTCAATCACCTTATGGTATTCACTCATTACCGTAGGCGATGGTGCACCTGTGTCCCTATCTCTTTCTGGTTCACTTGTTGGCCAACCTACAGCCCTTTTACAATCTTCTCACAAATCTGCCGGAACTACAATTTCGAATAAAGTATTCAGGTCTTCCCAAAGACATTTTGGGAGTTTCACAAATCTATCTGTTTGCTGAAACCATTCGATCAGTTTCTCTCTTAACTTAGGGAAATCATCCATAAAAGATTGAATGTCACACCTGTGCCATGGTACATGGACAAGTTTTCCCCCTGCTGTGTTTCTCATTGGTAACATGGTTATAAGATCATCATTCTGTTGTACTTTCTCATTCTGATCTGGGGTACTTTCTTTCTTCTTATCCTTTTTCTTAACCCACCTGCTCTCCCACTTGTCTAGACATCTCCAAACCTGCGCGCTTTGCAGTATCTCTTTAAGGTGTGTTTTAATCCTGCAGACCTCATGTGTTCAAAATCTTTTGTCTCAAAGTCTAACCTATAACTTCTGCTCAAGTCTTTGGTTTTACCTATGTCTACTTTGTATCTATCTGCAATTTATGCTGCTTACTTCTCTTGTAATTCTAGGGCAAATGTATCTCAGCTTTTCTTCTGTGTATGATTCTAACCTGTTCAGACCCATCATTCCTTCTACTAGTTCATCTGCTTCCATGGCCAATGTTATTCTATTCAAATATTCTTCTCCTTTCCCGCTGGGTGTACTCTGTGGGGAGTTCAGGCTGTTCAACCATTGTGTTAACTGTTGCGCGTTCAGTCCCATCAATGTAGCATTTACATTGACTGCCACTGATGGCTTCTGTAACATTTCTGTTTTTGAAGTTAGCAGTACTATTAGTGGTGGACTTGACCTTACCACAGTAGACGGAGCACAAATTGGAATTGGACTAAATTCCAACAAAGACCCAGATCTATTTGACAGTGTTCCTACCGGAGACGTTTCTTGAGTATTTTCTATGTATCTCCTTCCTGTCTCATTTGTGTCATTAACCCTTGATCGCATACACTCAGCTTTGCCTGTATATATAATGGTACTGGCGGACCTACAGTGATAGGCAAAGATAATGCATCCAGATTCTGTCTGTTCCCCATATTCTGTGGCATGTTAATTCCCACTTTATGGTTCATCATTGCTGGCATGTCTGACTGGTTTTCTGCTGTTTGAATATACTTTGGCACTTCTTGCATCTTCTTTTGAGGCATCAAAATTTGTGTTGATTCAGTTTGAATCAATGTCGGTCTTTGGTAATTCTGTCCTCCCTGCACCATTAAATTAGAAGTCATTTCCAAATTATGCTCATCATAATAACGTCTTTGAACCTGTGGCTGATAATCATTGACCGGTTTCAATTTCTCTGAATATATTCTCTGAATTTGTGGTATTTCTGGTGTAAAAGGCATAACGGGACTATTTTGCCACTGCAATATTCTCAAATTCGGTGTTACAGTACCCTGTATTGGTTCTGGAGGGGCAGTACTAGTGCTTGGGCCATTTTCATTTTCCACTTATGGTGGTGGACGGTCATTTAGCAATTGCAGAATGAACTCCTCATCATCTGATTCGTCTGACCTTTTCGAGTTTCTATTGTTTTCTCTATCTCTGGACTGACTCCTGTTTGTTTCATAGGTAGCTTTCTTTCCTTCCATCTCTGCTTCATCAGTAATTGCTGGAAACAATTTAATTCCCTGCAATATATCTGATCTCCAAACTTTTTGAGTACTATCCCATCTAGCATCCGCTAGTGTCTTTTCTACTTTTCTCACTCTTGTCTCAAATTTCTTTTGTAGTTGCCTTCTAGCCATTTGTTCCCAAATTGCTAATGCTTCAAACTGTGCTGGTCTTGGAGGTATTTTCATGTCATATAGCGCAAATCTTAAATTCTTCAAAACTCTTAGATTAAACTACCCATGGATAAGGAACGCTACACTTCCATACTTTTCTGTTAATTTACACCATTGTTTTAACCAAAGACATGGTGCGACACCCTTTTCTTCAATTACGATGTAAGCTGGTGTACCCTTAGGCGGTGTTTCTTCTCCTACATTTGCTTTAATATATACATCTCCCCTCAAGGCACTCTTAAGTGCTTTGAAAATTTTCATCTTTCTGTCTATTATTTTCTCAAAACGTAATCAATAAGTGACTTTAATTCCCGGAATACTCTTCGCTTGCCTTTCCCCACCAATTGCGCTTCACGGACTGTGTCCAATCCGTGTGCGACCCTTCTCACCAACCAACCTATCCCAGCGCGGCTCCTAGTGACGTCACACTCACACACTGCGGCTCACAAAGTCTTGCGGCTTGTCCTCATTCATTCAGCTTCACCCAAAACTAATTTCTGCAATATCTCGCGAGCACTAACCAAAAAGAAGAAAACAAATCTGTCGGTTTACTGCAGGAAGGTAATACAATAGCTTCAGAAACCTTAGGGATTTTTCACTAGCCTCAGCAGTTATTCCATCTTTCTCGGTTTCCCACTTCGCAAGCAAAATTTGACCCGCAAACTTTACTTTCAACTGATCAATGAACTATTCTCGTGCACCTTAGAATTCGTCAAATCTCAAAGTCGAAATTTTCTTTCATTCCTCAATATTCATACTGACTCGTTGACCACGCCCGATCAACCTATTAAACCGAACAGATTACAACATCAATCAAGTGTCTCATACACTTTTCAACATACTCCGGAGTCTCTTGACCTCGCAGGGCCCGTCTCAACATCAACAACCACGTGGACAATTTTTCCTGCACAAACTGCTACACTCATATGAAGTTCGACGACTTCCCTACTCTCACACTTTTGAGTATCACTCCTCTAAATTTTGATTGGAGTTCGTAACCCCCTAAAAATCCTCACAAACTTCACAATTCATCTGCGGCATAAGCTATGCAAGCGCAAAACCCTAACTTCACTCATACCGTCACTAGAAACGCCGAAAATATTCTCACACCTCCATTTCCTCCATTCGCAAGCTCCGAGATTCCGGGAAAGTCATTGGGGATTTAGGGCATCATCATCTCTCCAACTTGTTTTATCAAAGAAAATTCTAACTTGAATCCGTCTATTGTTCGAATAGGGTCCCAAAGGGCCAAACCATCAAACTCTGCTACCATGTACTGATAGCGCGCCCAGTCCTTATAAATTACTTATACATGGACACGCCGAAGGTCGGTGAATCTTTTGACCGAGTTGAGCTCTCCTCATCCAAAGAATTGTCGGATCCCTCAAATCAATAATCAACAGCTATTTATAATCAATAACCAATACTCAATTAGTAATCAATCAACAAATTAATTAAAAAGAAAATCAGTAATTAGACACACCATGACCTTTCAGCCATGAATAACCACACCTGTTTATTAAAGGTTAATGAGTTTATTTCCCTATATTAACAAAGCTAATACAATATAAGTAAGTCTCAAAATCAAATGATATACATATACGAACATTACTAGCTGTCCATAACGACGGAAGAAACACAATCTACGCAAAATCTGGATTATAATGCACTCAGTTATAGCAATACAAATCACTAATAAAAGTAACTGAATTTGACTAATTGCATACATTAGTCAGCATAACAAGATTTCAAATCAACATGGTGCATCAAATGAATACCTCAACAAACCTCTAATTAGCATTGGCATGTGGGGCTTCTTGCAAAAGAATTTAATCAACATAAATTTAGAAAACTTCTAGCTTGGGCTCTGTCAAAATAAGCAGTTGGTACCTAAGAAGGAAAACACAATGCATAATACAATTATCCTTTTATAATTACCAAATACAATCAGCATTCAAGGAAAGTCTTTGTCCTTCAGGTACCGGTTCGATCAGCATGGGGCAGACTTCAAAGGGGCAAAGTTTAAGTCAAGTTTCCCTTGCAGCAGCAAGGAAAACTTGGGCAAAAGTTATTGCATGGGCAAGACGGGGTAAAGTTAAAGTCTCTAGGGTGAGAATTCTTTAAAGTCTCTCTCTCTCTCTTTGGGATAGAGAAAAAGCATCAAAGTGTCATAAAAATGGCTTCTTGAATCTTGCTTCAAAATGGCATCAAAGAAAATGGCTGGCTTCTCTTTGTCCGATGGGTTTAAGTAAGAAAACGTTCCAAATTCTTTAGGGTCTTCCATTGGAGGGTTCATAGGGTGGCTTCCTTTTGACCAATGTATAGTGTCCTTCTCTTAGTACTCATTTATGCATAAGGTGTCCTTGGAGCTTTGGAACACAAGTAGCAACAAAGTTTGCCAATTATTTCTGTATCACTGTCTTTATTGTCTGCACCTGCAGAAACTGACCTTGCTTCTAAGGGGATGAAACTTGCCTAGCACAAAACCTTGAGATAAGTGTATTAGTCATTCTACTGGAAAAATACAGCCTTAAAGTTTAAGCACGTTTTTGTTAATACAAGTGAAACCACGCAGTTAATATTTGAGGCCAGGTGACTAGGCCAAAGCCTCTGCTAAATTTAAGCTAAGCATATAACAGTTTTAATGAGAAAATCATAAAATTAATCTGCAATTATGACAAATTACTACAATTATCGATTCTTCATGATTAATTAAGCTTGTTTATAATAATGGCGAACTACCTCGTGGGCACATTTTTCTATGTGTATTAATTTTCTTTGCTAAAATCACGTTACCTTATACAATTTTGTTACATGATATATGAATATTTGTTAACCTTTCTTTTTCTGCTTTATCACAGGTACCTGTTGGAATGAAGCATGCTCAGCTCCTGACATTTCAAATAACAATTACAGCGAAGCATTCTAAGCTTATGACATCACAAAGCCAGTGTAATGTAGCATTCCACAGCTATGACATCACAAGACATTGGAATGTAGCGTCCTAAGCCCATCCCATCAACAGGTATCCCCCATTTATGACATCACAGTTAGGCCTCTGAGTGTAACCGGCACAACCTGCACAGTATAGACACCGCCTCGCCATCCACATGAGAGAGGAACACAAGGGGGATGCACTTCCTCAAAGCGCTGCCTTTTCCCTGGTGGCCTCACACCCGTGGGCACGCTCACTCCTTGACTTCTGAAGATCCACCTGCAGCAGGTGATGTGTGCAGTAATGGCTGGGGCAGGGCAGATTTAAGGGTTACCACCTGTGTAACCCAGCCCTCGAAGCAGCTGAGTACCTCAATGCACCTGCGGCAGAGGTCTTTGATTCATCTGCAGATCCTGTTACTTGCTTCCAGCAGGGCTGGCACGGCGTTTCATTCTTCCACAGACACTGACACATCACAAGTCATACCTGTTCTCTATAGCACTACACCACTTCACGGCCCAGGCTGCAAGCAATGTATAAATTCAAGTTGTGTGTGGATTCGTTCCTAGCTCGAGTTTACCTTATGCCACCATTTGAGAGGGTTTCTCTCTCTCTCTCTCTCGCATGACATCACATTTTCCCTCTGAATGCTGGCCACAGAGCGGAGTATAATATACTTATTTTAAAATCTGAAGAGGAAAAATCTGTCTAAAAATGATATTGAAATAGAGTAAAACCAATGTTGTGTGAAATAATGGTGGGAAGGACAAAGCCAAAAACATAGATGCATAGACAGACTCCCTCTCTCGAGAAAGCATAGAAATACTGATGTACAGCATGCGCTTAGAGTCAGACGTCTGACAGTCATTGTTTTCTTTTTCTTAGCTAGCCCTGGGAAACTCTTTCTAGATTTATTTTTTGGGGTGCAGACTCCCATGTATTACCGCTGCTAGCTGCAGAGCCCTACAGTGCTACATGTTAATGGTGTATGCAGCGCTCCCCCAGGCCCACCCTCCACCCCCTCGCTGATGGCGCCATGAGGCCTGCTCCTAGAAGCTGCGGTTGCCACCTTTCTCAGAAACAATACCTGCCTTTTGCTAAACTGTTGTGATTTGAGGGGTCAAGAACAAAAAGTGATTTATGTAAAAGTTCTAACATTCTTTTGCCACATGGCAAGTGTCCCTCTGTCTGCTCTAATAATTAAGAAACAATTTAGCTTTCACATACCTTTTGATGGTTTCTTCAAGTTTTTTTTATTGCTTTAAGTTTATGTTTCAAAAGGACAATATTCAAATTAGAGCAATTTTCAGTCTTTCATTGCCGAGGCCAGTAAAAGACCGGCCAATACTAACTCAAGGGAAGTGTCCTCGTGGCCTGGTCCGTGCTGTGGCCAGACACTTCCTTCCCCAGCAAGTGTCCTACGCTAAGAAAACCAAGACACAGGGGAATTGGAGAACGCTGTGCTTAAAAAAAATAATGTAACCGTATTTGCCAGCCTGTCGCCATGAGGGTGATAGCAGGAGGATCAGTGCCAGTGAAGGCAGGACTCAGGGGTGCCCCAGGTCACGTGGCTTGCATGAGGGGATGACTCGGTAAATATGCATGTGCTTGTTTTTGCAATGGAGCGTCTGACGCACCTGTACTGAGTGGTCCAAGAGGCCTCACCTTCCTTGTCCAACACATTCCAATGAGACTAATATGGGAAGTCAGGTGACTGAGTGCAGCTCTCAGTTTCCATGGGGCAGAAAGCAGGCCGGACTGGGGCAGAAAACCTCCCCAGGCAACAAGATAAGAGAGCTTCAACCAGACAGATAAAAAGTGGCCCATGTCTCGAAATCTGGCAGCGGTGAACTTGTAAAGACGCTGCCCTGGTGTTTTGGAAGTCTGCTAGCTTTTGTGTTTGTAGCAAGCAATGTTTGTGATAATACCAGGGAAATAAACAGTAAAAACTGGCTTACTGGGCCATAACACAGGCACACAGGATGCCAAATAACACTGTCAGGCCACCTCTTCTGGCACTGCCCGGCCCTGGGTAGAAGGGGTGGAAATTCAAAGACGCGGGGAGCTGGGTCCACACCCCCTCTCCATAGGTGGGTATTCAGACAAGGCTTGCTGAACATCTTAGGCATAATGGGGGTTATTCTAACTTTGGAGGAGGTGTTAATCCGTCCCAAAAGTGACGGAAAAGTGACGGATTTACCACCAGCCGTATTACGAGTCCATTATATCCTATGGAACTCGTAATACGGCTGGTGGTATATCCGTCACTTTACCGTCACTTTTGGGACGGATTAACACTCCTCCAAGGTTAGAATAACCCCCAATATCTCATTTTCTGAGCTCTCTCCTGGGATGTGGGTTTCCGTTGAGTCCAGAACCTTTCGTGAGGATGCAACACCATTCTTAGAGCACCTACCACCTCACCCGTGTTGTTTGTGTGTTTCGTTGTCACACCATTGTATTCCTTGTTACAAGTGCTTTGTTTGCTCCCCCGCCACCGGCTCACCCTGGCCCATCTGTCAGCTGTGCTTCCCAGTAGACAAACCTAGGACCGGATGCCCACACGTGTTCTCCAACATTCCTTGCCCTTTTTCTTAATCAGTATTAGTCTCTGTGACATCTACTTCAAACTTGACCCAGTTCAGTGTCTTCCCATCAGGCCCACCCTGCACTTTCTTTGCCTTGTGCTCTTCCACCCTGCTCCTTGTTCTTCCCTGTTTCACTTCACTGTCCCTTTATTCCCTTTCCTGCCCCCTTTCTCACTCCCTGCTGACATCAGTTCCAGCACCTAGTGGAAAATATGTACCCTTTACTCTGTCTGACGTTGCTTTTTCCCATTTTAGCTTTCCCTGTACTCGGTTGCAAAGCTCCATATTTCCGTTCTGACATTCAAAAGTGCTAGTTAGGAGGTTCAGCCCAACAAATAGAGGAGGGAAGCCACGCGCCCCATAAACTTCCTGGGGAGCAAGGTGACTACTGTCAATTCATTATGAGAAGAAGAAACAAAGGTTCAATGAGATAGATTTGAGCAGGTGTTGCAAATATACGAATGTATGTTGGAACAACGCATACTGGAACCATGCATGCCTGAACAACGTGGTCAAAACAACGACTGTGTTGTTACCACTAATGCCTTTACCACGAATGCCTTAACAATGATTTTTCATTACAAAGGGTTCCCGGTAAAGGCATGCGTGGAATGGCATGCATGGTTCCAGCATTCGACCCCCCCTAGCCCTCACCCTGCCTCTAAAACTACAGCAACCCCCACCCCTAAAACCTAAAACTACCCTGACGCCCCACCCTTCCCCTAAAACCTAAACTACCCCAACTCCAGCCCTAAAACTACTGCAACCCCCCACCCTGCCCCTAAAACTACCAGGATCCCCCACCCCTGCCCTAAAACCTAAAACTACCCCAACCCCCACCCCACCCCTAAAACCTAAATGACCCCAATTGCCACCCCGCCCCTAAAACCTAAAACTACCCAACCTCACCCCTAAAACTACCCTGACCCCCCACCCCGCTCCTAAAATTACTGCGACCCACCACCCCACCCCTAAAACTCAAAACCACCCCAATCCCTGCCCCTAAATTTACCGAGACCCCCCACCCCGCCCCTAAAACCTAAAACCACCCTAACCCAATCCCACCCCTCAAATTTCAGCGACCCCCACCCTGCCCCAAAAACCTAAAATTACCCTGACCCCCATCTCTGCCCCTCAAACTACCACCAACCCTACCACAGCCCAACCCCAGCACCACTTACCTGATCCAGAGTCTGTTTTACTCTGCCTTAACCATGCACCTTCGTTGTTCCAGACATGCATGGTTAAGGCAGAGGAAAACAGGGTCATTGTTCAGGAAAGCGTTGATCCGCTTTCGTGGACAACGACCCTCGTTGTTCCGCTGTTGTGGTTTAGGCTGCTTCACCAAATATACACAACCTGTAAGAACTAACAAACATATATAAACATAAAGTAAAGAAATGTCTACAAGAGCCTCTCTATGTAGACAGAAAAGAAGTTCTGTAGTCATATAAGACAAGAGTCCAGTGGGAGCTCAACAATAGCGCATAGGGCGCAGTGCTAAAAAAACATGACTCTATAAAATCAACAATACACAGATAAACCAAGGCCTATCGCACAGTTGCTCACAGGTCTCTATTTTGAATCTCAATAAACAACCCAACATGTTTTGTCACGTTTCGACCCAATGTATCAATCTGTTGGATTCATCAGGGCGTTCCCACACGTTTATCTGCATGCGGAATGAGTGAAAGAGGGTCCAACTGATTGTATTCACATGCCCACAGGTATTTTACCTGTACCCCTGGAGGGCAGAACACCTTATTATATCTTCCTCATTAAACCTCAGAGACCCCCATCCCCCAGTGGTTGTGAGCAGCACCGTATGTCCCATATGTTAGTGTGAGTGACAAGGAGACAATATGAGTGCAATCCGTGTAAGATACGGGCCTGCACCCAGAGGCGCTTCTCCTGTAGGTTGTTTTTATCCGCTTTGGATGTGACAACCGGCCTGTCCTTATTTTTCTAGACCTCCCCCGTAGTTCAAGGATAGTCCAGTGAATGGGGAAAATCTACTAACCCCTGCATCAGCTTCCCTCCGCAACCCTGCATCCCTCCATCTGCTTCTCTTCTTTAAATTGCACCCCTGCATGTGCTTCATTTCTTAACTTTGCATCCCCACTTCTGGTACTTACCTTAACCGTATAACCCTATATCTAGTCCTTCCTTAGCCCTGCATCCCGGCACCTGCTTTCTAAATTAACCCTGCTTCTCTGCATCTGTTTCTCTTCTTTACCCTGTGTGCCTGTATCTACTTCCTTCCTTAACCCTGTATCTCAGCATTTGCTTATCTTCTTCATCCTGTGTGCTTGTATCTGCTTATCTCCTTAACTTTGCATCTCTACCTCTGTTTCTCTTCTTTACCGCTTATGTCAACTATTTTACTTTTCATTTTCAGTTTATGTGGCAAGAAAAGCCCAGTTAGAAATTTACAGCGGTAATAGCTGTAACTTGAGCAAACGCGAGACCCATTGCATTGTAAATGTTTTCGAATGTGTTAACAATAGACTCTGATATATGTTACTACTAGGGCAGTTGACTAAAACAAGGCAAGTGGGGGTCATTATGTGGAAGGTCATAGCAGCTTTGTGATCCTGTAATTCAATCTATATTGTATTGTTAATTTACACGTTTTAATTCTTATTTGTAGCCTGCTGCAACATTTTGTAAGTAAAGTCTACAAATTTCATATATTTACCAAGAAGGAATTTGTTTACAATACAAAACAGCTCTTGCTTTCCTTTTTAGATGTACTTATAGTTGCTTTTATAAATGGAGCTCACAAATATTTTCTTTGTAATTCTTAACAGTTGGACACACAGATGATATAGTCAAGGGATTTCTCTATATAACCACAAGCCCACATTTTCTTGGTCTACTGTTCAATATGAATCAGATGTCAGTTCAGAGAATTTGCATATCAACAGTATCAATAGATCTTTTTCATAGTTGGTGGCCCTCAAAGTATTTTATTATTATTTATTTCTGCTTGGGTTGGCCAATTCCACTAAGTGAGTCCAATTGTGGAAGATTATATTATTCTATTAACTCTTCCATGCTGGTTAAATTTAGCTCAAGATTATTTTTATGTTTAGTGTTAATTTTATAAAATGTACTGCTTAAAGGTATCAGCTTTGTCTCCACCATAGTCACAAACATACTTGATCCTCACAGAAGTATAGAGAATAATTGAAGGACTGACTGCTCTGCCACCATAGATATTGACAAATCTTTTCACTGATTTAGTTATAATATATGATGTTAGTTTTCTTGTGTAGATATAGCCAGTCCACAATAATTTGTTGTTAAAGGTTAATCACAGATAGTACTTTTATATGTGGTCTATGCACTCTTCGCATAATTTAAAGACTAACCAATTGGCCATTTTGCCAACGGAAGTTATTTTGGTTTTAGTTAGATTGTCCAAAAACCCATGTTTAGAGTTAATTGTATTTGTCAAGTAGTATATTGGGCACTAATGCCATATGTCATCACACACTTTATTCTTAATAATATCCTTGCTAGTCATGAGCACAAACTGCTTGCTGGTGTACTGTAGGGAGTTTAGACGCAGGCCACACCATGCCCTCTAGGGGGGCTTAAAGTTAATGTTTCAAGGCATTTACAGACACAGCTCTCCCTGTAGGAGTGTATGTTAATGTAATGTTACTGTACAAAGCATATGATAGTAAGGGCTCAATTTACATATCTTTCTTCATAGTGTGTTTCGTTGGAGCAGGATCTAAAGGCTCATATTCAGGCTTCAAGCACACCATGGGACATTTTGCAGTCTGAAATAAGGACACATCGCGGCCTCGAAAAGCGAAAGATATCTTGTACACAGCATACATGGTCCAGTAGGCAGCGTAGTAGTATACACATCGCACTGCTCAGTGTGGCCAAACCCACGACCACAGCTGGTGCTGTGGCCACACTCCCATGCATATATGACATGGAAGACTATATTACACTACCTACTGCTCAATGGAACACAGTCTCTGAACTGTGGTATTAACATAGCAGTCCTCGAGGCCTGACTGTTAATGTTTGCTTTCCACCCATGTGTGCTTTCAATCTGTAGCTATAAGTTCATGAGGAAGTTTTATAGAACGTGACTCTCTCTTCAGACACACTATTCATTACTGTGCTGGATGAAGAGCCCAATCATCTTAGATCTGTTTACAATCCAGGTAATGAAATATAAGCTGCATCCCCATGGACATGGGACCAGTTTCAAAGTTTAAATCAAGCACTGGCAAAACCAATAGGCCTTGCTTTTACAACATTTGGTATTGCCAGTGCTTATTTTCCTACGCTGCTACAATGGATGCGTGTATATCTGTGATTGTCTATGCAAAAATATTGACAAAGCTGAACGTTTAATGGACAAGACTTATTGGCTTTGCCAATGCTTTGTTATTCATTCAATTTTGGCATATGAATTCACCTATAGTAATGCACAATGAAATCACAATATACAGCATAATTCATGGCTCTGGGTGTCTCCTTTTCAAAAGGTATGTAAGTGTTTAAGAAAGAGTACTCTTGTAGTATGTTTTTAGGTACTCTTCCATGCTTTTAAGAATTGGCCCAAACCGTCTAAAATGGTAATACAATGGAAATGTAATGCAATATTCAAATACATGTAGTACAAATGGAATGCACTGTGACCTTCTTGTACTTTTCCTAATAAGAAGTCAAATAATCCTGGGTAATTACACGAAGGTTGTGAAAAAGTACCAAAATAGTATTACTTCATGTACTCATAAAGGTTTATGTGAATTAGCCCTTCTGTATCTCTGTCATTGGAAGAATCCAGCACAAATAACAGTATATTTAATTTATAGATGGGCTGTCAGTGCAGAAAGATACAGATGAAAACATTGGGCCAGATGTATGAAGAATCCACTTTGCGATTCTCTAAAAGCGATTTTCTGATTCACAAAATGGTATGCATCATATTTGCGATTCGGTAATAGCAATTTCTTAAAAATCGCAAATGCTATTACCGAATCGCAAATAGCGATTCTGAGCCCATTCACACCTATGGACCTGTAGCCCATATTTGCGATTTTTTTTGCTTTTCCCAAATTGTGAATTCCTAACTGGAATTCGCAATTTAGGAAATGCAAAACCCCAGGGTCCTGGGGGCCTAAGGCCCCCTCTGCTGCACCCCAAAAAATATTTCAGGACATGTAAGGCACACACATGCCAAAGGGGCATGTGTGCGTTACATGTCAATTTTAAAAATGCATTTTTTATGCATTTTGAAAATGTTCACATGGTCACCACCAGGTTTTACTTGGTGGTAATTGCAATTCCCTAATGCCCAAGTCGCATTAAGGAAAAGCTTGATACATGTACTTAAGAAATTGCAAATAAGGATTCCTTATTTGTGATTTCTTATTTAGAGAATCGCAATTTGCTATTCTCTTAACGGGCTCGCAATTTTAAGGAATCGCTATTTTAGCGATTCCTTAAAATTGCATAGCGAATGCAAAAACGCTTGGTACATCTGGCCCATTGCCGCTTATCTCTATTGTTCTATCATTACTTTCCCCATTTATTTTTAGAAACATATAACTCTGATATTTATCCACACACTGCAAATAGGTAAAAAAAGCAAAAATAGGAAATGTTGATGACCACTTACACTACAAAAACAGTGGTGAAAAGCTGTTTTTTTTACAACTGCCTGTTTCCAAAAGCTGCCAAAATGGTGACCCTAAGCTAACATTTACAAAATCCTCAAAAACATTAATGAGAACACTTTCTTGTCATTTTGACACATTTTGGCTATTTGCTCGGTTCCCTCGAGGGAAATCCACAAACCTATGGTTGCTTTAGAAAAAGGATGCCCACTTTTCCTGGATATTTTTTGTGAGAGAAGAAAAACTGAAGGCTTAAGTGCAAACTGTCCTACATATCAAACAAGGGCTCAGCCCTTGGTCTAGTATGGGGGAGGAGTGGTAATCCTCAGAATTTAAGGGGTTATAGGGTCAATTTAGACAATGTCAGATTTCTACAATGGCATTACTGTTTGAATAGTCCCTTATCACAACCCATTACATAACCAAGGTCACTTGCACTGTGCAGTTCGGCATCTGCAGCGATCTTCTCATAATATTTTTATTTTCCACATTTCAAACATAATCCAGCATTTATTGCATAATTTGCAAATTTTAACAAAAAAAGTTTTTATATCATACAGTTCAAAAGTTACTAAAAATGCAGCGAACCATGTTGCTGTGCAATGGAAGGCACTTCACAACGTATGACTGTTCACTTTTCAGTTGCATATTTCTGTAGTTGGGTGTTAAAAAAGTACTAATATTGTGAAACCTTTGTTCAGACAATATTAACGTTTAATAATGCCAAAACAATGAACTGATGATGTCAAAAAATGTGCCGTATTATGTCACTTAATTTGCACTAATTTAGTAACCTTTGCCAAAAAATGTGGCCCTCCCGTGCACCATAATTCCAGTGGCCCTGATCATAACATAATCATTTGTAAATCACATTTTCACCAGTTAGTATCCAACCACTAAAAACACATGGTTACAGTTGCCGGGCTCCAAGGTACTCATTTTATCCGCCCTTGGTAAGCTGAAAGGCGGAGTGGACTTGCAGATTTGAGTATGTAATCAAGAGGTCAAAGACGGATTCAACTGAGCTATTCGACTCAGCAGTAAAGTTGAAAGGAACTGCAAATGTAGCTAAAATAATGAATACCTTGCTAAATCTCTAGTTTGCATGTTTTACTGCATTTAAAGATAAATAGATAGTCTAGAGTTTTACTGGTACTGACGTGCACAGCTTTTCTATACTATGACTACTTTACATTATTTGCAGTTATATAACACTTCAAATGGCAAAATAATGTTAATTATCAAAAATATGATTACTAAGTGCTTAGCAACTTTTCAACTTTTTGAACTTCAAAACTATCAGACTTGGTCTGTGCATTTGCTGCTCTGAAGGCATGCTCTTAATAAAGATGAGGCAATTGCTAGACATAAATATGTTCTTTATGTATAGTGTATATGTGAAGATGCCTATTACTATGTGGTTGATATCTGCAAATGATATGCTTATTTCCCTTTCCAATACATAACATTGCCTATGGCAAACTGACCCTGGACTGCAGTGAGTTAAACCAATGTTCTATTGCCAGACCAGTTACCTCGCCTGGAGCTCTCTTTGCCTATAACTATCAATTGAAGAACACATACTTCCAAATCCTGCTGACAGGATCCTCAGTCACCAATCAGAACTTTATCTTTGCAGACAACTGAGCACTGCAGGTTTTTCTGCTATCTGATGATTTACACTATCTACAGTATTTCATCTTCACTAAGCAAAGAGTATTGGATTTACAATCAATAGCATCATTAGTATTCAAAGCACAAACTTGAAACACTCTTCATTGTTTGCCATTCAACAATATCCTTTACAGATGCACATGGTTCAATATAACTACGTTGAAATGGGTTTTGCTGATTGGGATTTTTCTACTTGAATAGTTTCCCCAACTAAATATGTTTGTAATGTGAGTTATTTTCTTGGATGTATGCTGTTATATTTATTCATAAAACCATTAATTTATATGGAGAAAATAAGTTTAACATTTTCACTAGGAATACACCATGTAAATGCAAAGTCTTCAGACCCATGATTGGAGGTAAAATAGCTTGCTTCCAATACAACTTCATGTTTGACACACATTTTCACAGAGGTGCCACAAGAAAACGTGTCTTCAGCTTACATTGTGAAGAAGACTAAGGGGGTCATTCCTACCCTGGCGGTCCATGACCGCCAGGGTAGGTGACGGAGGAAGCACCGCCAACAGGCTGGCGGTGCTTCCGGGGGCATTCTGACCGCGGCGGTAAAGCCGCGGTCAGAAAAGGGAAGCCGCAGGTTTCCCGCTGGCTTCCCGCTGCCCCAGGGAATCCTCCACGGCGGCGCTGCAAACAGCGCCGCCATGGGGATTCCGACCCCCTTCCCGCCAGCCTGGTTCTGGCGGTTTTCACCGCCAGAACCTGACTGGCGGGAACGGGTTTCGTGGGGCCCCACATAGATTTTCAGTGTTTGCGTGGCAGACACTGAAAGGCGCGACGGGTGCAACTGCACCCATCGCACCCCTTCCACTCTGCCGGCTCCATTCGGAGCCGGCATCCTCGTGGAAGGGGGTTTCCCGCTGGGCGGGCGGCCTTCTGGCGGTCGCCCGCCAGCCGAGCGGGAAACTCAGAATGACCGCCGCAGTCTTTTGACCGCGGTACGGTCTTCTGGCGGTTCCCGCTTGGTGGGCGGCGGTTAGGAATGACCCCCTAAGACCTAAAAATGAGTTAGGAAAAAAAGGGAGAGCACACCCTGACCTCCATGGGCATGTGGGGAGGTCTAAAAGGGACTCCCCTCTGTTGAATGTTGGCCAATGCATGGACACCATAATGTGGCAGCCGTTAGAGGACTCAGAGGCTTGGTCCCCACTGAAATGCAAGGTAATTAAAAACGTTTTAAGCGTCACAGCACGGACCACGTATGAAGGCTGATAACAGATTTTAGTAACAATGCAAATCGTTTGTTGATGGTAAAAATCCTAATTTTGGTAATTGTAATGTGTTTCAGGGTGGTTTTACCCTGTGAAAAATGCTGATCCTCTTAAGTAAAAACAGTTTCCTCTCATGACTTTTTAGTAGAGATTATGATAGTGTTCCAGAATTTAAAACGTGTACACATTCTCTATAAGTGCGCTCTAACTTCACTCTAAGGCCCATATCTATACTTTTTTAGTGCCGCTTTTTGGCGCAAAAACAGCGCAAACTTACAAAATACAATTGTATTTTGTAAGTTTGCGCTGATTTTGCGTCAAAAAATGACGCAAATGTGGCACAAAAAAGTATAAATATGGGCCTAAGTGCTGTCATGCAAGAACAAAGTCTGATAGTCTCAGTCAATCATGTGCACCTAACAGAAGCAGCAGCCTCACAGATTATGCTCCAATGTTGTAATATGACTTCACAACAGTGTTCTAATTAACAGCTAGAACACTAACATTCTGTATTATGACAAACATGTGGTACACTTGGGAATCAATGCTGTAAAAATGAAGGTATTTTCTATAGAGAGTACTGCGGTAAATGCATAAAATGAGGGGTTTCTTTTTGCCATGGGAATTATGAGTAGTGCTGTAGATAATGTAAATGAAAATACATTTTCTACAAGTTATCAAATATAATCTTGATCAACCTCAGAAAAAACTCTTTTAAGCTAAGTAAACGTACTTCCAACATCAGCAGCAGCTTGTCACTTGATTCCGCTGTCTTCTACTGCAGCTTCCCCACACTATTCTCATAAACAACTATACTGATAACATTCTGTATTTATGACAGAAGTGTGAAATAGCCAAACACCATCTTAATAGATTCAAACGTATAAGACTGAAAGCTTTTTATTTTTGTTAGTTGAACACATTGAGGTTGTTCATTTTGTCAAAGAGTGATTAGTGCTCTAGAAACCTAAAATGAGGTCACATTTCTAATAAATTATCAAACATCTTCCTCTCCAATGTCAGAATAAATGTCTGGTATTCAGATTTAAACATACTTTCAACACTAGCAGCAGACTAGTGTGCTAACATTTTGTATTCAAGACAGCAGTGATGAAATCCTGAACACCATTTGTTGGAGTAGGCATTGTTGATTTAGAAGCATTTTCTGATGAGCAGTCCAAAGTATGTAAGTATTAAATGTTAATGTATGTAGGAAAGCAGCAAGTTAAAAATGTGAGGGGAGGTATGAGTTTTTACTAATATAAGACATAATGGCCCTCATTAAGACATTGGCGGTAATGACCGCCTACCACTGTGGCGACTGCCGCCAAAAACACCGTCGCCGCGGCTACCTACCGTCCACCATATTATGACCGTAGTTGGAATTCCACCAGAAGGATGTTGGAATTCTGGCTACGGCCATGGCAGCGGATGGCGGTACGGCTAGCAGCAGCGCCACGGCAGTAGACCGCCACAGACAGTATCATGATCCATGACACGTCCTGACGGTGTTCTGCTGGCAGACGCTGCTGCTGGCAGCAGCGCCATGTCCCATCTCCTGCCTGAGGACCCCCTGCAAGCAAGTAAGTCTGTTGCTCCGACAGGAGAGGGCGGTGGGGGGTGTTGTGAGTGTGTGTGGGTGTGTGTGTGTGTATGTTTCTGTGTGCATGCATGTGGGTGTGTGACGTGTGGAATGGGTGTGTCCATGAATGGGTGTGTCTGCGTGTATGTTGTGTGGTGTGAATGCGTGTGGGCTAGAATGTATGTCACGTGTGTTGATGTGTGTGTGAATGAATGTACACATGCGTTGGTGAATGTGGGTATGAGTGTGTGTATGCATGTGTATGGTGATGTGTATATTTGTGTTTATGTCGTGGGGGTTGGGAGGGTGAGGGTGAGGGAGGGGGAGAACTCTGGGGAGGAGGAGGGGGCGAGGAAGACCCCTATCAGTGTTAGGGAAGGAATTCCTTGGTACTAATAGTGCCTACCGCCATGGTTTCCGTGGTGGTAAGAGTGCCACAAAAACCATGACGGTAGACGGGGTCAAAATCCCGCAGGTGAGACAGTGACGGCCGCTCTGACGGACGGAGTGGTACATTGGTGGTTTGGCTTGAGCTAAACTGCCAATGTTATATTTTGGGGAAAGGTCCCACCTGCCTGTTGGCAGTACCTTTCTCCAAAATAACGCCGTCCGCCAGGGACGTAATGAGGGCCAATGTATTTTAAAAGAGCTGAAAATAATTAAAGAGGGAGACATATGCACAAGTACAGCATCCCCTTTCCACTCCTGTTTACTCATTATACACGTCTTCTCAGTCACTTAACAGCTCCCTATTTTTTAAGGTTTTGCCTGCACAGTGCTTGCATTATTCTTCTGAAATCTATTGTATTTAATAATTCTTAAAAGGGGCTTAATTCCCACCCTTGCTTTTCATTGGTTTGTATGCTTGCCACTTATTTTTCCTCTGTTTCTATTGGTTGTAGCCTATTTCCTGCCTTTAACAATGCTGGTTCCTCATGTGTTTGCTTTTATCATTGTCCCGAGGCCCAAGTACTGTTGTCATCCACTTTTGTGGAACTCTTTTTTTTAAACGTTTTGCCTGCACAGCGCTTGTTTTGTTTGTCCTCCACCCTGAACCTAATCTCTCCGTGGATGGACTTGTTCATTTAATTTTCACAATTCAAGAAAGCACAAACGTTTGGTGCACTTCAAATATGCACCAGTGGCATTACAATAGGATGCATTCCCGGGCACTGAGAGAATATTTAATTATCCTATAATTACTGGATTTTGAGCCTCACGCCGACATTTGAAGCTGGTTCCCCAGCATTAAGATCAGACACTCTAGTCCTTACACCACTTTGTCTATCCTCTCTGTGGACATTGAGTTCCCCTTACAAGATGGCTGACACTCCTTTTAAATGCACTATTAAAAAACATTTCAATTATGCAATCTAAAGCATCGTCGGGCATCTTTTTTTTTTGGGTGGCTGAAACGTCATTTCTGACTCTTGTTCATTCTGTTTCAAATTTAGAAAAGTGTGGGTCCGTAACTTGAATCCATCGGTAAACAGTACCACAAACCAACTAATTTGGTAAATAATCGTCAACCCCCTGTGATGGATAGACAGGAAGCAGAAGGTTGTGAATTGCAATTTTCCAGCACAGGAGCCCTTGGGAGAAGGGGGCGGCAACAGGAACCTGCTCCAGCTGCACCAACAGCCCACAAAAGCACTTCTGCCATCCACAGCGTGGGACGCTTTTGAGGGGACTTGCTATCCCAGGAGCCCTTGGGAGAAGGGGGCAGCAACAGGAACCTACTCCAGCTGCACCAACAGCGCTCAAAAGCGTTTCTGCCTTCCGGCAGCACAGGATGCTTTTGAGGGGTCTTGCTGTCCCAGGAGCCGTTGGGAGAAGGGGGTGGTGACAGGAACCTGCTCCAGCTGCACCAGCAGCGCACAAAAGCGCTTCTGCCTTCCAGCAGCGTGGGACGCTTTCAAGGGGAATCGCAGTCCCAGGAGCACTTGGGAGAACGGGCGGCAACAGGAACCTGCTGCAGCTGCACCAATAGTGCACAAAAGCACTTCTGCCATCCCACAGCCCTGGATGGTTTCGAGGGGACTCACTGTCCCAGGAGCCCTTGGGAGAAAGGGGCGGCAACAGAATCCTGCTCCAGCTGCACCAACAATGCACAAAAGCGCTTCTGACTTCCCACAGCATGGGATGAGCATGTGGGCCGCACCTGGGCAAAGCCCATCTATGCCCGTCAGAGACCTTTTGAGGCTGGGCCCCCCCTCTAGGATTTAAGGTAGAGATTGGATACTGGTTAATTCAAACACTGTTACTATTTCCAATACAAGCTGTAAAATGGGGAGGCGCAAGGCAAAAGGGAGTCACTCCATAGGGGAACTGTTGACCCAATTCCATGTGGGGGTGCATTCTATGGCTCCTAGGAGGGAGTGCGTAAATTTGACTGGGGAACAGAGTTTAGTGAGACCAATGCAAGCAGATAATCTCTCAGATATTGACTGACTGTATTTACCATCATCCCCTGTAAATAACAACTTACACCTTGATGCAGGTGAGAGAGCGTAGTTATATAATGTATATTAACATGAAATGTTTATGAACTAAAATGTGATAATGCCGCATAGAAACTGAATTATTGTGATTTGCTTAAAACGTGCACTTGAAATGTGACCACGGGGAGTGGCCACCAATGTATGCGAGGACTAATGAAATTGACTAATGCTTATGAATATTTGTATTAAAGTATGGTTTTGTACTAATTATTTTATTACAGTTATGCTAAATTAATCTTGTAGGCCTTAAGTTAGCATGAGCCGAAGCTTAGCTGCCTGGCTCTCATATTAAATGTGTTTTTCCTAAACGTACAGTGTGCTGACTCACAAAAGGACATGACCTCTTGTTTTTCTTCAACTAGAAGCTGAATGTAACCATAGTGGATCCATTTTCATGAAAATCATCTTGCTTGTAGAAATGTTTAGCTAAAATGCAACAGTGTAGATTAATATAATGTACAAGGTTGTTTAAACCGGTGAAGAAAATGGAGCTACTGACCAAAAGATGTGCAAAGAATTACAGAAGGATGAAATCATACCGGATGTGCTTCCTCTGAAGATGTCAATCATATGGACCAATAAGAGATCTGTGAACTAATGTGGGGTGAACGATTAATAACATAATCTGTTTTCTAATAGGGTAGAGATAGTGGGGTGCAACCCCTTAGCTAATTAGATTTTAGGGGAATGTACAATGAAAAAGGGATAAAAACCCATGACACGGGGAGCCATTTAGGTGGGTTAGGGAATGCTATTGATTTTATCCAGAAACTTTGTCACTCTGTTTGGTGACTTATTGGTTTACTTAAAACCTGCCTCGTCCTTAGATTGCCCATTTTACACTTTGCCTCCTTATGAGGGAAGTGCCCTTTTTTACCCTAGAGCTGAGTTTTGTCTGATGGCGAATCGACTGATGTCCTGAAGACGAAGACTGAACCTGAGTGCTGACCTAAACCTTGGAGGATAACTATGACAATGAAATTATGATTTGTCTGTTTGCTTTTCCATTCTAGGTAACAACTGCTTAATTTTGACAGAGACCATAGCTAGAGGTTTTCCAAATTGCTGTTCCAAATTGTTTTGCATGAAGCCCAACATGCCAATGCTAATCAGTGGTTAGGGCAGATGTTCACTAAACTGACGCAAATAGTCAAACAACTGAATCTATGCTTTGTTGAGCTGACACACTGATGACACTCTGCTAAAATTGATCTATGTACACGTCGTGTTATGTTTTGATGTTCGAGATTCTTGCCTCAATGAAATCTTATCACAATTGCAATATCGTGACTATGCTGTTTTGTTTCTTGGTTTGGAGATTAACACATCTACTTTTAGAATTGTAACTAAATAGGAAATAAAACTCATAACATTCTACTAAATTGGTGTGGTTATTCATGACTGCAAGATAATGGTGGTGTCTTGAATCGATTAATGTCTTTGACAAAAGTGAAATGCATTGTGGTAATAAATAATGATGACATTATTGACGTATTGATTGACATTTTGATTAGTTATCTCATCCTAAGGTGTCTCTCAACTGGGTCAAAAGATTAATTGGCCTAAAACGAGTCCTAATGTGTAATGAATTATCATAAAGGGATGCGTTAACAGTTCTGGTAGCAGAGCGACGGTTTGGCCCTTTGGGGCCCTAGGACGGAGAATTATTGTTTAGAATGATTTTCTGAGATAATGCAAATTTGAAATATGATGTGCTTCTAAATTCCCCATGACTTTCCCGGGATCTCGGAGCCTGCCTAACTGAGTTGGGAATGTTCTTGGCATCTTAGCATGTGTGGTGTAGAATTTGCACTTGCTCAGCTTATGCATTTTTGCAGGTGTTTTGTGAAGATTATGTGTGTTTAGCTCAGGTAATGTTATTTTAGTAGGAGTGGGTGTACTCCGCAGTATGAGACTAGGGAAGTCGGCGTACTTCATATGAGTGTGGCGCTTTGTGCTAAAAAATTATTCACGTGGTTGGTTGTTAATGTACGGACCCGTCGTGGTCTAAGACTCTGGAGTATATTGACAAGTGTAGGAGACACTTGGGTTTATGTTGTAATTTGTGTGGTTTAATAGGTCAATCGGGCGTGGTTGATAAGTCGAGTTTGAGTCTAAATGTGTGGATGAAACCTTCGATGGACATTTGGCAAGTTCTAAAGTGCACTAGAACGAACCATTGACAAGTTGAGAGTAGGATTTGCGGGTCGAATTCTGCTTGCGTATGCGGGAACTGAGAAGGAGAGATTAGCGGCAGAGGCTTCAAGTAAAATCTCTGTAAAGTTCTGAAGCAAATGTGTACCCTTCCTGTAGTAAAACGGCAAATTTGAATTGTTGTTATTGTTAAAGGTGCTCGCAGTAATGTTGTATTAGTTTGGTGCGAATCCAGTGAGGGGCGGACAAGCCCTAAGACTTTGTCAGCTGTGTGTGAGTGTGACATCAGTGGTACCGTGCTGGGATAGGTCAGTTGCTGAGAGGGGTCGCGCATGGATTGGCAGCCGTCCGTGAGAGGCAATAGGTTGAGAAAGGCGGGTGAAGAGTGGCCTGGGAATTAAAGTCACTTCCTGATTAAATTCAAAACAAAGGAAAAGACGCAAAGATAAATTTCATCAAAGCTTTTAGGAGCGCTCTGAAAGGAGACGCATACATTATGGCGAGTGAAGGGGAGCCTACACCGCCTGAGGGTACTCCGGCTTATATATTCATGGAGGAGAAGGGAGTAGCGCCTTGCTTATGGATGAAACAGTGGCGCAAATTAACAGAAAAGGAGGGATGTTTGGTGTTTCCGGAACACGGAACATTCAATACGAGAATTTTAGAAAATTTGAGGTGTATGTTAAGTGTACAAAAGCCACCTCCGAGGCCAGCTCAGTACGAGGCATTAGCAGTCTGGGATTTAATGGCCATCAAACAGAGACAGCATAAATTCGAGAGGAGAATGAGAAGGGCAGAAAAGACTTTAGCTGAGGCTAGATGGGACAATGAGAGCAAAATGTGGAGAAGGGGAATAGTTGACGGACTTAACTTGTTCCCAGCAATAACACAGGGAGACGAGACAAAGGGAAAGAAAGCCACTTGTAAGACAGATAAAGACTCTAATAAGCCCAAAGAGACTAAGAGGTCCTGGATGGAAGAAGACGACTCAGATGACGAAGAGTTTCTTAATCAGTTGTTACATGATCGCCCGCCACCTTATGCAGTAGACGACAATGCCCCAAGCACTAGTGCGGGTCCTGGGAACCAGACGCATGAGAAGGCAGTTACTGATACAGTACAGACTAGTGATACAGGTTTGATACAGAATGGTGTCAGTGTACCCACTGCGCCAGACATACAGATACAGTTGCAACCTCCACCGCAGATACAGAGAATCCATCCAGATGTCCCAGTACTAGAGACTACTACGAATCTGATAGTGCCGCCTGATCCGATATATACAAAATCGAGGTTAGTGCAGATTGAGCCAACTCCACAATTGCTGCCCCAGCCGCAGCAACAGCTGATTCCGGGGTATAGTCCAGTAGCTGGACCTCCGTTTGTACCTGCACCAGGCTCAGTGAATCAAGCCTTAGGAGTTACTGCTCCGCGGGGTTCGGGGCCAGGTCAGACACCAGCTGCTATATCATTGCTGATTACTGTTGGTCCACCGGTACCATTGTATGTGCAGGGTAAGCCTGAGATGAGTGACCAAGGTTCGGGGACTATGGAAATAATAAGAGGAGGGTTCACAGGAACCCCCGATCAATTTCACCAAGATCACAAACAGCCGAACACCTCAGATCTCTGTTAGATCTTAGTCCGATTGGGGCTCCTTTGGAGGCAATGAGACAAGTAGGGTCAAGTGTGCTAGCCCCACAGACGATGAGTGTGGATGCGTCACAAACACTATTGATGAAGTCAGGAAATATCGTGTTGCAAGGCTTTTCCGTGCAGCAGCTAAACGAATGGCTGGGTGTGAGAAAACAGGGCTGATTGCAGAGGCCCCATAACTTTTTGCCCCCATTTTCCTCTTTTTGCTGGTGTTTTCCTGACTTTGATGGTGCCCTGGGTACTGCTAACCAGTCCCAGGGCCTGTGCTCTGTGTAAAATGGATATGCAAATTAGGCTAATTATAATTGGCTAAGTTAACCTACCTATAAGTCCCTAGTATATGGTAGGGCATGTAGGTTTAGGGACCACAGCATAGGTGGTGCACACCTAGGTGCACTGCTGAGGTGCCCAGTGTCATTTTAAAAGCAAGCCTGCCTTGCTGGCTGCTTTTAAATTAAAGTTATATGCAAATTCGACTTTGGAATTAAAGGTACTTCCAAAGTCTTAAACTACCTTATTTTTACATATAAGTCACCCCTAAGGTGTGCCCTATGTGCCCCTAGGGCTGGGTGCCATGTAACTATAAGCAGGGACTTTATAAAAATAGATTTATAAGCCCTGGTGAGGTAAAAACAGCCAAATTCGTTTTTCACTCATTGAAGTAAATGGCCTTCATAGGCTAGTATGGGCAGACTTTATTTTAAATTTTAAAGTCTCCTTAAATGTTACATACCAAGAATTTGGTATCAAATTGATTGTTGTAATAAATCCCACAACTTCCAGTTGTTGGATTTAATATAACTAGTTCAGGTAAAAAGTTTAGACTTTTCCTAAAAAGTTGCCAATTTCAGCTCTGCATTGTTTTTGCTGCTGTGCTCTGATTGGCCAGCCTGCAGCAGCTTCTGCCAGGCTGCCTTGATGAGGTGTGAAGTGGCCAGGCTTCACACAAAGGAATGTGCTTGGGGGAGAGAATCTCCCCTCAGCAGATGGTGAGGCAGGAAGGGGGAGGGTGGCCAAACTGGTCTTCAAAGGCAGAGAAGGACATTTGAAGCACCCAGCAACACCCCCACATCCTGCAACCCCAGACAATTAGGTGCCCCCTTGATTAGATTAGGAGAGGGCAGGAGAGGGGTGTGTTTATGATTTTTAGCCACACCAGTGGGTGGGCTCAGCCAGATGTAACCTCCAAAAATCAGATTCATCCATGTTGGATTTTTAGAGACTGTTGCCTTCTGGGATGGATTTTTGCCACACTTCCCAGGAAGTGGTCATCACAGGGGGACGACCCTGTCCCTGTTTGGAGAACTAGGACCCCCCTGCTTTTCACCCAGGAGCAAGGATAAAACTGGCAGACCTGCACCCACACCTCAGATCCCTACCAGATTTCAACAAGAAAAGAACTAAAGGAGAAGAAGGACTGCCCTGCTGGACCCCTGGCCTGCACCTGGAACCTGCACTCAGAAGGACTGCACCAGCTGCACACTTGAGATTCACCACAAGAAGGACTTTGCCTGGCTTCAACTGGTTCAAGGAGGGACTCCCTGTTTGCTACAGGTGAAAAATTGCTAACCAGAGTCCCCTGCACCAACTCCTGAAGAAAGCGACCAGCTGACCACTGTCCAGTGGCCAAAAAGGAGTTTGCGCCAGGTGCATTCCGGGAGTTGAAGTCCGCACCCCCCAAGGACCATCACAGAACTTCTGGACCCTTGGGGTGAGCTGTGGACCCCAAAAGAACCTTAAAAGAACATCTGGGTGAAGCCCCAGAAGTTTGGAAAAGATTTGAGAATTTTTGGAAAAAAGCTCCAGAGAGGGACCGACCCGCCGCGGAAATTCTAGCCGGCTTGCCTCAACCGCGACCCGGCCTGACTTTGTGGTTCGTCCCAGTAAAGAAAAACATCCAAAAAAGAGACTAAGTCCGAACGTAAAAAGTTGACCGGGACCTCCCAGCCATCGTATCCGAGAAGGGCTCCATGGACGTCGGATCAAGATCCAGGTTTACCCCGGTCGAAGGATTTTCATCTCGAAAAAACGACTAAGTCCGAAGGTAAAAGTCTCCACCGAGGAAACCCTCATCGCGTATCCGGACAAGGGCTCCAGGAGGTCGGATTCAACTGGCAGGTTCGTCCCGGTGAAGAAAAACTTCAAAATAAAGACTAAGGTGGTCATTCTGACCTCGGCGGTAAAAGGCGCCTACCGCCGGTCAGAAATCCTCCATAATTCCGCCGCGGTCGCGGTAACCCGCCACGGTCATTCTGACCCGCAGCAGCCAAACCTCCGAAAATCCGACAGCCACAACAGACCGCCAGACCAGCGGTCGGCGGAAAAGTGGAGGTGACCAAACCTCCACCGTCACGCCAACAGAAATACGCCCATGCCATTACGACCCACGAATCCACGCGGCGGTCTTTCAAACGCGGTTTTCCATTGGCGGGACACACCGCCGCGGTCAGAATACACACAAACGAACAAAACTCAGCCACATTGGCCGATTTGAATTCCACACACCTGATACACATACACACACCACTCCCACACACACAATACAATATAAAACACACACCCACATCACCCACAAACCCCTACGACCAAAAATTCAGAAAGAAGCACTGAGAGACACATCAGCGATCACAGAATACCATCACACAGAGGCAAACTACACCATCACCCACACAATATCCACACACAAAACAACACACACCACCACACTCAACACACTTAACTACACATACTCCACCCCACACATCATACACACCACTCCATGGCACCCCAAAGACACCCCCGCTTCTCAGACGAAGAACTCAGGGTCATGGTGGAGGAAATCGTTCGGGTAGAGCCCCAGCTCTTCGGCACACAGGTCCAATACACCAGCATTGCCCGGAGGACGGAGCTATGGCAGAGGATTGTCGACAGGGTCAACGCTGTGGGACAGCACCCCAGAAATCAGGAAGACATCAGGAAGCGATGGAACGACCTACGGGGGAAGGTGCGTTCCAAGGTATCCAGGCACAACATCGCCGTGCAGAAGACTGGCGGAGGACCCCCACCTCAACCCCCACAATTTACAACATGGGAGGAGGAAGTCTTGAACATCCTGCATCCTGACGGCCTCGCAGGAGTCGGCGGAGGAATGAATACTGGTAAGTTGAAGCTTCACTACTGCTTCCCCCCCACCTGCATGCCAAATCGTACCCCAACCCTCACCCCCATCCTCGAACCCCACCCTCACCCCCACCCCCATCCTCACCCCCACCCTCACCCCCACCACCATCCTCACCCCCACCACCATCCTCACCCCCACCACCATCCTCACCCCCACCCCCAGCACACCTATTCCCTGCCAATGTCTCACCATCACAACCCACACATCCCAAAACCTAGGCCTGCATGCGTCCACTAAGCATGGACACCCATCACCAAAGCATGCCCAATGCATATACACATCCCCCCCACAAGCCACCCTCACCAAAGCCCCCACACACGAATGCCAGCACTTGGGGACACGGGAACCCACAGATACACCCATATGCCACACATTGAAACTATAACCATACCTTTATACCCCTGCAGGAGCCGACCGTCAACACACCGCCACGGAGGGCCCAGAATTCATAACACCCCCCACCCAAGAGGCCGTCAGCGATGACAGCAGCTCTGTCGACCTGGACACTGATGACCAGCCCGGACCATCGGGGACCTCTGGACAGTCGGTTCCCCTCACACAGGCACAGGCCACTACAGACCCAAACCCCTCTGGGAACACCAGCACAGCTCCCACCCAGCGGGCCCATGCCTCTGTCTCCAGGGCGCGTCAATCTGCGGTGTGTCTACCACTACAGGGCACCCAGGATAACCCACCACCCCAACAACAACAGGGACCTGGGGGCAGTGGTAGTGGGCACACCGGCCAGGGGGCAGAGGCCCAAGGAAACAGGGCAACTCGGAGGGCAGCTGTGCGACAGGGGGGGGACGGGCCCAGGGAACCCACTCTCCACGAGGCCCTCACCACCATCATGGGAGCATACAACTGCTCCCAGGAGACGATGGCGACGGTACTGGCCCGGTTCCAGGAGATCCAGGTACTGCAGGAGGAACACTATCGGGGGTACAGGGAGGACATCAGAGCCCTCACCTCCACCCTGGTTACCATGGTAGGGCTGCTGCAGGACCTCATCAACACCAGGACGGACACTCAACAACAACAAAGGGCCCCTGCCACTAGCCTGGCCCAAGAACAGCCAACCACCTCCGCCGGCGCTAGTGGACAGGAGGCCCCCGCACAACAGCAGCCCACCAGACCCCCACCTCCTGCAGGAGAAGAACCACCCCGCAAGAGGGCCCTGAGATCTCGCAAGAAGACAGAGTAGGATGTCAAGACCCCCGCCAGCAAAGGATACCACCTGATGTCATCCCACTGTCCCACATTGTCACCCTGTCCATCCTTGAACTGCCCATGCTCCATCTCTCCACAGGCCTCTGGACAATGCACCTGTGTGACTGTTACTCTGGACTCTGCCATGGACATTCCTTCACCATAGCCCCCACCCACTTGAAACCACCCATCCCATTTTGAGCACTGAAATAAACACCTATTTTGCACAAAACTATCTGGAGTCTGGCTGTGATTTCAAAATATTGTAATTGACATGACATTGCAAATATGTCCTTGTACATAGTGAAGTCAACAAACAGCTGCCACAAAGCTGTAGTCCATGGGGAAACGAAGCACAGGACTCGTAGTGGGGACCCCAGATCTGAAATAGGGAGGGAAAAGCCACAACTCAGTCATCATACACTGGGGCAAATAGACAGGCAGCAGAGATGCAGGAGAGTAGTTCACATTTACTAAATTATGTTTGAATTGTTACCTGTGTCCTATTGGAAGTACTGTTCAATGATTCTGTCCCTGTTGTCTGTTTCAGCACCGTCGTCTTCCTCCTCGTCACTCTCCACAGGTTCCACAGCTGCCACAACACCACCGTCTCGACCATCCTCCTGCAGGAAAGGCACCTGGCGGCGCAAAGCCAGGTTGTGAAGCATGCAGCAGGCCACGATGATGTGACACACCTTCTTAGGTGAGTACATTAGGGATCCCCCTGTCATATGCAGGCACCGAAACCTGGCCTTTAGGAGGCCAAAGGTGCGTTCGATCACCCTCCTAGTACGCCCATGGGCCTCATTGTACCGTTCCTCTGCCCTGGTCCGGGGATTCCTTACTGGGGTCAGTAGCCACGACAGGTTGGGGTACCCAGAGTCCCCCAATAGCCATACACGGTGTCTCTCTAGCTGTTCCATCACGTAAGGGATGCTGCTATTCCTCAGGATGTAGGCGTCATGCACTGACCCTGGGAATTTGGCATTTACATGCGAGATGTACTGGTCAGCCAAACACACCACCTGGATGTTCATGGAATGGTAACTTTTTCTGTTCCTGTACACCTGCTCCCTGTCTCTTGGGGGAACCAAAGCCACATGGGTCCCATCAATGGCACCAATGATGTTGGGAATATGTCCAAGGGCGTAGAAATCACCCTTCACTGTAGGCAATTCGCCCACCTCAGGGAAAATGATGTAGCTCCTCACGTATTTCATCAGGGCAGACAACACTCTGGATAACACCTCCGAAAACATGGGCTGAGACATCCCAGAAGCAATTCCCACTGTTGTCTGAAATGACCCACTTGCCAAGAAATGGAGTACTGACAGGACCTGCACCAGAGGGGGAATCCCTGTGGGTTGGCGGATGGGGGACATCAGCTCGGGCTCCAGCTGGGCACACAGTTCATGTATAGTGGCACGGTCAAGCCGGTAGGTCAGGATAATGTGGCGTTCTTCCATTGTCGACAGGTCCACCAGCGGTCGGTACACGCGAGGATTCATCCGTCTCCTCGCCAAACCCAGCGGACGGTGCCTAGGAAGGACAACATGGAGCACAGAGTCAAGCAACCCACAGGTACGTACTCACAGCTTGCACAGTAAACGATTCTCTATGCAGTGAATGGCGTGTCTGAGTGGCTATGCAAGGCCTAGGCCTGTGTGACGCAGTTGAAATTGAGCCATGTGGACCCTCGAAATGGCGGCTGCCTGACCTGTGAAGTGTGACAATGGGATGTGAGGTCAATGCGCTGGCGTGGCACACCGCGGCGGTCGGCGGTCGAAGACCGCGGCGCGAAGCCGCATTGGTTAACATTGAAGCCTATGGGTTTCAGGAGCCAATGGCGAAGGGCGCCGGCGGTGGCGGTACGCACCGCCGCGGTACGCACCGCCATGGGCGTGACCGCCATTTTCTATCTACTTATTCACTCGCGACTTGAACTTTCACAGGAGAGGACCTATACTGCAAGTGTTGCTGTGACCTCGGTCTGGAAGGGACAATGGCTGCTGCGCCTGGGGAAAGGGTCCCTGCCTTCACTGGAGAAGAGTTGGAGAAACTTGTGGATGGGGTCCTTCCCCAGTATGCGCTACTCTACGGTCCTCCAGACCAACAAGTGAGTTCAATTCAATATGGATTTGGGGCCACTGGCTGGCTTGGGGGCCTGGCGGGGGGCCTGGCGGGGATGGGGGGCATGTTGGGGCTGGCAGGGGGCCTGGTGGGGATGGGGGGCATGTTGGGCCTGGCGGGGGGCCTGGCGGGGATGGGGGGCATGTTGGGCCTGGCGGGGGGCCTGGCGGGGGGCCTGGCGGGGATGGGGGGCATGTTGGGCCTGGCGGGGGGCCTGGCGGGGGGCCTGGCGGGGATGGGGGGCATGTTGGGCCTGGCGGGGGGCCTGGCGGGGATGGGGGGCATGTTGGGCCTGGCGGGGGGCCTGGCGGGGTGCCTGGCGGGGATGGGGGGCATGTTGGGCCTGGCGGGGGGCCTGGCGGGGGGCCTTGGTGGGATGGGGGGCGTTGGGCCACTGGCAACGAAAATGCAGACAAACTTGAACGTGGTATTTCTCCCTCCCTGTACGTGTCACATAGGTCCGCGCCCATGAGAAGATCGGGATTTGGCGTGCCATCGCCAAGGAAGTCCGGACCCTGGGGGTCCACCATCGACGGGGCACCCACTGCCGCAAGAAGTGGGAGGACATCCGCCGCGGGACCAAGAAGACCGCTGAGTCTCTGCTGGGGATGGCCTCCCAACGTAGGCGGGGTGCCTGCCGTCAACTGACCCCCCTGATGTTCCGGATCCTGGCGGTGGCCTACCCTGATTTGGATGGGCGCGTGAGGGCAGCACAGCAGACACAAGGGGGTGAGTACAAGCATTATCTACTCTGTTGTCGCGCAGTGGAGGTGTCTGGGTGGGGGAGGAGGGCTGTGGGTCCCCCTAGGCCAGGGCGATATCTGTAGGCTGGGCACCCCCGTAAGCCCCTGTGTCCCCAGCCACCACCCTCAGTAGTGTGCCATCCCTGGGCCGTGTCATCCATGGGTGCAGTTGTCAACTCTAGGCGTGTAGGGCATGTTCCACGAAATGCGTAGCGGACCCCAAGTGCGCAACTTAGTGCAGGGGGCATCTGTGTCTGTCATGTCCGCTAACTGTACCGGTGATCCATGTACTCAAAATCTCTTTATTTCTCTCCCCCCCCCCCTTTTTGTTTGTCTTTCTGTGCTTGTGTGCATCAGCATCATCAGGCGGAGGGGAAGTGGCATCGGGGCAGGAGGGAGCTGCATCTCACATGGCCCAGGAGGGCCATGCCACAGAGTCTGACTGGACCAGTGAGACGGAGGGCGAGGGGAGCTCCACAACGGGGACGACTGGACCCTGCAGCGACACGGACACGTCCTCGGAAGGGAGCTCCCTTGCGGGGGTGGCACCATCCGTGCCCCCCGCCATTACAGGTACAGCCGCCACCCAGCGCACCATCTCCGCCCTCCCAGCAGCCCCTCAGCGTTCGCCCCGTGCCCGCTCTGCCAGGAAGCCGGGCATCTCCTTCGCCCCAGGCACCTCAGGCCCTGCCCCTGTTACCCCCGCTGCCCTCAGTGAGGAGGTCATTGACCTCCTCCGAACGCTCATTGTTGGTCAGACTACCCTTTTGAATGCCATCCAGGGGGTGGAGAGGGAGGTTCATCGCAGCAATGCGTACCTGGAGGGCATTCATTCGGGTCAGGCTGCCCATCAGCGATCGTTCCAGGCTCTGGCCTCAGCACTGACGGCAGCCATTGTCCCTGTCTCCTGCCTCCCTCTACTAACTCCCTCCTCCCAGTCTCCTGTTCCTCTGCCTGTCCCACCCACACCATCAGACCAGCCTGCACACACCTCAACACCCAAGAGCAGCTCATCCAAACATAAGCACCACAGATCACGCAGACATTCACACAAGCAACATTCCGATGCAGACATGCCAACAGTCACTACCACCTCTGTGACCCCCACCTCCTCGTCTCCCTCCTCCCTCCCTGTGACGTCTACACTCACACCTTCATTCACCTCACCATCAGCCAGTGTTTCCATCACCAGCATACCCTCCACTACAGTCCGCACACGTGCAGTCACCACCCCCACTGCCATTTACACGTCCCCTGTGTCCTCTCCCACTGTGTCTGTCACCCCCTCTTCCACACCACACAAACGCAGCCACCCACCCACCCAACAGCCATCCACCTCACGACAGCCTCCCGCTCCTGCACCTGCACCCAAAGACAGCAAACTTGTCTCGCCTACAACCACATCCTCTCCCTCCACTCCCATACCCACTGTACCTACCACTCTCCATTGTCCCAAGAAAATCTATCTCTCTACTGCTACCTTCTTTCCTGACCCTGAGCCCCCCCCCTCCTTCTCGTCGGGGTAAAAAGAGCACCTCAGCCACCACCAGCCCTGCAGCCCCCTTGACAAGGGTGCAGGGGTATTGGAGCCCACCAGCCCGCAGGTCTGGATCTTCGCCCAGCAGCAAGGGGACAGCCAGCCCACCCCCTGGGAAGAGGAGCAGAAGGCGGAAGGGCCGCCGCCGGAGCCCGGATTCGATATCCCCCCAGGACACTAGCCAGCCACCGTCAACAGCCACAGCTCCAAAGGGAGGAAAGGGCCACAGACTCCCGACTAAGGAGGGCAAGGGCAGCAAGGCGGAGAAGTCAGGCAGCAGGCCTGCTGCCCATGGAGGACCCGTCACAGCTGCCCAGGAGGAGCCCGCAACCCCCATAGCCGCTGCCCCGGGAGGAACCGGCACAGCTGCCTCGGGAGAGCCCACCACCCCCATAGCCGCTGCCCAGGGAGGACCCAGCCCAGCTGGCCAGGAGGGCCCCACCACCCACAGCCCAGGTGGGCATTGAAGGAGCACCATCCCCGCTGCCCAGGAGGGCACCACCAGGCAATGAGCAGTTGGCCATAGAATGGCCGCCGTCTCCAGCACCGCTCCGCTGGGGACCGCCGTCTCAAGAACCGCTGAACTGGGCCCTTCAAGGCAAGAACCGCTGAACTGGGCCCCGCCGTCTCCAGCACCGCTCCGCTGGGGACCGCCGTCTCAAGAACCGCTGAACTGGGCCCTTCAAGGCAAGAACCGCTGAACTGGGCCCCGCCGTCTCCAGCACCGCTCCGCTGGGGACCGCCGTCTCAAGAACCGCTGAACTGGGCCCTTCAAGGCAAGAACCGCTGAACTGGGCCCTTCAAGGCAAGAACCGCTGAACTGGGCCCTTCAAGGCAAGAACCGCTGAACTGGGCCCCGCCGTCTCCAGCACCGCTCCGCTGGGGACCGCCGTCTCAAGAACCGCTGAACTGGGCCCTTCAAGGCAAGAACCGCTGAACTGGGCCCTTCAAGGCAAGAACCGCTGAACTGGGCCCTTCAAGGCAAGAACCGCTGAACTGGGCCCCGCCGTCTCCAGCACCGCTCCGCTGGGGACCGCCGTCTCAAGAACCGCTTAACTGGGCCCTTCAAGGCAAGAACCGCTGAACTGGGCCCTTCCAGGCAGGAACCGCTGGCCCTTTGGCAGACGTGGCAGGGCAGGATCTGTCTCGGGCAGGGCTGCAGGATGTCCTCTGGCCAACATGCCTCCTCCAGTGGCAGTGGAGTCTGTTATGGACTGTTTGGACTGTGGCTTTGCTCTCCCCAGGATGGCCCAGTGGGCAGGCCACCCACTGTATGGACTGTTTGGACTGTGGCTTTGCTCTCCCCAGGATGGCCCTGTGGGCAGGCCACCCACTGTATGGACTGTTTGGACTGTGGCTTTGCTCTCCCCAGGATGGCCCAGTGGGCAGGCCACCCACTGTATGGACTGTTTGGACTGTGGCTTTGCTCTCCCCAGGATGGCCCAGTGGGCAGGCCACCCACTGTATGGACTGTTTGGACTGTGGCTTGGCTCTCCCCAGGATGGCCCAGTGGGCAGGCCACCCACTGTATGGACTGTTTGGACTGTGGCTTTGCTCTCCCCAGGATGGCCCAGTGGGCAGGCCACCCACTGTATGGACTGTTTGGACTGTGGCTTTGCTCTCCCCAGGATGGCCAATGGTCATGGAGTCCCCTTGTGGATCTGGCGTCGTGTACTCAAGTGGCTGAGGTGCCCCCCCTTCCCTTCCCCCTGAGGTGCCTGTCCTTTTTTCTTTCTGATGCCCCTGCAGTGTTCTCTCCGTGGAGTTCTTGTCGTGGGACTGGGCCTTGCCCCTTTGCTCAGGACCCCTGTGGTCCACGGACAGTGGTTGGACTACATTTAGTAGCTGTATATATTTTGTACATAGTTTATTTATTTATTTGGATTACTGCTGTCCATTTGTCAATATATCTGCCCGTTTGAGATCTCTTCTTTTGGTCTTTGCATTATTTCGGAAGGGGGGGGTTTGTGGGTTGTGACAGTGATCTGTGGGAATGCATTGATGTGTGTGTTGTAGTGGGTGTGGGTGGGTGGGTGTGTGCCGGTAATCTTTTCCCTCCCCTGTGTCGTAGGTGCAGTACTCACCGATGTCTTCCGCGCCGCCGGGCGTGCTCCTGGTACAGGAGCAGGTATAGGAGTGCGGGGATGACCTGTAACTCGGGTTCCATACTGCCGGAATCTCGCGTGGAGTATGTGGAGGTGAGCGTTTTCCCGTTCGTAGTCTGTTTCCGCCGTGTTTTTATCGGCGGTGCTACCGCCCCGGAAAAGGTGGCGGATTGGTGGGTCGTGATAGGGTGGGCGGTACATTGTCTGCCGCCTGGCTGTTGGCAGGGACCGCCGCGCTGTTTGTTTGTTCCGCCGTGGCGGGCGGAGTGTTAATGCGGCGGGCTGTGTTGGCGGTTCCCGCCAGGGTCAGAATTGCATATTTTGGACCGCCGGCCTGTTGGCGGGTTGGCCGCCGCTTTATCACCGACCGCCAGGGTCAGAATGAGGGCCTAAGTCAGAAGGTAACTTTTTAACCGAGGCCTCCCGCGACCTGTAGCCGAGCAGGGCTCCATCGCGGTCGGCCTGAAAGTTTGACTTTGCCCCGGTCGAGGTGCAACCAGATGACTCGATTGGCGCTTTTTGTTTCTAAGCGCTAGAAAAGTAATAATTCTTTAAAAATTCATATCTCCGGTTCCCCTGAACCGATTTTAATCGTTTTTGTGTCATTTTAAAGATAAAAATATAAACTATTTTTATGAATTGGTTTTGGATTTTTAAACTGTTTCCTGTGTTTTATTTAATTACTGTTTTGTGATATTTGAATGCTTTACACTTTGTCTCCTAAGTTAAGCCTTGACGCTCGTTGCCAAGCTACCAAGGGTTGAGCTGGGATTAATTTACTGAGACCTAACTGTACCTATGTGGAGGTTAGTGGCTTGTTGCTAGGTGTAGGTACCTACCTGCCCTACCAATAACCCATTTTCCAACACTGGGAAATAACAAAACCTCACAACCCGCTATAGTGACTGCAGAGAAATCGGAGAGAGATGACTACCTAAACTTTGTAAGACTGGGTATGGAAGCTGCTGAACTGGTGGAAGGGACAATAGAGGTAAACAGATTAGAATCATACACAGAAGCAGAATTGAGATACTTGTGCCCCAAAATCACTAAAGAAGTGGGCAAGGTGCATCAGAGGCTGGCGAACCTGGCAGACAAATACAATATTGACATTGAGAATACTAAACTTTTGAAAAGGAGTTATAGATTAGATTTCGATTCTAAAGATTTTGATCACGTGAGGTCGACCGGAATAAAAGCGCATCTTAAAGAAATCTTGCAGAGTGCGCAGATCTGGGGAGCCTTAGAAAAGTGGGAAGGCAGATGGGCAAAGAAAAGAGATAAGGAGAAAAGTGACAGACCGGGATCAAGCCCGACTAAAGCTTCACCGGACACTGAGACAGTAAAAATATTACCAATGAGAGAAACAGCTGGAGGGGTTCTAGTCCATGTACTGTGGACTAGGGGAGACATTCTGGAGGTCATTCCAACCGCGGCGGGCGGCGGTAGCCGCCCGCCATGCGGTTACCGCCGAATGACCGCACCGCGGTCAAAAGACCGCGGCGGCCATTCTGGCTTTCACGCTGGGCCAGCGGGCGACCGCCAAAAGGCGGCCCGCCGGCCCAGCGGGAAAGCCCCAGCAACGATGAAGCCGGCTCCGAATGGAGCCGGCGGAGTTGCTGGTGTGCGACGGGTGCAGTGGCACCCGTCGCGATTTTCAGTGTCTGCTTTGCAGACACTGAAAATCATTATGGGGCCCTGTGAGGGGGCCCATGCACTGCCCATGACAGTGGCATGGGCAGCGCAGGGGCCCCCAGGGGCCCCACGACACCCGTTCCCGCCATCCTGTTCCTGGCGGTATTTACCGCCAGGACCAGGATGGTGGGAAGAGGGTCGGAATCCCCATGGCGGTGCTGCAAGCAGCGCCGCCATAGCGGATTCCTTGGGCCAGGGGTAAACCGGCGGGAAACCGCCGGTTGTCCTTTTCTGACCGCGGTTTTACCGCCGCGGTCAGAATGGCCCTGGAAGCACCGCCAGCCTGTAGGCGGTGCTTCCGCGGTCCCCGGCCCTGGCGGTCCATCGGAATGACCCCCTCTGTCTTTTATAAATGATTATCCCAGGTTGAGGGAAAAAACGATAGAGTGGTATCAGCAGACAGACAGGTTTGTGAAGCTTGCGAAGTGTCTCTTAGATGACTTAAATACTTTGTTTGAGATCATTGTTCAACCTGAATTAAGAATCATTTGATCTGTTGGCAAGCGAAGCCGATTGATGAGGTGTTGCAGTATGCAAAATACTGTAGGGACGAGATTGAGATGGAGCAGAGAAAGTTGAAGGAGAAAGTGATGGTGATGCAGATTAAGGCAGCGCAGGTAGGTATGCAAGGGAATGGAATCCAGCAGATGGTACAACAGCAAACGCAAGGGAATAGCGTGTTTCAGTCTCAACCGAGAGGCCGAGGTCGAGGTTTTGTGAATCGTGGCCCAGACTTGAATACTGTTGTGGTTCAAAATGATGCGCAGGGGATGAAAAAGATGTCACCATGTCACGCGTGCGGGGGCGTGGGGCATTGGAAGCGGGAATGCCCGAATGCGGTACATCATGGAGTCGTTCAACAAAGCACTGATGTCGGTACATTTCAAAATGTGAGGGGTCCAAAATTGAGAGGTCAAAATCAGAACTTCCAGAATAACATGGTTTAGATGCAGGGGTTACAGCCCATGCAGCAAATGCAAATGCTGTGTGTTCAACCAGAACACAAATGCAGCAGGTACAACAGCAGGTTCCCATGGTACCTAGACAGCAAATGCAATTACCATTATCTCCAATGGGACAGCAACAGGTCATGCTTCCTCAGCAGGTCACAGGTCAAATGATGAGTCAAAATATCACAGTACAGCAGTTCCCATTGCGTGGTGAAGATGGAATGAACGATGAATGATCGGATGACAGTTCAGACAGTGAAGAGTGCAGGCTTGCGATGTCCCTAGAAGTAGATCAGAGGGGACCCTATGTAGAGGGAAAGGTGATGGGTCAGAAGGTATCATTCTTGGTTGACACAGGAGCTACACGCTCTACAGTCAGAAGTGCAGAGGTCCCCAAGCTGCCACTTTCAGGGCGTACTATAAGAGTAGTAGGGGTAGCAAATCACTATTTGACAAAACCAATTACCGATCCGGTTCAAGTCGAGATTGGCAACTTTCAGGGACTGCATAAGTTTGTGGTCTGCAATTCGAGTCCTGTGTCCCTACTGGGAAGAGACTTACTGTGCAAGACAAAATGTTCGATTGCCTGTTCTAATGATGGAATTGAGGTGCAGACAAAAAGTGATGATGAGGGGGATGATGGGCAATTTACAGAATCAGAAACAGACCGCAAATGAAGATTACCCTTTGACAACCCTATTCCCGATGCTTACAGTGACTGACTTGCCAGCTGAATTGCAAGGAACGGTGACAGAGAAAGTGTGGGACCTGACAGAAAAGGAAGTGGGATTGATAAAAGGAATTGAACCAGTTAAAGTACAGGTGAAGCCAAATGCAGTGTTTCCTCAGGTGCCGCAGTATCACATGGCACAAGATGTCCTTATACAGGTGTGCCAGATAATTGCAGACTTTGTAAAGCAAGGAGTCCTAAAGGAAGTATTGCGCAGTCCATGTAATTCACCAATAATGGGTTTGAAAAAGCCTTCTGGGAAAGATCGAATTGTGCAGGATTTGAGAAAAATAAACAAGATTGTGGTAAAATGTTGCTCCATAGTACCGAATCCAGCAGTGATTATGTTTCAGGTTCCGTGTGATGCAGAGTGGTTCACAGTTGTGGATCTGTCACAAGCATTCTTTTCGGTGCCTCTTCATGAGGACAGCCAATTTTTATTCAGTTTCAAATTCCTGGACAAGGTGTACAGTTGGTGCAGAATTCCTCAAGGGTTTTCTGAGTCACCGTCCATCTTCAATCAGATATTGAAAAAGTACTTAGAGTCCTTAGAACTGCCTTTCAGTTCAACTCTAGTGCAGTACATTGATGACTTGCTGATTGCGTCCAGAACAAAAGATGACTGTAGGTATGACACAATTGCCTTACTGAACCACTTGGGAAAGAACGGACATAAAGTATCCCCAAAGAAGCTGCAGTATTGTCAAAAAGAAGAGAAATACTTAGGACACTTGATTGAGAAAGGGTCCAGGAGAATATCAAAGGAGAGGGTGACAGCCATACTACAGATGAATCCCCGACAACAAAGAGAGATGTCAGAATCTTTTTGGGAATGGTGGGCTACTGTCGTCAGTGGATTCCCAACTTTTCGATTATCTCTAAACCATTGATAAAATTGACAGGCAAAGAAACCAAGGATGAACCGTATACCATAGCTTTGTCCAAGAAGAGCTTGAGTCATTCATGGAATTGAGAGAGTGCATGTGCAGGGCACCAGCCTTAGGTATGCCTGATTACACGAAACCTTTTCTACTGTTTTGTCATGAACGTGATGCTTGTTCTTTGTCTGTCTTGACACAGGTCCATGGAGGTGCAAACCGCCCTGTAGCATATTTTTCAGCTACCTTGGACCCAGTTGCAGCAGACTTACCAGGTTGTTTGTATGCAGTTGCAGCAGTTGGTCAGAGCCTGACACAGTTTGAAGGCATAGTGATGGGACATCCCTTAACAGTAATGGTTCCGCATTCAGTTGAAATTCTGTTGACCCGAACTAAGACTCAGCACATGACAAATGCCTGACTTACCCGAAATGAAACAATTATTTTGGGGTCGCCAAATGTCCCCTTGAAGCGATGTACTGTATTGAACCCGGCAACTCTACTTCCTGTTGAAAACACTGAGATTAGTAATTTGGAGGAAGTGGAACATGACTGTCTTGAGGTAACAGAACTATGCACCAAACCTAGACCTGACATTAAAGACACGAAGTTAAAAGAAAATGACTGCATTATGTTTGTTGATGCATCATGTTTGAGAGATTCAGTCGGAATACTGAGAGCCGGATATGCTGTATGTATAATCACTGGCATTATAGAAGCCTCCTGGCTCGAAAGAGTGTATTCCGCACAAGTGGCTGAATTAATTGCCCTTACTAAGGCATGCCACGCAGCTGAAAATCTGAAAGTTACCATCTATACAGACAGCAGATACGGGTTCGGCATTGTACATGATTTTGGCCAATTGTGGTCACAGAGGGGTTTTATGACCTCTTCTGGCTCACCAGTGAAAAATGGTGAACAGATTAAGGATTTGTTGCATGCGATTCAGTTGCCTTTTGAAATTGTGATGGTGAAATGCAATGCTCATGTTAAGTCAAAAGACTTTGTGTCAATGGGAAACGGTTATGCAGATCAAGTCGCAAGGTTTTATGCATTGAACTGTATATCTTTCAAGGATCAGTGGGAATTGTTACCGCACACTGAAAATGAGACATGCCTGAACTTTGCATTAAGAGTTGTTGACACATTAGATGAGCTAAAATCACTGCAGGGTCGTGCTAGAAGGGAAGAAAAACGCTCCTGGCAGAGAATGCAATGTGTACAAAGAGCTGACGACTTGTGGGTCTCCGAGGAGGGAAAACTGGTTTTGCCCAACAGTCTTTTATCACAATTTGCAAGACTTTACCATGGTCAGGCACACCTTGGGAGAGACGCAATGATCAGATTATTCAAAATTGATTGGTTCAATCCGAAATTCAGACAAGCCGCAGAGGTTACCTGTCAGAGGTGCATCATCTGTCAACAGATGAATGCAGGGAAAGGAACTGTGGTCACTTTGAGCCACATAGGGAGAGCTGGAGGTCCGTTTAGCAAGATGCAGATGGATTTCATTGAGATGCCTGTATGTGGAGGCTTGAGGTATGTGTTGGTGATTGTGTGCATTTTCAGTCACTGGATTGAAGCCTATCCTACACGTAGAAATGACAGTCTCACAGTTGCAAAGCTGTTGCTTAGAGAGTTAATACTAAGGTTTGGTTTTCCGGTCTCTTTAGAATCGGATAGGGGCAGACACTTTGACAATGAGGTGATAAAGCTCTTGTGTGCTGCATTAGACATTGAACAGAAGCTGTATTGTAGCTACCGCCCCGAAGCATCAGGACTAGTGGAGCAGATGAATGGTACCTTGAAGTCGAGAATGGCAAAAATGTGTGCAGCTACCAATATGAAGTGGCCAGATGCATTGCCTTTAGTGCTAATGTCAATGAGAAATACACCTGATAAGAAGACAGGACTATCACCGCGTGAAATCTTGATGGGGAGAGCTATGAGGTTGCCCGCAGTACCTGCAAATCCTCTTGTGAATATCACGGATGATATGGTGTCGGACTACTGCTATGGTTTGGCTGATGTGGTCCGCTCTTTTTCCCACCAGGTGGAGGCCAACACATTGCCACCGATCAGTGATCCAGGTCACAACCTGCAAACCGGTGACCGGGTGGTTGTCAAGAAGCACATAAGGAAGTCGTGTTTGGAGCCGCGCTGGAAAGGGCCACATCAAGTAATACTGACAACAACCACTGCTGTGAAATGTGCAGGTGTTCCAAACTGGATACATGGCAGTCACACAAAGAAGGTGACATGTCCGACTGATGAGGAACTTGAAGTTTCCGACTCAGCAATTCCGGAGAAGAAAGTCTCAGGGCCGGAGAACAGTCAAAGGGGAACTGAGACTGCAAGAGAGCCCACTGAGGATGGCCTAGTCCCTCGAGCAGTAAAAGAGTTCGAGAGAGGTGACAGTGAGCCTATCTTAGTAGAGGCAGCAGGAGAACTAAGTCAAGGAGAAGTTCTCCCGGAAGTAGACGGATACGGGTTAGAGCTTGGACCCGTTACGGACCCAGAGGAAGAAGGGGAAATAATAGAGGAAGGCCAAAGCACACCGGCACCTGCCAAGCCAGTTGCAGGTCCGTCAAGAGAAAACACTATAGCACAAGAGGAGGGTGCTGTTCAGTGTCCTGAAATGCCAAGCAGGAAGAAAACGCACAAAGTTGATAACTGTCAAAGAAACAAGCTGCGAGAGAGAAAGTCGTCCCAGGTGAAACAATAGCAGAAGAAATCGATACAACCAGAAAAGAGGATCTGAGTGAAGGAGAGCTCCAGAGCTGCAGAGTGAACAAAGGCTGAAAAGAAAGAGAGTTGCAAACCGAAGGTATGCAGGTCCTGAATGGGCATATGCAACGACATCTGAATGGCAACAAGAATTCTTAGTGTTTTGCTTTGATCGAGAAGTACCAGGCCAATACTACTGTACCTGAATCCAAACAAGAAAAGACTGTGTTTAAAGTTGGAATCGAAATTGAAAGCTGATAGCTGAGAAAAGAGACTTATAAATTACCGGATGTGACAATTGAAACCTGAATTAACATTGAAAAACCAAATATGACAAGCTGCTAACCTGATTTGACAAAAGGGTCCTGGGGTGAGCGAAACGCTGTAAATATACGCAGAAAGAAAGAGAGACTTTAAAAAAAAAAAAGAGAGAGCTTTTAAATCGTCCTTAAGTTGATTGTTTGCTTCGAGTTATTCTGCTATGTGATTTCTTACAGACCATGGCTTACAATAGAGGTAGTAGAAAAAAGGGTAAAGTGGGTGGTTGGTTATGTGTTATTCTAGGTATTGTGTGTGCAATAATAACAATTATGATGTGATTGTGGGAATGCCGTGGTTGGATAAGAAAGCGACTAACAATGCTTCAAAACCTGAGACTGCTACACTAACTCCGTGGGAAAAGTTTGAGCAAGATACAGAACACTTGCATGAAGGAACTAATTCAAAGGGGGAACTCTCCACTAATGTCTTCTATCGCTTGCTGAATGAGTATGTTGATACAATGGACGCAAGAAACTGTTATGTGTGTACAAAGATTCCTTCATCAGTACAAGAGGGGGCCACTTACCATAGTCTTCCTTTAACTTATAGGATAAGCTGTAGTCTGCTGCTAACAAGATTCTATGATCAGGAGCATGTGCAATATTTTTATTCAAATTTGGATGTGGTGTTTTCCTTTGTGCCTGTGATTGAGTTTCTGAACAAGTTAGCTAAAGGGCATAGCATAAAATTAGTTAGAGGTTTCTTTGAGCCAACACTAACCTTTGGAACAGCTTATGCACATCGCAATAATTTGACCTGTCTACTAACACCTGTGGAGAAAAGCTTCTTAGCTCACACTGATGATAGACGCAAAGCGCTCAAAGAAAGGCTAGAAAAGGGATTAGAGAAACGCACATATGCAAATGATTATGCTTACACTGCAATAAAGACGCAAGGCAAATTAGCTATAGATGCATTACATGTAGAAAGGCTTTGTATATAGGCCAAAATCTGACCATGACACTTTATTTGTGGGAACGAGTGAATACAGGCATGTGTTTTTGTTTCAGAGCAAATGGACATTCATGTTAAATGGACAGGATCCAGTGATCCCTGGGATCTATTATATGTGGACTTAATGCTTTTTACCGTCTCCCTAAGGGATGGTATGGAACATGTTATTTGGGGATAGTTTTCCCAAAGATCTACCAGACTGATGAATTAAAACAAATACCTAAAATATCTGAATTACAACATGCTAGACAAAAACGAGAGACAGCGGCTGCTGTTGCTGGTGACATATTTGGAGCCATAATTCCTTCCGTAGGGGTTATCTTAAACTCCATAAAGATTCAAAAGTTGTCTACTATTGTGGATAACATGCTGACAAACTTCACAGGGGCTATCCTCCTGATGGATACTGGACTTGCTGTGGAAAGAGCTGTGACTTTTCAAAATCGGCTTGCTTTAGACATTCTTTTAGCAAAGAGCGGCAGAGTCTGCAAGATGCTCAACGAGCGTCATTGTTGCTCATTTATTCCGGATAATAGTAAAAAGATTAGAGGTATGCTTACTAACCTAACTAGAGATAGTACAGATTTGAAAGATTTGAAAGAACCTGGAGTTTGGGAAAAAGTTGGAAAAGGAATTGCCAGAGTAGGGAACTAGTTTAGTAATATTTGGAACGGGATACTTGCAAAAATATTAGGAAGTCTATTAATTGTCTTAATTTGTTTATTGGGTTTATGGGGAGCATGCAAAATTAATGAAAGAATTAGAAGGAATTGGACCAACCGTAACAAGAGGAATGAAGAAAATGAAAGGGAGAAAATGTTTAATGAAATTTGGGAAAGTTCACACAAAGGACAAGATGTTGAAATGCGCATTATGCATAAAGTGAAAAATTGAAAGTGAAAAGTGAAAAGGGGAAGGTTTGTGTGATGACAAACGTCATCAGAGGAGGGACTGAGAGAGCGTAGTAATATAATCTATATAAACATGAAATGTTTATGAACTAATATGTGATAATGCTGCATAGAAACTGAATTAATGTGATTTGCTTAAAACGGGCACTTGAAATGTGAACACGGGGAGTGGCCGCCAATGTATACGAGGACTAATGAAATTGACTAATGCTTATGAATATTTGTATTAAAGTATGGTTTTGTACTAATTATTTTATTACAGTTATGCTAAATGAATCTTGTAGGCCTTAAGTTAGCATGAGCCGAAGCTTAGCTGCCTGGCTCTCATATTAAATGTGTTTTTCCTAAACGTACAGTATGCTGACTCGCAAAAGGACATGACCTCTTGTTTTTCTTCAACTAGATGCTATGGAAGGATCCACTATGTAACCATAGTGGATCCGTTCTCATTAAAATCATCTTGCTTGTAGAAATGTTTCGCTAAAATGCAACAGTGTAGATTAATATAATGTAGAAGGTCGTTTAAACCGGTGAAGACAATGGAGCTACTGACCAAAAGATGTTTAAAGAATTACAGAAGGATGAAATTATACAGGACGTGCTACCTCTGAAGACGTCAATCATATGGACCAATAAGAGATCTGTGAACTAATGTGGGGTGAAAGATTAATGACATAATCTGTTTTCTAATAGGGTAGAGATAGTGGGGTGCAACCCCTTAGCCAATTAGATTTTAGGGGAATGTACTATGAAAAAGCGATAAAAACCTATGACACAGGGAGCCATTTAGGTGGGTTAGGGGATGCTATTGATTTTATCCAGAAACTTTTTTCACTCTGTTTGGTGACTTATTGGTTTACTTAAAACCATCCTCGTCCTTAGATAGCCCATTTTACACTTTGCCTCCTTATGAGAGAAGTGCCCCTTTTTACCCTAGAGCCGAGTTTTGACTGATGGCGAATCGACTGATGTCCTAAAGACGAAGACTGAACCTGAGTGCTGACCTAAACCTTGGAGGGTAACTATGACAATGGAATTATGATTTGTCTGTTTGCTTTTCCTTTCTAGGTACCAACTGCTTACTTTTGACAGAGACCATAGCTAGGGGTTTTCTAAATTGGTGTTCTAAATTGTTTTGCCTGAAGCCCAACATGCCAATGCTAATCAGTGGTTAGGACAGATGTTCACTAAACTGACGGAAATAGGCGAACAACTGAATCTATGCTTTGTTGAGCTGACGCACTGATGACACTCTGCCAAAATTGATCTATGTACACGTCGTGTTATGTTTTGATGTTCGCGATTCTTGCCTTAATGAAATCTTATCAGAATTGCCATATCGTGACTATGCTGTTTTGTTTCTTGGTTTGGAGATTAACACATCTACTTTTAGAATTGTAACTAAATAGGGAATAAAACTCATAAAATTCTACTAAATTGGTGTGGTTATTCATGACTGCAAGGTCCTGGTGGTGTCTTGAATCGATTAATGTCTTTGACTAAAGTGAAATGCATTGTGGTAATAAATATTGATGACATTATTGACATATTGATTGACATTTTGATTAGCTATCTCGTCCTAAGGTGTCTCTCAACTGGGTCAAAAGATTAATTGGCCTAAAACGAGTCCTAATGTGTAATAAATTATCATAAAGGGACGCTTTACCACAGGTAATCTCCGAACAGAAACTAGGGTGCACCTGAAATCGATTACTCCCAGGGGATCTGATCAAGCCAAAAAATGTAATATGGCAGAAACTAATAGGAGAACAAATATAATCCCTAGCTGCGAGTTCCCAAAGAATGATCATGTGGGACATGGGTCTTCCAATCCTGCATTAATTTCATGGAATTTAGCTGGTATACGGAATAAGATTGATGATGCGGAGTGGGGGCAGTTTATTTACACTCCAATTTAACCTTAGCTTTAATAGAGTTTAGTTATTAAAATGCTTGATGCGAAATTATGAATAAATACTATATCTATTTTACATAGAACAGAAAAATTAAATGAACTATTAAAACAACAAAACACCATGCATTTTATTTTAGTAACTAATAATATTTAAACATATCACTATTTTGCATCATCCACGTTAATAAATGTTAGCAATAAAAACAAACATAAAATGTATGTGTTCTCGTTTATAAAAAATAATTAATTGTTATGGAAAACATATACGATACATTATTTAAATACAACTAAAATGACATTTTTACAACATACATGCAAAATCAATCACATCAATGTATAAAATATGAAAATCTGGAATAAGGTATGGCATTTACATTACAAAAATGAATAGTGTACATTAATAGTAATATAATATAAAATGGTTTTATAAATTTACACCTAAAACGTTTGTAAATGATGGTATTTCATAAAAAAAAAAAATTAATCAACAGAAAAAAGCATAAAAGAACATATGTTATAAATTACAATATAAACGATTTTAAAAACGATTGATATATAAAACAAAGTCAGAATTCAAAAGAAAAGTTTACTACTTATAACAAAAATATGTATATTGTACAAAATCTTAAATACAATAATATGTTTAAACCAACTAAAATTAACAAAAAAACATTGTAATATAAATACATACAGTATTTATAAACATTATCACAACAATTAATTAAATATTACAACAATAACACATATTTTCTCATATAATTTAAAAACAAAATGAAAATATTTCAAATGATTCTTCATACAGCAAACTCACATACAAATTATTAATAACATATTTTGAAAATCCCCCAGCCCATTCCTCCTATAAACCCAACATTAAGCGAACTGTATAACGCTATAAAAATAAAATACTATTTTTTATATATATATATATATATATATATATATATATATATATATATATATATATATGTATATATATATATAATTTTAAATAATACTTTAAAATGATTTATACGATTTCCAAACTACATAAAATAAATGAAACTAATTGTTATCACAAAAATGAACATACAACACGATTAATTACTACAAAACACTCATAATTAATTGCCCTGAAACAAAAATAGCATGCGCAAACATATTTCGGGAAACAGTACCTTTTACATTGCTATTAAAAGCAACACTTAAAACGATAATATTAGCTTCGATTTTCTGATCCACGATAAGGTTGACATCAAAATATTCTTAACACAATATCTATGTATCACTATATTTCTTATTCAATATTTTATCCAAACACTGAACATGAGCAGCCACATTCACATAATAGGGGGCCTTGAAATCATTGTGCAGTTGGGGGGTAACTGAAAATAAGAGATCTTCCTAACCAATTGACTCAAGGCTGCCACCACTCTAGTTTATCTTTGTTGGTGTCTAATAATCAATGATGTCCTGTAGAAAGCACAAACACAAACATATCCAACACAAATATTCATATTTGTGTTCATATAATCTTATTGAGAATCAACATAGGATAGCGAAAATTAATGAGGCTATTTTAGATTAATAATAGATGAGCAAGTACTTCATAGTAAAGAACTAACCATATTTCCTATTGACACTTCTACTTAGTCTTGCAGATCAAAACTTCAGCTTTCACAGTCTGCAGGAGCTATCAAACTAAGGGCCTCATTACGAGGCTGGTGGGCCAACCGTCAGCTGGCAGTCTCTTGTCTGAGCCTATTATGAGGTTTCCGCCGGTCACCCCAGTGGAAAATGTGCTGCAGCATTAGCCTCAGCATCTCATGGAGCCAAGGCCAATGTTATCACACAGAGGGTGCTCCGAGCATCCTCTGATTGCACACTGTCTGCAGTTGCAGACAGTGAACTTTCTGTGAGTGCTGGGCAGAGGGGCCACTGCACTGCCCATGATATGGTCATGGGCAGTGCAGGGGCTCCCCTTAGGCCCCCCCAGCTCTGGGTTTCTGGCAGACTTTTCATGTTGGGGTCCCTGACATTAAAAGGCTGGTGGAAACTGGATTTGTGAGCAGTGCAGCAGTGCTGAAGTCAGCATTGCTGTGGCTAATCATGACTCCGACTGCCATCAGCCCATCAGGAACCATGTTCCTAGTGGGGACAGTGGTCCCCTGGTGGTCTGACCACCAGAGTCGTAATGCGGCAGTCTGACTGCCATCAAGGGACTGCCAATGTCATAATGAGGCCCTCAAATTCAAGTCTTTATTTCCCTTGCTCAGTTCTGCAAGGATGACACATTTTTGTCAAACTTCACCTATGGATAAAATTTCCTGCAAAAACCGTTGTGTTGGAATATATTTTTGACATATAAGTTCATAGATTCTCTTGCTCCTGCCAAATCTATTTTTGTATAGGATTTCTACTGACTATTTTTTTTAAACTACCCAACTTTCTGAAGCCTGTAAAGTTGCTAAAGTTTGGAACTTTTTTTCTGAAAAGCTGGGGAAGTTGAACTATTGCAAATCTACAAAATCCTACATCTTTTGCCTAAGAGAGAAGACAGAACAAGGAAGTACTTTTTTAAACTATGAACATGAAAGACGGAAAAAATATATATGGAGAAAACCGTAATGGACACTATGCTGTGCCAGAGGAGCATCATCGAGCCTGTTTGTCAAAGATTGAAGTGTTACGCCTGAATCGTCATGTATGGAACCATGTAAAATACATGCCTTAAAGAAACAGATAGGATGTTATCAAATAGAAGTGACCAACTTCACAATCATGTTTATCTTCACTTGAATGCCCTCATTTATCTTGCATTTCACTTTACTCCCCATTTATTTACCACCATGCTTACATGTCCTTGTGTATTTGTGAATATGAAATTCCAAAAAACGAGTTGCATATAATAAATACCAGCATACCAGCAATCCTCATGGTAAAATACAAAGAAGAGACCTGGGGCCTGATTTAGATCTGGGTGGAGGGAATAAACTGTCACAAATGTGACAGATATCCCATCTGCCGTATTAAGATACCCATAGGACATAAATGGATCATAACACACAGGATGGGATATGCATCATGTTTTTGATGGGGGTATTCCTCTCCGCCTAGTTCTAAATCAGGCCCTTAATCAAGAGAAATGTAGAAGCCTATATGTGTACAGTTTCTAAAGCACACAATCCAGCAACTTTGAATGTTCAGTAAAAACATTTATCTGTGTCATATGAAGACAAACAGATTACAGACTCAACCCTCTTGCCTGTGTGTATCACGTTTTAGCAGTCCTCAGCCAACTGAGACAATTTACCATAAGTTGATGAAATACAACAGTACACAGACAAATCATACATTTCTATTAAAATGATATATACATAGTATTGAGAAGCCAAGTGGCAAAAGGGGGATTTTCCTTGTAAACAATAGTTATTGATTCACAAAATGGTAGCAGGTTCAACTCCTTTAAACCCTTTTTTATTTGGGCTTAGCAACCAGCAAACCAAGATGGCTACACACACATACAGTTACAAGTTTGGAGCACATAACCTGTCACAATTCATAATTACAACAGCAAATGTACTGGCATTTAAATGGAGAGCAAATCCCAAAGACTGAATGTCAAAGGAGAGAATCATTGAAGGATCTGAATATGCCTACCTGTTCAAGGCATAATTTAACAGAACAGCAGATCCTACGAGGTGAGGAGGAGACAGGAGCGGAAACTGCTCTAGGGTCAGTACTTTGGCACTCTCTGCATGTTGTGTGAGACCCAAGAGAAGTGCCTGGACTGGAGATGAGTATGGCCATTAAGAAGCAGCAAATCCACTCGGTTAAAGCTCCAAGAGGAAAAAGGAGTAGTTTAAACATTACCACAAGACTGCTATTTTGATGAATTCAGACTGGGGAAGGAGATGATCCTTAACATGGAGGGGTTGAGTCACGACATGGAAACTGCATGATTTCTAATGCCTTGAGTCTCAGTTTAGCCCATGTTCCTCGTGTTCAGGGACACCCATCTCCTGCTGTGACAGTGAGTGAGTGAATATAGTTTTTTTTTTTTTCAAGCTAAACTGCAATACATATGAATCATAAATGAGCTAGCTAACTTTCACTGACTTAAAGATCTATCTTGCAAGTAAGACTGAGTTCACTAACGATCAACAAAGAGAACGGAAGACAGCTTTAATAAAAGGGGGACTGTGGAAGCCTTGATGCATGCTGCCGTCCTGAAAAGCTGCTGCAGGGGTCTTGTGGTGATTGTAAACCTCTTGGTCCAATTGTGTTTTAACTACTCTTGGGTGATCTCAGATGTATTGTTACTAACACATGGTTGATCCCATATAACGAAGAATCTGCACATGTTGAGAACATAGGGGGTCATTCTGACCCTGGCGGCCGGTGACCGCCAGGGTCACCGACCACGGGAGCACCGCCAACAGGCTGGTGGTGCTCCCAAGGGCATTCTGACCGCGGCGGTTCAGCCGCGGTCAGAAAGGGTAAACCGGCAGTCTCCCGCCGGTTTACCGCTGCCCCATTGAATCCTCCATGGCGGCGGAGCGCGCTCCGCCGCCATGGGGATTCAGACACCCCCTACCGCCATCCTGTTCATGGCGGGAAACCCGCCATGAACAGGATGGCGGTAGGGGGTGCCGCGGGGCCCCTGGGGGCCCCTGCAGTGCCCATGCCAATGGCATGGGCACTGCAGGGGCCCCCGTAAGAGGGCCCCTCAAAGTATATCAGTGTCTGCTTTGCAGACACTGAAATACGCGACGGGTGCAACAGCACCCGTCGCACCTTCCCACTACGCCGGCTCCATTCGGAGCCGGCGTCCTCGTGGGAAGGTAGATTTGCCCTGGGCTGGCGGGCGGCCTTTTGGCGGCCGCCCGCCAGCCCAGGGCAAATCTCAAAATACCCTCAGCGGTCTTGTGATCGCGGAGCGGTATTTTGACGGGGGAACATTGGCGGGTGGCCTCCGCCGCCCGTCAATGTTAGAATCACCCCCATAATGCCTACAGGCTCAGTTGCAAAAAAACAAATCTTAAAGGGGTTGCCTATTCTTACTGGTTTGGATAAATAGAGCAACCCTCATTTATATGAAAAAATGACACCAATACCAAAACTAAATCAAGTCAAAACAACTGATCCTATAATCCACTGGTGAGTAGGCTCTTATTGAGAGCTGACACATCAATATTAGACACAATACCTGTTGTCTATGCTTTGTGAGCATATCGACAAGGGTGATGTAACCTTCCCTCCAGCACAACAACAATGTCATAACGATTGACTCAGATAGTGGCATGAAAGGTTTACATTTTGGTAAAATATGCAGCCTGGGAACAATAGGTTAAAACATTGGGTCCTGCACAACCTGCCTAGATCTAATGAAGGTATGTTTGATGCACATATGGAAAGTTTATGTCCAAAGTCTTAAACTAACTTATTTTCACGTATAAATCACCCCTATTGCGATACCATAAGTGCCCCTAGAGCTGGTGCTATGTAACTATAATCTTATAAAAGATGTTTTATAATCCCTGGTGAGGTAAAAATATCCAAATAAGTTTTTCCCTCACTGTAGTGAATGGACTCAGTAGGCTAAAATGGGGAGTCTTTGGGGCATATTTATACTCTGTTTGCGCCGGAATTGCGTTCTTTTTTTTTTACGCAATTCCGACGCAAAACTAACTCCATATTTATACTTTGGCGTTAGATGCGTCTAGCGCCAAAGTCCATGGAGTTTGCGTCATTTTTTAGCGTGGACACCTACTTTGCGTTAATGATATGCAAGGTAGGCGTTCCCGTCTAAAAAATGGACTCTCAGGCATGTGCGCCGTATTTACACTCCCGGGCAAAATTCACGCCCGGGAGTGGGCGGGTCAAAAAAAATGACGTACGGCCGCTTTTGCGCCGTTTTTTAGCGCCTGGACAAGGCAGGCGTTAAGGGACCTGTGGGCTCGGAAGGAACCCAGAGGTGCCCTCCCATGCCCCCAGGGACACCCCCTGTCACCCTTGCCCACCCCAGGAGGACACCCAAGGCTGGAGGGACCCATCCCAGGGACATTAAGGTAAGTTCCGGTAAGTATATATATATTTTTTTTTTGTGGCATAGGGTGGCCTGATTTGTGCCCCCCTACATGCCACTATGCCCAATGACCATGCCCAGGGGACAGAAGTCCCCTGGGCATGGCCATTGGGCAAGGGGGCATGACTCCTGTCTTTGCTAAGACAGGAGTCATTTCTATGGGGGTTGGGAGTAAAAAAAAATGGCGCAAATCGGGTTGAGGCGAAAAATTTGCCTCAGCCTGACTTGCCCCATTTTTTGGCGCCCAAGCTCCATATCCCCCTACGCCGGCGCTGCCTGGTGTACGTCGTTTTTTTCCACGCACACCAGGCAGCGCCGGCGGCTAACGCCGGCTAACGTCATTGATTAAATACGGCGCCCGCATGGTGCTTCAGAATGGCGTTAGCCGGCGCTAATTTTTTTGACGCAAAACTGCGTTAGCGCAGTTTTGCGTCAAAAAGTATAAATATGGCCCTTTATTTTAAATAAGTAAAGTCTGAAAAGGAGCTAACTATTTCATGTTTGGTATCAAGCTGATTGCAATATTAAATCCAACAAGTTGCCATTGTTGAATCTACTATGACAAGTTCAGGAAAGAGTTTTAGAACTCTACCTGAAAGTTGTCAACATCAGCTCTGTAGTGCCCTTCTCTGACTGGCCAGCCTCAGGCAGCCTTTCCAGGCTGCCTTGATGAGGTGTAAAGTGTCCTGGGCTGATGACAAAAAAGTGCCTGGGGGAGGAGATCTGCCTCATCAGATGGTGACCCAGGATGGGGGGATAGCAGCCAAACTGTACTTCAAATGAGGGAAGGATATTTGGGGCAGCTCAGGACTTCCCACATTTCCTGCAAGACCAGACAGCCTGGTGCCCCCCTGATTGGATTAGGAGAGGCCTGGAGAGGGGTGTTTTAAGGGAACTTAGCCACACCAGTGGGTGGGCTGAGCCAGACCTAACCTTTGAGACTGAATTTCTGCCACTTTGGATCTTTGAGGAATGTTGCTCCCTGGGATTGATTTTTATCACAATTCCCAGGAAGTGGTCATCCAAGATGGTGGTGAGCTGCCTGTGATTGGACAGTTGACCCCCCTGCTTTCCACCCCAGGAGCAAGGATAAATATGGCAGAGCTACACCCACATCTCAGATACCTACAACGAACAAGGACAGAAGAAGAAGGACTACCCTGCTGAACCCCTGACCTGCACCTGGATACTGCACTCTGAAGGACTGCGCCAGCTGCACACTTGGGCTTCACCACAAAAAAGACTTTGCCTGGTTTCAACTGGTCCAAGAAGGTACTGTGTTTGTTACAGGTAGAATATAGCTAACCAGAGTTTCCTGTATCAGAACCTGAAGGAATTGACAAACTGACTACTGCCAGTGGTCATTTTTGGATTTGAGCCAAGTGCTTTCTGGGAGGTGGTGTCCTAACCCTGAAGGAGCAACTCAGAGCTTCTGGAACCTTGGGTTTAGTTGTGGAATCCTAAAGGACCTTCAAATACCTTCTGGACGAAGATCCAGAAGTTTGGAGAAGTTTTGGTAAAAAGCTCCATAAAGGGACCGACTCGACGTCGTGAGTCAAGATGACTTACGCCGACCGGGACCCAGCCTGACTAGCAGGCTCGTCCTGCTGAAAACCTCCAGAGTCCAGACTTCCAGTATTTCACAGAGGCGCCTGGAAAGGCAATCCAATGACGTCGACTTGAAATCAGCTTGCTGTGGAGGGTGTCTGCCTTCGGAAAGAAAAATCTCCCAAAAAAGTGACACTGTCCAGACGTAAAAGTTGACCACGACTTCCGGTGCTGATGTCAGATCCAATTTCAAGTTCGGCCTGGAAGAAGATTTCTATCATAAAAAAGTGTGTAAGTCTGAAGGTAATTCTTCACAGAGGTCTACTGCAATGCGTATCCGAAGAGGGCTCCAGGGCGGTCTGATTGGATTTGTGACTTCTTCCCAGTGAGAAAAATCTTTAAAAAAAAAGGTAAACTTTTGACTGAGGTCTCCTGCTTGCTTTAGTTGAGCAGGGCTCCATTGAGGTCGGCCTCAAATTTTGACTTTGTTCCGGTCAAGTGCCACCAGATGTTCAGATTGGCGCATTTAGTTTCTATGTGCTAAAAAAAAATTCTTCTTTAAAAATTCATATCTCCGGTTCCCCTTATTGGATTTTTGTAATTTTAAGATAAAAATGTGATTGATTTTTATAAATTGGTGTTGGATTTTGATTGTGTTTTGTGTTTCACTTATTTACTGTTTTCTGATTTTTAAATCCTTTACACACCTGTCTCCTAAGATACGCCTTGCTGCTCCTTGCAAAGCTACCAAGTGTTGAGCTCGGGTTAATTTATTGAGTCCTATTTGGACCTACTGTGGGTTAGTGGCCTATTGCTAAGTGTGGGTACTCACATGCCCTTGCCAATAATCCACTTTCCAACATTGTGAGAACCAGATTGTGGTGCATACTGAACCTGTGGTGTGTCTGAATGCTCACCAAAAGAAACACAGGAAGATAGGTCAAAATAAAAAGGATGGAGCAGGTCTACCCTGTGAAGAATACAACCAAAAAGAAGTTTGAACTCGTCAGTTCATAACATCAGATCTCTTACTCTATGCATGGGGGAAGAGAGAGTTATTTTTCAGCAAACAAAAAAATAAAGAGCACCTCGTCATATTGCCCCAATGAAGAGTTTGTGGTGAATCTTTCCACTGCTAAGGTGTGGTATGAATCTTTTATGAAGCAGCTGATCTCAGTGAGCTGCTACATATTGGTGCTTGTGAATGGTGTCCCAGGAAGCCTGAATGCTTGCTTTGTGAAGACTAGTAGGACTGATGACACCTAAGTTGTCTGCACTAAGATGTACAGTGGGTGAATATTGAGCCACAATTATCTTCATTAAAGGGACACTCACAACATGCCCTCTCAAAGAATCAGGGTCATTATACTGGGCACCTCTGCGGGAGAGATCAACACCCATCAAGCTGTGCAATGTGATTCTCAATGCCATCTTACCCCAGAACAGAAGGACATTCAAGATGAGTGTCTGTCTCATAGAACAGCATGATTCACAGTCATTCACACTGAATCTATCTAGTTAGGAAGGGAGGGTAACCTCTGTTCTGCTGCAAGCATCCTCTTATGGTGTCATACCCCAAGGAGTGGAGCTGAACCATGGAGAAATACAGAAATATATGCAAGTTCTCTCATTCAACACTTCACGGACAAGTGTCTTAAAGTCCAATAGAGCACAAGCATTTCCCCTCGGAAGCCCTGTACGTGTCTGCTTTCCTCTGCCAGTCAGGGTTCAAAACACCACTTTGCAACGAGTACCTGCAATATGACAATCACTGCGCAATGGATGCCCACAAAAAGGCACACAATGCCACCAAACTGGCGTAAGGTGCCCTTTTCAGATTTTTGTTTTTAGGACAAGGAACATTTGTTGGTGGAACAGGCTGAGATTCAGAGCTGCTCCACATTGCTGAGAATCGCATATAAAAACTTTACTCAATCTCAAAAGCCAGGGTCAGAGAAACGGATGGGATCCGGGGTGGTTTGTACATTTTTCCAGGGCTGATTTTTGTCTCAAGTCTGTCCCTGGCTTGCACCAAAAACGAAAATGTCAAAACCTCTTCTATTGAGAATTGAGACAATCCTTTACTAAGGCCATTACTTTAAATATCTGGGGTTAATCCTCTGTGTTGCATTTATCTGGAAACTTCACCTGTATGAAACAATAAAATACTGAGATAGTCTGTAGTAGAGTTCTGCCATTCAAAAAAGTCTTAGTTAAGTAGTCCAAGCCATTATCAATGGCTTTGAAGTGTAGTTTGTGAGCTCTAATATTACCGCAATAAGAATATGCAATTGTTATTCTGTAAGGAAATAATTCATCTACCGAGTCCCTTGTTGCCATTCTGAGTAATGATTCTGTTCAAGATAAATGCTCTCCTCTGCAATCAGGTTGGTGTGTTACGAAAAAATCGACTAGAAGGCACCTGATTACAGACTATAGAAACTTTACATGCTTCACCTTGAAAATAAACGGAAGCCTTTATCCAAAAGAAAATGCCAGCTCCTCTCCCGCAAATGTTGTCTAAAAAGAAAGAAAATACAGAAATGTAGTTTAAAGCAAGGTCAACAAGATGAAAAGATCCAGAAAAGAAAGACGTGATTTCTAAAACAAAAAGATGGCTGTAGCCAGACCGACACATGGGACAAACTCTAAGCCACATATATCTAACTGAAAATGCTCTTAAACGGTAAGAGATTGCTTTTCACGATCTTTAATAGCAACTCACCAGTCAACACATTTTTTAAACTGCACACATTTTATACTTCTCCATCTCTGAACAAACATTGACCCCCTAGTTTCCTTCTCTCTCGTTTCTTACACCAAACCCTGCTTGACACATATTTAAGCCATTTTCCTCTTGTTTCAAGATGACAAACTTCAATCTTTAAAAAAAAAACAGAGTACATTCGTTCACAAATTATGCAAACGGTGTAATAAATGTAATTGTAATAGAATATATCACCATAATAAAGCATGCCTAAAATCAATGTGCTCCGCGTTTCTTTACCAAGTCGTGGAGTTAAAGAGTGGATTACCTTTTTTAACTGTGGTAGAAACTCATTTGTAACCTTGGCCTCACACTACGGCTATAACATGCTGTTAAAAATCAAAGTGATTTTCAAATATCTCAGCGTCCATTATGTTCATACTAGTAGTTGTACCTGCTCAACACAGAGCATACACGCCTTGATAAATTGAAAATTATTTTTACAAATGTCTGTACATTTTAATGTGCAGTATCAGTAATTAGAATTAATAAATTCTAGTATACGCTGCTAATTGAATCATGTGTCTAAAATGATAACGCATCATCGTCTTAACCTCCCTGTTGTTAAAAAAATTGAAGGCATGTAAGGTTTCTATTAAAAATTGTACATGATGATGACTCGATAATGGAGCAATCCGGATTGAAGATAATAATGGCATTTTTAAATTTTTTTATGATGTGGCGCAGGTAAATGATTAATTAATTATTTTATCAAGGGCATCAAATGTTGAGTTAAAGTATGTTTGTGTTGAGCAGTGCTTCATTTGTAAATAAAAATGTGCCTTCCTCTTAAACACCAGCTGCTGCAATTAAATGTGGAAACACGGAATACTGAGGCAGCGTAATCCTGGAGTCATCTCGGGCCTCTTCGATCCATTTACAGCCACTCCCGTTCCCTTCAGCTCACTCTAGCAGCTTTCTACTTTCTCTCTTTGTGACGCCTTTTCGTTTTTCTCTTCCTCCGTCTTTCCCATATGTGTCTTTTGCTCGCAGCAAATGCTTGAGGCAGAAGAAAAAGCCCAGGTCCCTCAAAAATAAGTGCTGGTGCTTAGCACTGGAAACAACAAGCACAAATTAAGCACTGGTGTTGAGTTAATGAACAACGCAGGAAACACAGTGCATTTATCAGATATTGCCACAAGCATTCAAAGTATAACTGAATAGTGTGGGGCAGTTTTATCACAGTTTGGCGTTGCCTTTGTGTCACGCATGGTGTCAATATGGCAACGTAATACTGAAGTCAGATTCCCCAAGCAACGCCGGGTCACAAAGGCAGCACAAGTCACTGCCCTGCATTTCTCTGCCCTTGCAAGGATTCCATGGATGAAGCTTGGGTGTTCCCATCCATCCACCCACAGATTTTGGTGCATTCTGGTAAATCTGGGAATGCATCAAAATGCTAAGCCTTCCGAGGGGAGACTCAACGAGGAGAAATATCTTTTTTCACCTCTTTGTTTTCCCTTTCTATCTGTGCTGCATTCTGCAACACACTTAGAAAAAGGAAAACTCCTCACACAATAGTTTTTTGTGCATGATGGTGCTCCTTACTTCAGAAAATCAATCTTGTCTGCAACACAGGCACCCTTGCACTACAGTGCAACAATGACTGCATTGGCGATTGGCAGTAGACTGTGTGCCAACACAGGCAGAGAGTAGGAATATTGATAAATTTGGTGCATTTCTACCCTCTACCTTTCAGGCAGTCCAGAGCACCAAATTGTCTTGCTGCACTGTGCTGTGTGAAAGATTGATAAACCTAGGCCTGTTACGTGTACTAGCTGGATTAATCAAAATAAAGGGCAGATTTATGGAAAGTGGCGCTTCACCGAATGCAGTGCCACTTTCCCTGCACCCCTTAGCACCCCCCTACTGCTACCATGTGTGCGCCGTATTTAAAATACCATGGTGCAGGGTAGTGTGCAATAGTGTAATTTCTCATTACACTATTCATGTACTCTGCAGGAGTAGCACCAAAATACTGGTGCTACTCCCGCAGACTACATAGAGCCCCATTCTAAAGAATGGGAGCCCTCTTTTAACGCCTGCTCTTGAGCAGGCGTAAAAGTGCCGCAAAAAATGTCACAAGGAAATCTCATAGATTTCCTTATGCCATTTTTCTGGCTCCCCTAACGGGTAGGAACGCCCCCTTTTGCATACATTATGCCTGGCGCAGGCATATCGTAGCGCAAAGGGTTACAGAGTGGTGCAATGCATGCATTGTGCCACTTTGTAAAAATGGTATGAGGATTTCGGCCTTGGTGGGCCAAATTAACATCAAAAATAATTAATTTATTGTGGCGAAGGTGGCACTAGGTGCTATTAAATATGCCCCTTTGTGCTGCTCCTGACATGTCAAAAGTGGTGAAAGACCACACGTTGATTACCTTACCATTATAAAAGCTTCTGCAGGCAGCGCAGAATTGCACAGTGCCACACGAGTACACACATAACTCTTAACAAATCACCCATACACTTTGCCTTGTCATACTGAGAAATGTCACGGTGTAGTAAAGTTTGATATCATGTGCAAAAACAACATGCTTTTTGCATTTGTAGAAACCTCATGTTGAAAGTAGACAGAATTAGAGTATGCTCTAAAATGCACATGTGGATTAATATGCTTGCTAAGGTGCAACTTGAGAACTCACACTTTGCCTTACAAAGCAGCCAGTGGCCTTGTCGTGTGTAAATTGAATGAGACATCAGCTGGTGAATGTAACCTAACAGTAGGAAAAGAAAGGGAACATAAAACCCCGTGATATTCTCCTCTTTGAGATATCCAGACAGCAAGGAGACAATTTACATTCTTCACTGAAAAATCATGAAAGGGAAAGCTCCAAAAAGGAAGTGTAAAGACACATACTCGGACCAAGACCTGACTGTGTGGCCAGAGTAGGTGGTGAATTAGGAGCCGCTCGCTTGGTCACCTTATGAGGAAGTCACGATTTAATAGTAGCACACACATTTTTAAAAATATCACTCCGAAGGTCAATGTATCTACTCTATCAAAGTTTACACATTAAAAATGGAGAAATAACTTGAGCTTCGAAGATAAAAGGTAAATGCACAACTCTGTTGTCACATTCTGACCTAAAAAGATTTTCTCCGTGACTGACGTTAATACTCTCATAGAAGAAGGTTATGGCAATTCTGGTATTCTCTGAACGTGTTAGATTATCTGAAAGGTTGGAGTATGGTGCGAAATATCTCAGCCCACACTAGCTAAGTGCCATTTTGTCAGGATCAGAAAGCAGTATGTGAGGCTCATGGTTTAGCAAGTGCAGGCACGCAGTGCTCAAATCACACATAAACAGAGGTTATTGTTGTCAAAGAATAATTGGCACCATGTGCAGGTTTACCACTGCCTGCAGAAAGTTACTCACTGATGAAGATAGCTTTTTGTGATTGTGTCTTGCCTGTTAGTTAAGAGTTCCAGAATTGCTGAGCGTTCATATTGCTTTCATCACAGGTTCTAACTATCTTTGTGTTCAGTGGCATCCTTGCTAGACAATCAAACTGCTGTCTTGCCTAATCCAGGACGCCTGATTCGTGGATTCATGATTTTGTTCGTGAATCTTATCTTTTTGTGAGTTGCTGAGAATGACCCAATTACAGAACAATGTCCCATAACTCAACATATTTTGGAACAATAACTTTAAACAAGGCTTGTTTAGAGAACTGAAATCCTGAAATGTTGTTTGAACGGCATGGCCAAGAAACCTGCGATTCTCTTGAACTTTCATCCTACATTGGCCCTTTGAGAGAGGGAGTGGCTGCAGTGCTAAGATGGAAGATGGTTGAGGTGGGACAATAATTCGAGTGAGAAGTGCATAAGAAAAGTATCAGAGGCTGACAGGCCAGAAGGTAGCCTTAGGTCTGGGACCACTAATTGGCTAACTGTAGCCTCTATTTGTACAGATAGTAGGCTAAAGGACCTCAGATGTTCCTTCCTGCAGGGAGCAGTGCTACCTTTCCTTTAAACACAGCTTGCATCTTAAACACATTGGAACTGAACATTTTCTAGAACGTCGGTGTGTACAAAGTGGGCTGCTGTACCTATCTAAAAACATAGAGACTGTGGGGATAGGTCATAAAGAGTCTGCATCCTTATTCTTCTCTTCTCCTGAGTGATCATGGACAACAATGTTCATGCAGCCAAGCTTCCAGCATATGGAGAAATTGGGGGCCCACTATGTTATGAACTCCTAACTTGCCCGAAGCTATGATGATATGGTGAACTGAAATTGGTGTACTACTTCAAGGTAATCTCATAAGGAATATTGCAGGCACCTCAATATTAATTAGTGCTCTATCAATACTGCATATGTTACGAAGAAACAATAGTTTTCCTCCAATACATCTGGCTATAATTTTCTGAAAAAAACATACATTTTCTCACCAAGTACAAGGCTTACATTTCTAATAGAAAAAGCTGAATTCCACCAAACTGGTCACCAAAAGATCTTGCTATTTTGACAACATAATTCACCCTGCCAACATGTTTTGTAAATTACTCTTCCCAAATACAATATCAATTTCATATACTGCTCACAAATACTAGTACTAAACATAGGCAGACTATGGCAGAATATGACTGTGTTCATGTTTTACAACCATTATGTGGAGATTCCCTTAATATGTGAGCAGTAGCCACAAAATATCCAATTTGCACCCAAGGTGACCACAGAAGCCATAGTTTGTTGGAATGTGGTAGAGGCAGCACAAAACCCTAAAAAAAAAAATAAACTAAGGCTGTAAACCTTAAGCCAGGGCCGACTATTCAGAGTGGGCGAGTCAAGAGGTTGTTAGACGACAGGTGGTGAGAGCCCCAAACACGCTACCTTTAAAAGAACCACACAAACTCTCTCTCACACACACACACACACAAACATGTAGGTTCAAAGATAAATACATACTCAGACTTCTCTTTTCTTGCCCACATCAATCAAAAACAGTCCACCGAAAAACTCACATGTCTAATTGGGTGGTCCAATCCAATAATAACTGCCTCATCTTCATATACACAGCAAGTCAGCAAATTGGAAGCTTCCTGGAACATCTGCTTCAACCTTCTCTAGCTGGACTGTTAATATACTATTTTATATTTCACTAGGGTCTAGTATGCCTGGCTGGAACCCTGAGGGATAAATTGGGGTACAGATCGCACCCCTATTTTTCACAGGGGGTTGATGGGATGCAATTAATGCCAAGAAAGGAGGCCACAATATTTTTAATGTGTAGTTCATCTCTGATGCCCAGTTGGCCTTTCTGTGACCCTAGCCAGAGGCTTTAGGAGAAAATGTTTCAATCTGTCTACAAGAGGAAAGAGGTTCACCTCTCAAATTAGGTGGGGCTTGGTCAGATATTATGAAAGGCCAACCTTCTTCTTTGTCTATCTGCACTTTTGTGCAAGCACATATCTTAGTGTCTAGTAGGCCTATCACAAAATAAGAAAGAAGACCACAAGCAGTGCAGATAAAATAGGTGCTTCAGATGATAAAAGGTATGTCAAACGTTATTGAAAGGCCTGGGTTTAAAACTTCATATCGGGCCCACATGTTAGTATCTGGTACCATCTGATTTTTAAACCATTTCAACTGCCGATAATAAACAAGAGGCATGCGTGCTTCAAAATCAATCAATGTATTTTACAGAAAGAGTGCAGGGCACTGAAACACCATGGGGTTAGTGAATAATCTACCTGTCTGATCCGCTCATTCTAGCCTGCCCTCATCGGGAACATCAGGCAAGCCCTCATGTCAATAACTTGATGAACTGGAAGGAAATATTCATTTTTTCCAGAATATGCATATGAAAATTATCATTTCATATTTTTATTTACTTTATTTATTATTTGCTTGCAATGCCCATGATCAATCATATATAGAGTTCCTCAATGTTAGGTTATAGAAAAGCAGATTAACACAGAGGTCAGTGCGTGCCATTTATTTTGCTTAACTAAAGTAGAGTAGATTTTTGTCTTAAATGTAATGTGTTCTGTAAGATAGTATCAAGAGCTCTATCGTGACAGTTCTGCACCCTTTAGTTTTCGAATTGAGAAGATGAAGGAGCGTAATTTAGGCTCCACCCTTTATACGTCATGAATATACATTTATACTCATGTACGACAATTTATATTCAACTTAAATTCATTAATGTCTGTGTTACATTGAAAAGCATTAATATCGTGTATTCATTGCAACAGTAGAGTTTATACAAGAGAATATTAAAGTTGATTAGTTGACTACTATAACCATATAACCATGTTTTCTTATTCACATTTACAACTGATTATTGTTATATATATATTATAGTTAGGCTTACAATTTAAACATACAGAATCATATATATTCAACAGTTATAGGTACAGCTATCTCATGTAAGTGTAACTCGTACCCTAAGGTAACTACATCTCGCGCCACCGCCATGCACAGTTTTTTCATCAAAAAGTTTACTGCAAATATAACAGTGATATTGTCAATGATGTTATCAATGATGTCATGAGTGCTGTAATTTGTGGGATAATTAGCAGTGCACGGCGAGGGTGCGAGTTATAGTTACCTTAGGGCACAAGTTATACTTTCTTATAATGTCCCTGTAACCTTTGGGTGTTTTCAGTGAATTTCTGTGTTTTTTTAACGTATAGTAATTTTCGGTGAATGGGTGCATGAGTTTCTGAGTGGGTCAGTAAGTGGGTGTGTGAGTATCTAACTGGGGCTGTAAGTGGGTGTGTGAGTGTTTCAGTGGGTCAGTGAGTGGGTGTGACAATATGTGTTTAAATATATATCTTTTTTCTGTAGGGCTCGCAACTCCGTTGTGACGTCACATGGGAGGTCGAGCTGAGCACCGCAATGGAGTCGCAGATCCACAATCTTCAAGAGAAAGAAGGTTTTAACCTTTTTAAACTCATAATTCCTCCCTCATAAACCTTTACCTTATCCACTTGGGGTCAGATTACATCTAGCCAGACCCCTTATACCTATTTCTCAAAGAAAATCCATCCCCCTGGACAGTTGCTGGTTGATAAAATGGTGGCCACAATTTTCTGAACAGCTTGCACCCAGCTAATCACACTTCTCCGTGTGGCTGGCGGATTAGTAGCAGTTGACATCTGATGTGCGACAGATCTGAGCCCCTATATACACAATTCTTTTCCCAGTTTATTACTAAAAAAGCACCAAACAGATTAACAGCAAAGTACAGAAAGGTCTCTTTCTGGACCAGGACCAACCTTACTGCCGAGTTTGCTGTTCAAACTCCATATGGAAAAATGAATGGGGAAAATGTGTCTTGGGACCACCCTCCCATACCACATCACCCCAAAACTTTGCAAACGCTTTTTAATAAGGAAACTAGGTCCTAACTATACCCCCCTAGTGGCGACCAGTGAGTCTTGTTGCACACAGAACGTTTTGGGGTGATCTATCAAGCGGGGGCTGGGAAAATGGGAGGGCATCAAAAAAGTTGCATTTCCTGTGCTTTTGCAGCTCCCTCTCTGTGAAAGCAATGCTGGCTCACACAGGAGGTGAGGAGCCAGCTGGGACTGTGGGGTCCTTCATACTACCCCTACAGTCCCCAACTCTGTTATTGGGCACCCAGGTCACATGGCTGGGCCCTGCGGGATGGGATTTCTGGGGTTGAGATCAGCCCTGGGGAGTGGGGGCACACGGCCCCTCTCTCCCCATCAAAAATAAAATAATTAGGCCATGTCCCTGGGGATGGGTTCCCCGGGGGTGAGATCGGCCTGGGGAGTACATTTGGCCCCACCTTCCTCCAAAAACGTAAATATTTAGTCCAGGCCCCAGTGGTAGTGTTGACCTGCCACAAAGTAGCACGCAGGGTTAATATGCCTGCTGCAAAGAAAATATCTGTATTTTATGTACATAGCCGAGGGTATTAGTAAAGCCAGCCTTTTCTAGCATGTTTAAATAAATGAAATGTATGTGAGAGAGGAGCTTTGGAGAGATAAGGGGCATTTGTGCCAGGTGGTAATGAGGGAATCCATGGACAAAAAATATTGTTGCACCGGGCGCCAACAGCATTAACGCTGTTGCGGGAGGCCTTCAGTTTACTGAATACTGGGAGGATGAGGTGTCCAAGGCTACCAGCTGCATGCCTAATCCTAAGGAGATGGGAACATGTGGAGTATATTGACTACCTTCACGTCTGGTGATTTGATTTGTTCTTGGTAATGAGAGAGAGATGTGGATGTTTTTTTAAGCTACTGGCTATATTTCATTGATGTGTCCATACTCAATTATGTAGACTTTCCCTAGAATCTGATAGGGAACAAATCTCTTTGCTGAGCTTAAAGCTTCATGCTGAATACGTCCCTTATTTTCCTGAACTTCTACAGAATTGCAACCTTATGCTGACACTTTCTATGCTTCTGACTGGAAATTCCCTCTAGAACTGTTAGCTTCAACCTGAGCTTAGATTAGAAAAGAGAAGATTCTTTATGGAACACCTTCTGCAATAATTGGTTTCTTTGCATTGTGACTGTTACACTTTTCTATCTCCTTTCATTATGATTTAACTTACTGGAACATTTTTGCTTTCCAACTTTTTTGCTGTACCTTCTGAATTTATATATATTTTGCATATATACTGGATGGAACAAAGTACTGAAATAAATCGATAAAATCGAATTGATTGATTTTTGGTCTTCTTTGCAGAGTCACATTGGCTTCACAAATCGGAAATGTATTTCTGATGCTAACTCTCTTAGAACACGTCAAGTCAACTAGGAAACGCCCACATGACCATTGGGGAAATATATTCAATGACTTTACTAAGAGATTGAGATGAAGATATATCCAAGCACCATCAAGTTTGTTAATCTTAGTTACATGCTTCTGTTTTTTCAGTTTTAAAAAGTGAATGAGAGGGCAATGAATATCATTGCATCACAGCATTCTGCATAATATCGCAATGCCAAGGTGTGAATACATTATCAAAAATAAGCATTCAAACCTGGGCCCCATATGCTCCCACATTTCTTTGTGTAGGCTCGACTAGTACATACCATTGCTTCTGTTTTAGCAATATAGTCATTCCTCTCAGCCACTGAGCCATTGGGGTGCTTCTTCTGAACAATAATGTCTGGAAACATTACAGTTAGCTATCATTAAGTCTCCAACAACCAATGCTGGAGTATGCCTAGCACCCCTATTTCGTCCATAATTCCAAGTGATGCTACTTTGGGGTGGGGTGGGAAAATGCATTTTGTCACCCTCCCTTTTATTGTATTTATCTGTTGCGAGTATGGGGTAATGATAGGGCATGATCAAATGGTTGCATGAATGGTCCTTTGAAAGTATGAAATATATGACTTAGTGGAACAGACTTTGGCTCATTTTCAGAGCCTTTTTCGAAACAGTATGGCCTAAAAAATATATACAAGGCAGAAGCCTAAGTCTAGAAGATATGGTTCTGTTTCTAGAGGCCATTTTAAACTCTGTCCATTCTTCCTCATTCAACATACCAACATCAGTCTCTCATTTGGTCCCCAGATCCATGAGGGAAGCAGGTGTTTTCAAATCCAGAAGTATATAAACTTATGAATTACCTTTTTCCCCACAGTTATTCCTTGCTAATTTTTGGTTCAAGTAGGTTAAATTAGGTAAGGGTTATTGGGGCAATGACTTGTTCACTCAAGGTGCATCTCAATTGTAAGTGACTAAAAATGTGTATTTTCTGTAATATGTTATCTTAAGAGACCTGTATTTATGATTTCATTTGGTCTTTTCTATTGTATACCCAAGTTTTAAGTTACTAATAAGGTCCCTTGATTTGAACCCACTCAACTTAGTACCCTGGGCTAACAAATTTAAAAGCCATACAGCTGTCTCTTCTATGAGCTTTTGCGTCTACCCGATAAATTTTAGTGCCCTATGCCAAGGCTGCATCTGAATCACTATGTGTAATACATATGGTGTAGGGTTTTTATATAACCTTGTTAAGGATCTCAGTACTTTCTATTAAATAAACTTACAAGCTAAGCATGAGATCGTGTCTGTCGCTGAATTGCCAATCATTAATTGGTAACAGTTGTTTTGCTCAATAGTATGGTTGCACATCAGCGACCCTCATCCCACTATCGTTAGGTGTATATTTAAGGTAGGAGATCCTAGGGATACCACCCCCCCACTGGTAAGTGTTTAGCGATGATCAACGTGGAGGAGTTATGTGGCAGTCATTTTTCAGGACATATAAAAGCCTGTATAGGTAAATCATTTTGAATACCCTCCAACCAATAATATTTATTGAGAGCTCCAGGCATCCATTTCTTCCTTTATAAAGGGTCGTAGAGAGACAATATTTGATTCCCAACTTCATTGCTGGTCCTGTGGGATGTATATACCCAAGTATTTGAAACTTTTGGTTCCCCATCAGAGATTTGTGGCATATGAGGTCTTTTGGTGCCAGCCGGTCAAAGGGATGTAGAATGTAGGTGGACTTATCTATGCTGACCTGAAGTCCTGAAGCTGCACCCTACAATGAAAAACATGCCTTAGTTGAGGGATAGAGAAGCTCAGTTTCTGAATATGTAGCAGCATGTCATCACCATAGAATGACACTCTGGGGCCTAGTCACAAACTGTGTTTTTCATTGTGTTTAGTACTACAATAATACTGTAACCATACTACAGAATAATACCTTCATCTGTCCCATCTTTTTGTGAGTGCCGATCTCTGCAGAATCTTGGCACATGTACAGGAAATATGGGTGGGATGGGGCTGTGTTTCTAACATTTGAAACCATTCTAATGAGCTGTTCTCTATTGGCAAGTGCTTAACTTGGCCCTTTCTGCAGGTCATCCCCAGACTTTCAGTGTATTTCCTCCTGTTTTAGGGACACGTTTGTTTACTTTTGGGATTCTGCACACTTTACCACTGCTAACCAGTGCTAAAGTGCTATCTCCTTCAAACATAGTGAAATTTCCATATAGTCAATTGGCGTATTTATATTACTTGTAAGTCCCCAGGAAAGTGGAAATACATTAACCCAGTATTTGTAATTTAAATGCTAGTAGTGAGCCGCAGCACTAATTTTGCCACCCATCTAAGTAGCCTTGAAAATGTGTTAGCCTTGCATTGCAGCCTGTGTGTGCAGTTTTAAACTGCCAATTCAACCTGGCAAAATAAACGTTTTTGCAGGCAAAACCTTCCTTTTTAATACATGTAAGACATCGTTAGGGTAGGCTCTAAACAGCCTAAAGGAGCAGTGTATTTAAAAGGTTGGACATGTATGTTTTCATTTTACCTGTAATAGTACTGAAAAACTCTTAGATTCATTTCTCACTACTGCTAGCTATATTTCTACCATAAGATAAAATTCCGTTACCTAATTCCATTTACTTAATGCTAACTTTCAGTTGGGAGCAAGTTGGAATATTGAGTTTGGTGACCAAAGGATTGTAATTTGAACCCTTCTTTAATAGTCAGATTTTCACCTACAAATATAAAAATATGACTTTTAGAAGTTGGCATTTTACTGTCCTACCCATGTGGTGCCTGCAGGATGTATCCTGGGCCATATGACTAGGAGTAGCTGGCAGTTGGTGTTTGTGAATTGCTCTCAGACAGTGAGAGCAAGAGGAATATGTGTTTTTAGGATGGGCATCTCTGATTTAATGAGGGGGGGGGCTGCTGCCTACCACACTTGTACATCACAAAGGCTCTGCCTGAGCATACTCACTAAGGGTTTTACACTAGTCTTTTGTGACCCCAGAATAGCTGGGGCCAAAGCAAGGAGGTAGGAAATTCTAAGCACCTCTGGGGGATGGAACCTCCACTCCAGAACTTTTTCTTAATGTAAAGTGGGCACCTAGTATAAATGACCCGCAGACCCAACTCTTCAGTACACCTCTGGACTGCTACTCTGTTGCCCTGCTTCTATGCTGCCTGAGTGGACATGCATCTTGATCCCAGGGCCACCAGAGTGTCTCAAAGAGCTAGTTGGCTTGCTTCCTTATCAGAGCCTCAGGGACAGAAAAGTCTCCAACCCCCTTGATCCCATCACCTATCTCAGTCTGCTGTGAATTTTGCCTCCCAGGTTGTGCCACCACTGTCCTAGACCTTTGGAAGTGGGCTGTAAGGTGCTGTGACAGCCCAGCTGTGGTCCTGCACCAGACCTGATGCAGCAGGACGTAACTCCTCATTGTTCTGCTTTGAAATCATTGCAGAGTGGTGCAGCCCTAATGCCAAACGTTGTGTTGCATAGCACAACGTATTCGGAACCACTGCTCCATGAGGCATCCTCAATGCGACCTTTGCATCGCAAACCCCTTGTTAACAGCATCCTCAATAATGACACAGGAATCTGCAGCGCATCCTTGATGCTTCTTCGGAACCACCATTGTGCGAAACATCTTTCAAGCAAGACTTTGGATTGCAAGCCCCTTGTTGACAGAATCTTTAAGGTGATGCAGAACTCTGCATCACAGCCTCGTAGCTCCTCAGAACCACCACTGCATAATGCATCCTCAACGCACGCAGGCTCTCCCAACTCTCTGCAACCAGGACAGAAGGTAGTTTCTTCAGTGGTCTAAACTTGGTCCTTGTATTCGGCTCGCACTCCATTGCAGTCTTCTGAAACAAAGCAGTTTGCTTTGCACTTTTAGGCACTATTTTTACTTTAAACTTTAAAAGTGCTTATCTTCTGTATCAGTGGGGAAAACAGGGTACTCATAGTTGGCCCGCTTCCATTGCAGTCAGTCTGAACATTCAACTTTGTAACTAACATGCCCAGAAATTCACAGCTCTCATGTTGTAATGAGTGGATATTTGTTGTTTTGTTCTTAAATTAAATATTTAAATGGAATCTATTTTTCTTCATTGGTGTGGGACTTTTCTTGTGCTGTGTTTTACCTTGATTACTGTTTGAAATGCTGCATAAATGCTTTACACATTAGTTAACCGCTTTGTACCAAGCTACGAAAGGGTTAATCACAGATTAATGTGCTGTTTGCTTGGGTTTCGCCCTGACAGTGATTTCTGCTTGAGTAGGCTTATAGCACCCTCAACCAGTAACACAATTTAAACAGATATAAAATAGAGTAATCTCCCTGCTTTATCATTGACTTTGTAGGTGGCACTCTAGGCCAGTCTGGCTATGTTCATCAGGGTGTGTTTGAAAGTATGATGTACAGCATCCAATTTGCACTGGACAGCCTCCTTCCATTTAGGGATGATTGTTTACATGCAGGAAAGGATGTGTTTTCACTTTATTACTGCATGTGTGCTGCATAAATACTTTAAACATTGCCTTTGAGTTCAGTCTGCACTTTATTAATTGTATTATTAATTTTAACAGTTCACCCAGCATGGGATTATGGCTGTTGCTTAATCAGAGTTCACACCTGAGTCAACCAACAACCCGATTTCACACAATAACAGTGAAAATTGGGTGACAGGCAAAAATATATGGGTGCTGCTACTATAATTCTCTACCAGAAGACTTTCATTCCCCCATTCCTCTCACCCCACCTTCTTATGTCAACCGGTATGTAATATTAATTTTAGGTCACTGGGAACAGGAGAGGCTAGCTCACCTAAATGAATGAGCAACTTTGATGCCATACTTGATGAGCCAATTCTTGAAATAGCAATATTTTATTTGAATTCAAGATCACGTCATCTGCTTTCCTGCTGGCCCAGAGGACGACATAGCTGTACATATGGCTCAGGAGTTTTATAATAATGTGTTGGGTGGTGCATCTGGATTGCTGGTGCCTGGGACAACGCTCTATTGGCTCTTTTAATCACAAAGCAGGATGATAACTCTGTTGGAAAGTGGATAATTGGTAAGGACAGGTAAGTACCTACACTTAGCAATAGGCCACAAAACCCCACTCCGTCCAATCAGGGTCTCAATAAATTAATCCTTGCTCAATCCTTGGTAGCTGGGCCTAGAGCAGGTAGGCTTAATTTAGGAGACAGGTGTGTAAAGCATTTAATATCAACAAAACAGTAAATAGGTAAAACATAACACACAATAAAACTCCAATACCAATTTATAACAATAGGAAACATGTTCATCTTTAAAATGACACCAAAACAACAAAAATCCTATGTAGGGAACCAGAGGTATGAACTTTTAAAGATTACAAGTAAAACTAGCACTTAGAAGCAAATAGCGTTCAAAGGATTTTAAAAAAGGTCGCACTGGACAGGGACAAAGGCCAGAATTCAGACCATCCATGATGTAACAATTTTACACTTACCTTCAGAAGTGTTTCTTGATTCAGGAAAGTGGGTCACGTGACACAGCTAAGGGTTCAGAGGTTCTGGTGTGCCTTGGGGTCTGGGACTACAACTCCCACAATGCACCTCTTCAACCTATGGAGCTTTTTACAACAGTTGCTGTAAACTTCTCCAAACTTCTAGATTTTCTTCCAGAGGTCCTTTTTGGGTCCTTGTGGTGTTCCCATAATTGATGTAGGGGACTCTAGACAGCTACTTTGTACCAGTAACGTACATGGTCTCCGCTCTTGGTAGTTGCAGAATCAAGGCAAAGTCCTTTTCTTGTTGAACCGAAAGTATGAATCCGATGCAGTCCTTTTGAGTGCAGTTCTTCGGGTGCAGAACAAAGGCTCAGCAGGGCAGTCCTTCCTCTCCAGTATCTTCTTCCAGCAGATGTCTGAATTGTAGGGCAGCTCTGCCATATTGATCCTAGCTCCTGGGTTGGGAAGTAGGTGGGTGCTCTTATCCAAAGGGGAGCAGCTGCCACCCTCTGGGATGACCACTTCCTGTGAACTGTGCAAAAATCAATCCCAGAAAGCAACATTCTCCAAAAATCCAACCTGGAGAAAATTCATCCTGGAAGGGTAGATCTGACTGAGTCCACCCACTGGTGTGACTAAGTCTCCCATAACACACCCCTTTCCCACTCTGGTAATCTAATTATTGGGGATCCCATATGTCGGGAGGAGGAAAATGGGGAGGTCCAGTTTCTGTCCCAAGTGCCCTTCCATTTTTGAAGACCAGTTTGGCTACACTTATCCCACCCTCCTCGCCCATCTGCTGCAGCAGTTCCCCTCCCACCAAATGCTTCCTTGTCTCAGCCCAGGCCACTTCACACCTCATTAAGGGAGCCTGGCTCAGGCTATAAGAAGCTGACCAATCAGGAAAAGGCACTACAGGGCTGAATTTGTTAACTTTCAGAAAGAGTGCTAAAGCTCTCTCCCTGTGCTAGCTAAATTAAATTCAACACTAGCAAGTTGTTAGATGTATTATAAAATATCATTTGGTACCAAACCTGCTATATGTAGCTCATCTCTTTTGAAAATAAGACTTCATTATTTTAAAATAAAGTCTCCCAATGTTAGCCTATGGAACCCATTGACTACAATTGGGATAAACACACTTGTCTGTTCTCCCCTCACCAGGGCTTATAAAACATCTTTTATAAAGTCTGTGCTTATATTTACACTGCACCCAACCCTTGGGGCACCAAGGCCAGAACTTAGGGGTGACTGATATAAAAAGAATAAGGTGGTTTGAGGCTTTGGAAGTACCTTTAATTTGAAAGTCGAATTTGGGGTTAATTTTACCTTAAAAGCAGCCAGCAAGGCAGGCCTGCCTTTACAGTGGCACTGGACACTACAGCAGTGCATCTATGGGTGCACTAACTATACTGGGCTCCTTAAACCTACTTGCCCTACCAGTTACTAGGGGCTTATAGGTGGGTTGTCAAAGCCAATTATAATTAGGAGTAATTTGTTTATACCATTTTAAATAGAGCACAGGCCCTGGGACTGGTTAGCAGTGCCCAGGGCACAGTCAGAAAACACCAGTATCAGCTAAAAATGGGAGCAAAAAGTAAGAGGACTTCTGCAATCAGGCCAGGTTTCCCAAAGGCTGTGCTTTTTGTCAGGGGATAGATTAATGTATGTTGATGAAAAATGCTATATATTTTTTAAAAAACAGAAATTTGCTGAAAAACACAAGATTTGCAGGGATGCTATAGCTAGGAAATAGATTTTAAAAAACATAGAAATTCTCGTAAAAAAAGTTTACAGGGACGTTATAGTTAGGCTCCCATTTTAAATGTACAAAACCATAGAAATTCACCTGTTATAGTTGGAAGTATCTCAAGTAACTATAACTTGTGCCCTAGGGTAACTATAACTCACGCCCTCACGGCGCACTGCTAATTACTCCACAAATTACAGCGCTAATGACATCTTTAATAACATAATCAATAATATAAATGTAATGTTTGCAGTAATAATTTTGATGAAAAAACTGTGCATGGTGGGGTGTGAGTTATAATTGCCTTAGGGCACGAGTTGTAGCTACTTCAGATACCTCTAACTATAACAGGTGCATTTCTATGGTTCTGTACATTTTAAATGTGAGCCTAACTAGAACATCCCTGTAACCTTTGCTTTTTTTCCGTAAATTTCTGCGCTTTTTTTAACGTAAAGTGATTTTCATTACGATACATTAATCAAACCAATAAAGCACACAGCCGAAGGCCAGGCCCTGCAGCCAATTCCTATAAGAGCCCAACCCCTCGCTGTACACCGCCGTTGGCAGTGCACAACGGCTGTTGGCTGCAGGAACCTTGGCTTGGCTGAAAGAGCCTTCAACTCTAAATATAGAGAGACTCATAGTACACTTTGATCTCTTAAGTTACTCACCCAAATTCTCCAATTGAGAACAGATTCTAAACATTTAATAGGATACCACCATGAAGTCAATTAAAGAATGAACATGAGGGGAGTGAAAGGTACAAGAAGTGAGAGAGTCCTCAGGGAATCTACCATTTAAAAAGATACATTCATATGATCTCAGACTTTCCAAGAAACATAGGTTCTGCCTATCTTATCTAATTTGTACTGGTAAAACTGGCTCTAAAATGCATCATGCCTTGTCCCTTCAATATTACAAAAATTCCTACGAGCAGAGTTTGATACTTTAGCATTAAACCCCCTTACAATAATTATCAAAGAACATTCCTCCAGGAGACAAATGGTATGTCTGAAGGAAAACAAAGAATCAACAAGGATATCATGAGTTTTGCCAGGGCGAATATATACATTTGCAAAGAAGAAAGATAATAACCCACCCTTCGCAGTAGTCAAAGCTAACCTCAGACAGAGGCAAAGTTTTGAAAATTAAACAAATTCCTTTGGGTTCCAACTGATGTAATTACAAAGTAGGATAGCTGTTCCTCCACTAGCATGGCCTTCTACAGAGGGTTTTGATGCACAAGAGTAAACAAAATATTTCTCATAATTAAAATTGAAACAGGTGCAGGTTTCTTGGAGGCAAAAATCAGAAGCTTAAAGTGCACTATGAAATTCAATTTTTAATTTGACTGACCTAGGCCTACCATATTCCAAGATACTAATTTAACTGGAAGGTTACTTTCGCCACACTGGAAGCTTTGTGATGCTTTTAGACCCATTCAATGTAACAGCTACCCAACTACAACTGGATAACGCATCTTTCTCCACTGGGTACCAAGCAACTGAATCCTCTGTCTCCACAACACTTATCACTCTCTTCCCCATACCTCTGTCTAGCAATGTTGTAATGTCCTTCAGATTAAGAGACCCCCTCCTCTGTTATACATCTAAAGAGGCACCCTGAGGGTCCAACATGGGACTATCACAATTAGCCACATTAGTAGATTCATCTAGAAGGACATCAATTACTCTTTTCTGAAAATTATCCACATTCTATAAGATCAGCATTATGACAATTGTGGAACTGAATGTTACCCTCGCACTCAGGAAATGGGTAGAGGGGTTTAAATAGACCTTTTCAATGTCTTTACATGTAACCAATCTTAGGGTCTCAGTTGCCAATAATAGATGTAAAATGAATTGTCTATTAAAAGAGTCAAATTCAGGATCAAACAAAGAGAAAAAATCCAATACAATTGGGAAACATCCTATTTCAGAACCTCTTGAATTACCAGGCCTTGTCTTAGACCCAAGGTGAGGAGCCAATGGTGATAGAAAAAATGGTTAGGCCTCCCCGCTGAGACTCCCAACCAACTTAAGTGCATGCTGAATAGGCATTACTGTAGGAAAGTACCCTGTTTTTGGTATGTTACCCCCAATTTCTGCCTGATGTCAGTGTGTTTGACTGTGTTCACTGGGATCCTGCTAACAAGGACCCCAGTGATTATACTCTCTCTCCTCTAAATCTTGTCACTGTACACTGGTAACCTAGTATTTCACCCAATATTGGCATACTGGTCCCCCCTTGTAAGTCCCTAGTATATGGTACCTAGGTACCCGGGGCATTGGGGTTCTAGGGGATCCCTATGGGCTGCAGCATTTCTTTTGCCACCCATAGGAAGCCCATGCAATGGCCTCTAAAAGACTGCCATTGCAGCCTGTGTGAAATGGTGCATGTACCCTTTTACTGCCATTTACACTTCATCAGGTCACTTATAAGTCACCCATATTGCAGACCTTCCACTCCTGAAGGCTGGGTGCAGAGTACCAGTGTGTGAGGGAACCCCTGCACTAGCAGAGGTGTCCCTACAACCTCCAGGACCATTTTCCCAGACTTTGCGAGTGCAGGGATGCCATTTTACATGTGCACTGGACATAGGTCACCACCTATGTCCAGCTTCACAATGGTAACTCTGAACCCGGCCTTCTTTTGTATCAAACATGCTGGAATCATACCCCAAGGCTTTTGCAAGCATTGGTTGTATGATTCCATGCAATCTGGGGCTGCTTAGAGGACCCCCAGTATTGCTATCACAGCCTTCCAAGGTTTTCCAGGCAGCCCCAGCTGCTGCCACCTCACAGACAGGTTTATGCCCTTCTATTGCTCAAGCTCCCTTTGGAAATAGGTGTTACAGGCATGGGAGGGGTAGCCTCCCAGAGCCTCTGGAAATGCTTTGGAGGGCACAGATGGTGCCCTCCTTGCATAATCCATTCTAGATTGGTTCAGGGACTCCCAGTCCCTCCTCTGGTGTGAAACTGGACAAAGGAAAGGGGAGTTACCACTTACTGTCCATCAACACCCCAGGGGTGGTTCTCAGAGCTCCTCCAGAGGGTCCCTGGGTTTTACTATCATGGACTCGAAGTGGACAGGGCACTCTGGAAGCATCTAAATGGCCAGTGCCAGCAGGTGACTTCAGAGCCTTCCCCTGATAGGTGTTTACCTGTGTAGCTGACCAATCCCCCTTTCAGGTCTATTTAGGGTCTCTCTCTTGGGTGGTTCTTCAGATTCAGATTGCAAGAACTCCAGCAGACATCCTCTGCATCCTTTACTTCACCTTCATAACAAATAAACTGCATCTGGACCCTCCAGGAACTCTAAAAACTGCAACAAAGAAGCAAAGATGACTTCTGCAACATTGTATCTTCAGCTCCTGCCAGCAACTGCAACTGTTTCCAGGTCGTGCATCCTCTCAGGACTGCCTGTCTTCAGCCTGCACCAGAAGAAAGAAGGAATCTCCCTTGAAGAGAAAGAGTCACTTCCCTGCTTCAGCAGGCAACCCTCTGTGCTGTAGGACTCCTGTGCATGCTGCCTGGTCCTCTGAGGGCCCAATGAGTTTCTGAGAGGCCCCTCTGACTCCCTCTCCTGGGTAAAGTCAACCAGGTCTCTCCTGTTCCCAGGCAGCGCCATTTCCCCTAACCACGTGGCAGAATCCAGCGACATAAACCAGACTACATTCATCCATCCGGTGTGGGACATTTTCTGCACCAACCAGAAACCTGCATCTCTCTTCTTGGGTGCAATACTGGCTGTTGTTCCTCACCGGTGGTTCCTCTTTTGCACCTTCATCTGGGTTATCGGGGGCTCCTGTTCTCCCTGGACTCTTCAGTGCTTCTTGGACTTGGTCCCCTTCTTCCACAGGTCTTCAGGTCCAGAAATCCATCATTGGTGTATTGCAGTCTCTTCTGTTTCTTGCATAATCTTCTTTCTCGTGTTCTTGTTTGTTCTAGGAAAAATACTGTGATTTGCTCCTGCTTTCCTGGGCTCTGGGAGGGTTCTATTACTTACCTTTGGTGTTTTCTAATACTCCCAGCGCCCCTCTACACACTACACATTTGCGTAGGTGGGAAACCGAATTTCGCATTCCACTTTCTTAGGATATAGCTTGTATTCCCTCCAGGCCCATTTCTAACTATTGTGATTTTCACTATTTGCACTGTTTTCTAACTGTTCTTACATTTATTTCTGCATACTACTGCATACTAGTGTATATAATTTGTGTATTCCTTACCTCCTAAGGAAGTATAGTCTCTATGGTATTTTTGCCATTTGTGTCACCAAAATAAAGTACCTTTATTTTTTAAACACTGAGTATTTTCTTTCATATGTGTGAGTACTGTGTGAATACATCTGTATTGCATGAGCTTTGCATGTCTCCTAGTTAGGCCTTGGCTGCTCATCCACACTCCTCTCAGAGAGGCTGGCTTCTAGACACTGACCATATTTCACTAATAAGGGATAACCTGACCTGGTATAAGATGTAAGTACCTTTGGTAACCAGGCGAGCCTCCTACAATAACCCCCAAAGAGGAAACTAAGGCCCTCATTCTGACCTTGGCGGTCGGCGGAGAGGCGGCGGTCGGACCGCGAACAGACCGGCGGTATTAAAAATGGCATTCTGACCGCGGCGGTCACCGCCGCGACCGACCGCCACTTCCCCACTCCGACAGCCACGGCGGTCATGACCGAGGGGCTGGAGTCTGCGCACTCCGGTCCGGCGGTCGACCCAAGACCGCCAACGGTATCATGACCCTGCTTACCGCCGCGGTTTCTGGCGTTCGGGACCACCCCCCTGCCACACCCCAGAGGTGGTACGAACCCCCTCCCCACCCCACCCCGACATGCACATACACGCACCCCGACATGCACACACCCCCAACATGCACATATACACACCCCCTACACACACACATACACAACGGGGACACATACCCGCACACATACATGCCGACATGCGCACCCGCCGAACTACACACATTGCCCATAGGCACAGCAGCACTCCCCGCCCGCATGCACGCACTCACACACCCCCTCTACACACTCACACGCACACCCCCATGCACGCACACATCACACAACACCCCCCCACCCCCTCCCCTCACGGACGATCAACTTACCTTGTGCGTTGGTCCTCCGGGAGGTGACAGGAGCCATGGGGAGGTGACCGCCAACAGAAGACCGCCAACAGAAGACCGCCACACAGAAATGTGGGTCGTAATTCTGTGGGCGGTGTTCTGCTGGCGTGGCGGTGGAGGTTGACCAGTCTCCACTTTCCCGCCGACCGCCAGTGTGGCTGCTGGCGGTTTTCCGGCGGAACGCTCCCAGCGGTCAGAATGCGCACAGCGGCATACCGCCGCGGTCGGCGGTCTTCACCGCGGCGGTAACTCGGCGGTCTCGCGAAAAGACCGCCAAGGTCAGAATGAGGGCCTAAATGTCTTCTCAGGATTCCATCCCTCTGCTTGGGAGCCTCTGGGTCCCGTTCCAACCCCTAAAGTACCACAATTCCCAGCCCCACTTCCACCACAACCATTTTGACAAGCCTCAGTCATGCCATCCTGCAATTCATGAGAAATGTCCCCATAATTGAATGATAACTCTGTTCCCTGAACAGAAATACTAGGCACCAAAGCCTCTTATGCATAGATGAATATACGAAATCAGTAGCCAATCCTAGTTGTTGAGGAGCATTATTCAAAATTTCAGGGTTTGCTGTCTGATCAGGGGGTATCTTAGTCAATATTTCAGAACTGATAAGTGATAAACTGTCATTTCTTCTTCTTCAACCCCTTGGAGGGTCTTTCCGTGCCACCCCTGGTAGTGTTCCCCACCCCTGGGGATCCCCATTAGAGGATGCTTGGGAAGAACAGCAGAAAGGGGATGCTCTTCAATTAAAAATCGGAAAAACAGGTAGGGGTTTCTTAATTATTCAGACCCCTTGCTCATCCTGATTGCACCCCTGAAATACATATTCTAAGGAATGTGCATTATTCTGGTCTTGTTTAGCCCTGATTGCTCCATTTGTTTTCCTCAAGGGAAAGGAAAAAGCTCTAAACACACTAGGTCTACTCACCTGGATACCAAAATCTTTTGGCCCACCTTTAACCTCTGAATTAACCTAGGTGGTAATTTTGTTTCTCTTGACTTTAGTCCCTGCACTGAGCATGAAACAGGGGAGGTAAGGTGCTGAATCCTCACAAGAATTGGTGACAGCACCACCATTGCAATCAGAGATTCCTCATGGTCTTTTTGCTTGATGGGAAAGACTAATTTCACGTTTTGATCTAGTTGGAAGTGTGCACATTTGGGGATGGGTGCTTATTTCTGCCACTGTTTCTCAGAGAGCTAGCAATTAATATCTGTACTTTACTGTGCACATATACTTCTCTCATGAAAAGTTTGGCTGTGGAGATTTTGCCAAAAGATACCTAACTAGAGTTCAACTGGGGAAACTGGTGGAAAGGGCAAAATCTGTGGAAACTGTGTGCTCAAACTCTAATACTTTAGGTTACTTCTCATTTCAAGCATGAAAACCAGAATGGGGGCTTAAAACCTCCTGGTGCAGTATCAGTGTTTAGGTTGATTGCAGGACCACAGCCAACTATTGATCCATGGAGGTGTACATAGGGATTCGCACTGAGTTACTTATGATGCGGTCACATTTTTATGCTGCTAGGCTGTCCTACCCTTACGTACATCTAGGCGTGAGAACTGGGGATACATATAAGTCTAGACTTCATTATGCGTAGGCATCGCAATATTTATGTTTTGAGGGGCTTTAACACTTTGGCATTGATTCCGTGTGTGGTCGAACTCAGCTAGTACTTAGCTCTCTCAATATACACCGACTCACCATTGAGAGGTATTTTTCATGTGCGTTAAGCACCTCTGATTCGGTATTTCCCATTGGGCAATGGGAGATATATAAAGTATAATCTGCTTATTGTATCTATTTCCACAAGTTTCAGAGTTTTTTTTTATTTATTTGAACCCAGGAAAAAATATGCACAGGAAAATTGTGAGGATTTTAAATTATAATCATAACGGCTGTTCTTTCATGGTTCTGAATTCATGTCCAGAGTTAGAATCAGAGAGTCATTATTTATGTCATCATCCACTTGGGTTAACAAAGGTGCCTGCTTTGGATTAAACAGATTCTTCAGCAATGAACCATTTTTTGTAAAGGAGTGTCTTTAGTACGATGTGCATCAGCGTCTTGTGCTTTGAACGTCAACAAGTCAGTGAAAGTTCACAGTTAGACAACGGTCTGTCTACTTATGTGACCCAACAATATTTAAGGGTCAGCATTTTTCATAGGGTATGTGTAAACTATTCCTGTGAGAAACATGGCAGCGAGGTTTGAATTCTCAACTAACAAAGTGAACGTTCTCATGCAGGGAAATGATGCAAGTAATGGATATAGAACCTCTGAAGCACTTTTCACCTCTCACAATGTACAGACAAGAGTAGATTATCTCAGACGATAAACCTAGACTGCCTTTTGGAATTCTGAGCATGCATTCATGGGATTTTCCTTGTCTACATTTACCTGGGAATAGCAGTTGTCCCTATCATTATAATCTTTGATATATTGTGTTTGTTGCATTGACATCACTTCATGATCCACGTGGAACCCTTTTATTGCCACATTTTGTTTCTGCACTTGGAGAATCCATACTATCCATTTCTTGATTCATGTCCCAAACGCTCAAAGTCTCCTTCAGCCTTTAACCATCACATCTGTGCAACTGATAGTATCTACTTAGATAGAATATGAGCTTTATTTTGAATGGTTCATGCAAATGTTTCTGTGTAACTCACATTACTTAGAATATATGCCCCAAATGGGCTACAAAACAGCCAACATAGACCATAAATGGACAAATTAGTTTATCTTTCAATTCTTACCACCTAAAAGTGGGCAGAGTCGAAGCTGGAAAATGTGCCGAAGGATAAAGCTATTGTTAGATCACAGGTCGGAAGATCTTTTTACACCCCCCATGTGTCCTATATTTTATGCAGTGAAGCATACTTTATATGCAATTTCTTGACAGTTCTGGACAGATATGCCCTCCCCATTGATTGCAGGGACACTGCACGTTTGTTCAGTACTCGAGTTAGGAGTTTTTCTTGCATTTGAGATGAAGCAAGATCATCATCCTTAATTATAACCTAATGGATATCTAAGAACTGGAATAAGAAAGAAGATTGTGAAAAAGGCTACAAGTTGTGAGTGGGAACGTTATTACACATGTTCTCTCTTTGCCACACCAGTTTCTATTCATCTCTGACTTGCATTCCCTCCTACAGATCTCCTCCATTTTCGACTGTCAGTGAGATCTCAAAGAGGATTATACCCATGTATCGGTAAGGGAGGGACTAGAAAGACACTATGGGGGTCATTTTGACCTCAGCAGTCTTTTTCCAAGACCGCCGAGGGACCGCCGTGCGGAAGACCGCCAGTGTTGGCGGTTTGCCGCTCAGCCTATTATGACTGTTGGCAACCCTCCGTCCTTTTACGGATGGAGAGCCGCCAACAGCCATACTGGCGGGCGGCGGGGAAGTGGAGGTTGCTCCACCGCCACTCCAACAGAACCCCGCCCAGCGAATCACGTCCTGTGATTCGGCGTCGCGGTGTTCTGTTGGCGGTGTGGTGTCGGCGGAGCAGCCTCATTGGCTCCCGTCCCCTCCCGGAGGATCGTCGGACCAGGTAAGTCAATCGTCCGTGAGGGAAGGGGGTGGGGGGTGTTGTGTGTTGTGTGGGTGCATGGGGGTGTGCGTGTGTGTATGTAGAGGGGGTGTGTGAGTGCCTGTATGCTTGCAGGGGTGTTGTGTGTTTGGGAATGAGTGCGTGTCTGTCTGTAGGTATGTCTGTATGGATGTGTGCGTGTATGTTTGAATGTGGATGTGCGTGTCTGACTGTGTGTGTGGATGTTTGCATGTATGTCAGTGTGTGTGCGTGTATGAGTGTTGGTGGTGCCTGCGTGCATGTCGTGTGTGTATGTGTGATGTTATGTTGGGGGTCGGGGTGGGGAGGGGGGTCCTGCCACCTTTGGGGGGTGGCAGGGGTGGTGGGGGGTGTAGGGGAGGGAGTCAGGTGGGGGTGGGGAAGACCCCTATCAGTGCCAGGGAAGGAATTCCCTGGCACTGATAGTGCTTACCACCATGGATATCATGGCGGTTTCAAACCCCATGAAATCCATGGCGGTCAGCCGGGTCCAAAAACGGCCGGCGGTATAGTGACGGCCGCCGGGCTGGAGACCCTGGTCTCCAGCCCGACGGTCATCTCCGCCCTTGCGGGTGGAACGGAAAACCGGCGGATGACCATGGCGGTAACCGCCACGGTCATAATAAAAAAAAAAAGACCGCCAGCCTGTTGGGAGTCTTACCACCGCTTCTCCGCCTTCTGCCAGGGTCATAATGACCCCCTTTGGGCCTTATTTACATGGCCTCTGTGCCACCGTTGCAGAATTGTTTTGACGTAGTGGGGTGTTACTGTGCTCTACACTGCTCCAGATTTACAAACTGACACATTGGGCCCAATGTGTCAGTTTGTAGACCCTTGCGTCACATTATACCTGCACCAGGTATAATGTATGCAGGGTAGGTGTTCCCACAAAAAAAGCCACACAGAACTGATGCAGTGATTACAACATTTCACTGCATAGTTCTGTGACTTCGCTGTGTCAGAAGTTTTCGCCTGCTCAGAGAAGGTGTAAAATTGATGCAGGGCTTTTCCCTATGGGAGCCTCCTCACATTGCTGGAGTAGCATCATTTTTTTATGCTAGTCCAGAAATGCATGGGTTTAGCACCGACAGATGCATCAGAATTTCTGACACATATTTGAAAACATGCCATGGAACTCTGTATTGTAAATACAGTAGAGCCATGGCATCATTAGGAGATCACAGGGCAGCACAAGAAATCTGATACATCAGGGCTGATGCATCAGACTTGTAAATGAGTAAGTAACTAAAGCACTTCTTCCAAAATCCCAGGTCTTCCAGATTGCATGCTTGGCAGAGAAAACTATCCCTGTTATTGCTATACAAAACATTATTTTTCCCATTTTTCACCAATATATCTTGAATCCATATTAAAAAATGTTTATCTCTTCACAGCCTCAATAGGACATCAACATATCCATGCAATAACAAATCCAGAATCAAAAACAACAAAACTAAAAGGGACTTGTATCATTGCTGTCATAGCAATACTCCGTAGGGTGGACACAATACCAGATTTGCCATTGATTGAGATGCAGGTGGCGATACATAGTCATTTTATGCACAACAATTATAAATTAAGAAGCAAAGCAGAAAGTAGATTTTTCTCAAACATTTCCCCAAACAGAGGTCACAGTTATTTGTATTATTATTTTTATTCTGATTCTTTTATTTTGCAGATGAGAATCTATTTTTCAACATTATCCATTTATTTATCTACAATATTCTCATTTTACATGATGGATTTAGTGTGTATTCATATATTTCTTTGACTGCCCCCAGAATGATGCTGTTTGATAAAAAAAGGCTTTGTTAGAGCTTGTCATTGATTTTCGAATGACATTTTACTGAGATGTGCTTCTGAATTTGACATCCAGCAATCACTCATAAACCTTATTTTTCACTGCTCTTTTCGAAAAGTTCCAAGGCTTAATACCTTACACATTTTATGTTACCACTAAAAGGTTCCAGATAATGATGTTCACAAAATTGGACAAATTGTTTCATTGTGTTTTAAACGGTGTCTTCCACTCACAGTTATAGGGTACACAGTTATGTGTTTTCAATGATAAGAATATTATAGGTTCACACATCCTTAAGCCACATAAAATAAATCATGCACAAAAGAGTATGAAGTACATAGGCCCAGATTTAAGAAAAATGGCGTTTCATGTCATGAAGCACTACTTTTCTTGCAGCCCATTGGGCCCCCTCACGCAACCATGTTTGCGCCGTTTTTTACATAGGTGCACCATGGCATAGGTTAGGGACAATAGCGTCATCATTTTGTATGCTATTGTTATACTTTGCAGGATTAGTGCCAATAATTTTGATGTTAATCCTGTAAAGTGCGTAGAGTTCCATTAAAAATAATAGTTTGCCTCCTTGTAACGACTGCTCTGTGCAGGCGTTAGAAATGCTGCTAAAAATGGTGCAGTGGAATCTCATAGATTCTGCTCTGCCATTTTTACGGGCTTCCTTACGGGGGAACGTTCCCTTGCACACATTATGCCTTTACAAAGTGGCACAATGCAAATGTTTCACGACTTTGTAAATATGGCGAAGCATTTCTGCCACACTTTCGCCACATAAGGTGAAAAAATGACACTACGGTGTCAATAGTTGTCTCTAGGCCCTTCTTAAATTTGGGCCTTAGTGTTTAAACATTACATATTTTTTATATATTTACTGATGCATTCTCGATAACTTTGTTTTATTTCTTGACATGTTACCTGTGACAGTGATGACTCAAAGCAAACAAAAAGCAAAACAAAGACAAAGCCATCCAAGGAGAATTACTGTCTTTATTTCAAACCTGAAAATACACCATAAAACATGACCCTTGCTCATATCAGTATATAATGCATTATTTTATGCATTGGGAATTATGTATTAATTAGGCCTTATTGACCATTGTTGGTGGCTGCATTGTAATTACAAGCCCTCGCCAAAAATGAAAATGAACGAAAGGGTAATAACGGTGGATAACATCCTAAATCATTTGGCCATGAAGGCTGTTAGTGCCCGGACCTCTAATCTCATTCAGATGGACTAGCAGACTAACTGTCCCTGTCAGCAATACATGTCCGTACTTCAGACTCTTACTTGATTTAGAATGCAGGATAATAATATTATTTAGTACCTTCAATGTTAGCATTCAGAAGGGCTCCGCCAAACTAATTGTGCTAATGAAGCAATGTTCCCCAAAGGGAAGGGCACAATGAGGTACTATTAATTAGTGATTGAGTCAAAGAAGTGTGAGGCAAATGTAAGGAACCTACACTACCTGATGATTAACTACCTAGGCATTCCTTCACCTATGGATATTATGTAGGGTTATAGATGGATAATGTTGAATTATGGGGATGTTTTTCACCGAGGGCTCTGAATGACATCAAGTAGACAAGAGCATAACAGCTCTCAAATTCCTTTGAACATAAAAATTGCTGGGTTCTTGATTGAGCCATGGGTCAGGAATTACTCCCTTTCCAGAAAGAGAATGGATCACCACTAGACTGGGTGAGAGTGTAGGCAAAACGTATTCTTCATGGAGAAAATGTTTTTGCATGGAAGTAAAAGTACATTTGCACTGGAGGCTCCATTCTCCCTGTGCAGCAGTCTGTACTATGGAGAACACACAAGGGAGTTTGAGGTTTTAGAAAAAAGCACATGACTTTCCCAGAAGTAAGCTTGCATACCTGTGGTTCATTCATAATCCAGAGGGCAGATTTACAAACATTTGACACAGCACAACTCTGCAAGACAAATTGCTGAGATGTGTCAAAGAGGGTAGGAATGTGCTATATCTACTAGGATATGGCACATTGCTGCTCTTTCTCTGTGATGGCACACTGGTGCCTGTTAAGCACTATAGCAGTAACACTTCCACAATGGTGTAAGGGTGCCTGCATTGCAGGCAGGATTGTTTTTCTGTGAAAAGGGATATCTTCTTGCACAAAAAAAATACTCTGAGGCTTTTTCCTCTATATGTGTGTGCTGCAGAAAGCTGAGCCCTGATGTACTAATGACAATATTTGCCCAAGCACGTTTAAGACTTGTAGCTCAAGTCTCACATAATAACTAAAGGTCAAATACAACCAATAAAGCCTAACAGCAAGAATCAGGTGTATTGAAGACCCATCAAAACATTTCATGAGAGGTGAAGACTGTGCTTGGAAGATCTCTGAGTGAACAATTAAGCATAAGATTTCTCACATTGAGTAAGTCGTTTTGCAAGACGTTAAGTGAGAGAACAAACATTTTTCATAATTGTGTAACATACTTGGAACTTCCTCCCTTTTCATTTAAAACAGATCAACATATTTTATTCGTTATGAAAAGCAGTAAACTCTAAACAATGTTGTTGCACCATGAAGTCCGTGGTGCAATACATTGTGCTTTATATGAATCAATTCTTTAAGTCATGTTCAATATTATTACATTTTTTTTTTTTTTTAAGTTTGTTTTGGTGGAGTACTAAATACTTGTCCATTCTTTTACATGTATTTTTGTGGACAGGACCTACTCTTTTTTTGCACACTTTGAACATTCCAGTGCCTGCATCTTTTGTTTTTTCCTACTACACAAATTTGTCTCAGCTACTGAATCATACAAATTCATTGTCAACATAATCTAGTTCCACAAGGCCCCTATTATTTGCCTTTTTTTGTTTTGAATGTTTTACACATCAGTGTCAAACCGCCGGTTTCCCTTTTCTGACCGCGGCTGTACCGCCGCGGTCAGAATGGCCCAAGAAGCACCGCCAGCCTGTTGGCGGTGCTTCCGCGGTCGTTGCCCCTGGCGGTCCATGACCGCCAGGGTCAGAATGACCCCCTAAGTGTGTTTTATGGAAGTTTTCTGCATTGTAAATGAGCTCCTTATTGAGTTACTTTAGTCCAGGATGGATATTAGACCATATATACTAATTAATGGTTGCAAAATATTGATTGCAATTCACGAATAATATTTACGGGCCTGTAAAGATTGTGAAAATCACACTATGTACTTAGTACATCTCACTTATAATGGGTTATAAACTAAACTACTTCAAACATATTAAAGCATAGTAAAGTGAAGGGTCTCAAATTCAAACTCACTATTATCTGTTGATATCCCGGGGATGGTGTCCTGCTGGGGTCAGCAGACATCCATGCCTGTGATAACTTAAAAAAAAAAAAATCAGTCTTTGTTTTAAAATACAGCTTGTACCAAAACTTGTTGGGAACTGTAGACACCTTTTTTTATTAAACAACTTTTTGCAGCAGCACAAATGTATAGGTCTTCTTGCTGGACTGAGTAAGATTTTTATAAATAAAATTAATTGAGAATGAAGCAGCCTGAAATTTGATCTATGTCTTTGAATCTCGGAAAATGTGATAAGTTAAGCACAGAATTTAAAGGCATCTTTATTTATTGCTCTGATTGTCATGACCAATGGTTTGGGAAGCACTGGGTATTAACAGCTAGTATTATTCCTTCTCTCATTTTGCCCCCTCGCTTGTGCCCAGGCTCATAGTTACATGGTAGCCAATTACCAATGGTTGACACCTTCAGTAGAGGTAACAACCACTGTTAATTCCCAGCAGTGATAAACCAGGCTTATTTAATACATAGGGGCAGATTTAAGAGTCCCTTGCACCATCTAATGAAACAGTGTCAATTTCTTTAATTCTGTTATGGGGTAAAATGGCCAAACACGTCACACCAGATTAGTAAAGTGGTGCAATGCATGCATTGCGCCACTTTGTAACCCTTTGCACTACATCATGCATGCACCATGCATAAAATATGCAAAGGGGGCGTTCCCCCATTATGGTAGCCGAAAAAATGGTGCAAAGAAATCTAAGAGCTTTTTTGCATCATTTTGTTCGCCATTTTTAATGCCTGCTCAGACAGCTGTGAAAAAGGAGGCACACCATTATCCATAATGGGCCTCAATGGGCTTTGCAGGATTAGCGTCTAAATTTTAATGCTAATTTTGCAAAGCTCCAAACTAGCATCAACATTTTTTATATTAGTTTCCTAACTACCGCCATATCCTAGATATGGCGCACACATGGTCGCATTAGGAGGGCGAGAGAAAAGTGGCACTGCACTGGGAGCAGTGCCACTTTTCTAAAATCTGGCCCATAGTTCAAAATGCATGCAATAGTGATATGAGCAAAGGATAACAGGTTTTCTAGTTTATTGTCAAGTTTGCAAGCAAGACAGTGATACTTGTTAGACTGATTTTTTTGTTTTTTGATTTTTATCTCGTGTACTCTTGTCACAAGTAACATGAAGCAATATGTTCAACACTACAATTATCCATAATTTATCATTAAATTAATACATGCATGAAAATCTAAATACTTGTAAGCAGTTTTCAGAACTAATGTAACTAAGGGCCTCATTCTGACCCTGGCGGACGGCAGAGGCCGTCCGCCAGGGTACCGCCGCTGAATGACCGCACCGCGGTCAAAAGACCGCGGCGGCCATTCAGACATTTCCTCTGGGCCGGCGGGCGCTCTCCAAAAGAGCGCCCGCCGGCCCAGAGGAAATGCCCCTGCAACGAGGACGCCGGCTCAGAATTGGGCCGGCGTAGTTGCAGGGGTGCGACGGGTGCAGTTGCACCCGTCGCGTATTTCAGTGTCTGCTTAGCAGACACTGAAATACTTTTCGGGGCCCTCTTACGGAGGCCCCTGCCGTGCCCATGCCATTAGCATGGGCACGGCAGGGGCCCCCAGGGGCCCCGCGGCACCCCCTACCGCCATCCTGTTCCTGGCGGGCGAACCGCCAGGAACAGGATGGCGGTAGGGGGTGTCAGAATCCCCCATGGCGGCGCAGCAAGCTGCGCCGCCATGGGGGATTCTAAGGGCAGCGGTAAACCGGCGGGAGACCGCCGGTTTGACTCTTCTGACCGCGGCCGAACCGCCGCGGTCAGAATGCCCTGCGGGGCACCGCCGGCCTGTCGGCGGTGCTCCCGCCGACCCTGGCCCCGGCGGTCTTAGACCGCCGGGGTCAGAATGACCCCCTAAATGTGCCTGGGGCACAATGCACATCGTCTGCAACAGAACATATAAATACAGACAGGACAAAAAACGGGTGATGTGATTTAAGGATTTAATACACCATGGGGGTTATTCCAACTTTGGAGGAAGTGGTAATCCGTCCCAAAAGTGACGGTAAAGTGACGGATATACCACCAGCCGTATTACGAGTCCATTATATCCTATGGAACTCGTAATACGGCTGGTGGTAAATCCGTCACATTTGGGACGGATTACCCCCTTCCCCAAAGTTGGAATAACCCCCATAGTGTCTTCTGCTCTTTCCTGCAAGTTTTCTTTTATGTGGCTTGCAGATGTGCGGACCCATAATATTGTCCTCATTGAAAACATATTACTGCCAACCGTTTAACTGTGAGAACAAGACACATTGTATAATATAATGAAACAATTTGTTCACTTTTATGAACTTAATTATCGGGAGCATTTCAGTGATGACCCATAAAATCTGTAAGATATAAAATTTTGGATCTTTAACAAAAAGAACCATGGAAAATCAGATTTATGAGTAATAGCTGGGTGACATGCTTAAAAGCACATCACAGTAAAATGTAATTTAGGAATTAATGGGCAATACTATTAAATCCCTCTTTTGAAACTGTATCATCATAGGAGGATGTCAAAGAGATATATGAATAAAATACATTATGCTGTGGGATCTGAATGTCAACATGAAAAATGAAAATATTGTAGATCAGAAATTGAACATTTATGAAATATAACCCTTATTTGGAAACTAGAAGTCATAAAAATATTTCTGACTGAAAAAGGATTTGAGAGAAATGTCAATAAAGAAATATATTTATTTTCAGCCTCTCTTCTTAATTGTTTATATGTTATCTATAAAATAATTATACATTACTATCCATGCTTCAACTAGCACTTTATCCTAGTCATCATTTTTCAAAGAGCTGCATGAAAATTGTACATTTATATTCATGTATGGCACTTGCATCTGCTGTCACATCCATTAAAATTCCAATTTGAGAGGCAGGATTATTGTCAACTTATTCCTTGATTCCTTGCTTGTAACTCCTTAATTAAGAATAAGTAAAAGTAATTGACTTACTCCATTTCTTCCTTGGTACCCTCATTGATTATAGTTAATATTAATGCATATTGGGCAAAGAGGGTCGATGTATTAGGGAGGTTTAGAAAACTACCTAGAAAGCAAACATAAAAAGCGTGGCTGCAAACCTGCTATGTTAACCTCATTATGGATCATGATTATGATACAAATTGTATTTTGTTCTGAAGCTGTAACGCCGCGCTCTGACGCAACGTCTCTTTCTGTCCTCGCGGGTGGATCGCGCTACCAATATTCGGAGCGCCGTTCTCCGCGTTTTTTGACTATGCTTTCTGGGAAGCATATATTTCGCTTCCGGACGCGCTACACTTACTTGTAGCCTTTGTTCTTCTTTTGTTGTTGGTGGTGGGTTTTTTGTTGGTCCTTTGCCTGTCTCTATCCATGTTGTGTCCATCTTGTCTTCTTCGTGTTTTTGTCCCAGCATGCTCTGTTTTTCTTTTATACTACTTCCTTTTTCCTATACTGGTCTATGGGCTTTTCCCAATCCAAGATGGTGTTACTTCCCTTTCCTGTGATGTCAATTCCCTTTTCTCAGTATATAAGTCAGTCAGTCTTGTTCCTCCTTGCGTTGCAAACACTTCCTTCTGGTTGTGCTGTTCGCTCCTGTTCTTTGTTCCTGCTTTTTTGCCTTGGGAGATTTTTGCCTGTTCCTTGTTCCTGCTTTTGCCTTGGCAGATTTTTGTCTGTTCTTTGTTCCTGCTTTTGCCTTGGGAGATTTTTACCTGTTCGTTTTTTCCTGCCTTTTACCCTGGATACTGCCTATTTTTGTTTCCTGTTGTCGAGCCCTGTTTTTTCTTGTTTTCCTTCAGGAGTTCCTGTTAGAGGTTTTTTCCCCAGTGTTGGGTTTTTTTCCCTCTAGGACTCCTTCTGGAGGGTACGGTCTGCTTTGGCGTAGCCTGTCAAGCGGCACCGTGGCTACTAGAAGGGGTTGCCCTTATCTGTGAGTATCCAGGACCTGTAGAAGACTTGGTGTATTCACCAATCCGAAATCCAGAGGTGAGAAGTCCAGCGCAGCACGTGACAGATTGCAACGCCAAAAGATTCTGCGTTGCGAAAGCGCCATGGAAGATCCACAGGGAGAGGCATCAGAAACTGCTCAAGCCATGTTACAGACTGTCCAACAACAAGCCCAAGAGTTACAACAGTTACGGGCAGAGAACACTGCGCTACGACAGGTCTTGTCTTCCAGATCAATGGACATACCACCCGTATCTGCTACTATTCCTCAATATTCCGGAGATCCTTTAAAGATGAAGGAGTTTTTGGACGCCCTGACGGTTTTCTTTGCTTTTCGTCCACTCCAGTTTTCTTCGGATAAGGCTAAGGTGGGCTATCTGATCAGCGCCTTGTCTGGTCCAGCGCTTGCTTGGGCGACTCCTCTGGTTTCTGCAGATGACCCAGTCCTGGCTAACTATTCCGCTTTCCTGACTGTTTTCAAACAAATGTTTGAGAGACATGGGGTAGAAGCAGCAGCTGAAGAAGCCTTATGTGACATTCAGCAGGGTAATCAGGATGTACTGCAATATATAACCCGCTTCAAACAGCTGGCAGCTGAAACCTCCTGGGTAGAACGCACCTTCGTAACCCTTTTCCGCAGAGGCCTGCGTGAAGAAATTAAAGATGAGCTTGTACACTCTTCTCCAGCTTGTTCTTTGAAAGGATTAATGGATCAATCTATGAACATCGAGTATAGACTTTGAGAGCGCAAGATGGAAAGACGTAGAACTAGAGCTCCATACCAGTCTGGTACTTTCCGTGCTAGCAGTCGACGAACGGAAGATAGTCCATCTGAAGCCTCCCCACCTCCCCATGAAGAGCCCATGCAGATAGATCTGGTTCATGGGCCATTGACGGAGTCAGAAAGGGAGGAACGATGACGAAGGGGACTTTGCCTATACTGTGGTAAGGCTGGCCACCTGATCCGTAGTTGTCCGGTACGTCCCTCAAGGCCTGTGGGAAACGCCAGCTCCCGTCCCCTGTAAGGAGGAAGGAGACGGGAGGAGCTGAAGTACCATCAATATGTTCCTCCAAAGAAAGCATGTCCACCCTGTTTATCCTCTCGGTCAAGTTACAAAGTTCACAAGATCAAGAAGAACATCTTCTGGCTCTCCTTGACTGTGGAGCCAGTGGACTCTATCTGGATGAGACCTGGGCTACGAGTAAAGGAATTCCCTGCATTCCTAAAGAAACTCCTGAGCAGGTTCACACAGTGGATGGCTCTCCGTTAACCTCAGGACCTGTGGTGGCCTCAACTCCTACTCTTTGTTTGACATTTGGGGGGCATCAAGAACATGTTGCCTTTGATCTCATAGCCTCACCAAATCACATCATGATTTTGGGAATTCCCTGGTTAGCTCGACACAACCCCTATATCAATTGGGAAACACGAACTATATCCCTAACGTCTTCATTTTGCCAACAGAATTGTTATTCCACTACTTCTTATTGGAATCCAAAAAGGTCCTGTCAGTCAACTAAGGATAACACTAACTCTATCAATAGTATCCAGGGGGTTCCAGATTGTTATCAGGAATATATCAGGATTTTTCAGAAACCTAGTAATCCTATTTTGCCACCTCATCGCAGTTATGACTGTGCTATTTCTTTGATTCCTGATGAAGTCGTCCCCTTCGGTCGAATGTATTCTCTGACAGACCAAGAAAAGAAGGTGCTAAGGGAATATTTAGACGACAACTTACACAATGGTTTGATTGCTCTTTCCACATCCCCCGCTGGGGCTCCTCTCTATTTCGTCCCAAAGAAGACTAAGGATCTGCGTCCTTGTGTGGACTTTCGTGAACTCAACAGAATAACAATTAAGGATTGATATCCACTGCCTTTAATCAGAGATATATTGGATGCCATTCAAGGAGCCAAGATATTTACTAAATTAGACTTACGGGGTGCCTATCATCTCCATCGGATCAAGGAAGGAGATGAATGGAAGACTGTGTTCCGTACCCCTTTTGGGCACTATGAGTATCGTGTTATGCCCTTTGGACTCACCAATGCCCCTTCTGTTTTTCAACGATTTATGGATTCAGTGTTCTCTGATGTACTCAATCAATATGTAGTCATTTATTTGGATGATATCTTGATATATTCCCGTGATCCTGAGCACCATGTAGATCATGTCCTGCAAGTCCTGGAAAGACTCAAGAAGAACCAATTGTTTTGTAAACCTGAGAAGTGTGAGTTCCATAAATCTGAAGTAAGGTATCTCAGGTTTTGTATTAATCAACACGGAATATCCATGGATCCTGACAAGGTCAGTGCCATATTAGATTGGCCTTCTCCAACGTCCATTAAAGAAACGCAATGTTTTCTTGGTTTATCAAACTTTTATCGTCAGTTTATTCATAACTTTGCCCACCTACAAAGTTTCATAACACAAACAATTAAGAAAGAGAACCTGAAGAAGGGTTTCATTTGGACCAAGGAGGCTGAACGCGCGTTTCAAGAATTAAAGACAGCCTTTACCCAAGCACCCCTGTTGCGTCATCCTGACAATACCAAGAATTTTTTTGTCGAGACTGATGCCTCAGACAGAGCTATTGGAGCAGTTCTGCTGCAGAAGCAAGACAATGATCGATTAGAACATCCTATCTTTTATCTGTCTCATATTCTATCAGAGGCTGAACGAAATTATTCTGTACTGGAACGTGAACTACTCGCTCTCAAAGTAGCTTGTAAGGAATGGAGGCATTTCCTGATGGGTTCCAAAGAGCCTTTTGAAGCTAGGACTGATCACCGTAATCTCCAGTGTCTTCGGAGCCTTCAGTGTCGCAACAGTCGTCAGGCTCGATGGGCTTTCTTCTTTAGCCAGTATGATTTCGTGATCACGTACATACCTGGTTCCCAGAATTTAGTGGCAGATGCCTTATCCCGCAGATATCCTGACATAGCCCAGAACTCCTCTCCACATCTTATTGAGGCTAGCAGGATCATCGGAGCTACTCAATCTTTTCAAGAACGCATTCAATCTGAGTTCCAGTTTCTGTCTGCTTCAGAATGGGATAAAGTGACTCCTTTTTTGCAGAAGAAGGACAACTACTTCTATCATCAACATGCTCTTTTCCTACCTACCAAGAAAGTGCAGACAGAAGCCCTGAAAATGTGCCATGATTCTCCTATAGCCAGTCATCGGGGTATCAGGAAGACCCAGGAGCTGCTTCAGCGATCTTTTTGGTGGCCTTCACTAAAGACAGACACTGAAACCTATGTGTCAGCATGCCCAGTCTGTGCCCAGACTAAGACACCCCGAACTAAGGTGGCAGGTTTATTAAGACCTTTACCGGTTCCTTCCGCTCCTTGGTGTACTCTATCCACGGATTTCATATGCTCTCTACCTACCTCCTCTGGTAACCAAGTAATCATGGTGACCGTAGATTCATTCACCAAGATGGCCCATTTTTCAGCCTTGAAGAAACTACCAACGGCCCCAGAAATGAGTCGCATTTTTCTACGGGATATTTTTCGCCTCCATGGTCTTCCTCAAGAGGTAATTTCGGACAGAGAGCCTCAATATGTATCACGTTTCTGGAGAGCCTTCTGTGCCTTCTTTAACATTGAGATTTCTTTATCCTCGGGTTTCCATCCACGAACGAATGGGCAAACTGAACGAGTGAATCAAGAACTTCAGCAGTATCTGAGATGTTACTGTAATGCCACACAAAGCAATTGGTCGGAATATCTTGCTCTTGCCGAGTTCTCCTATAACAACACAATACATAGTGCGACCAAGACCACACCCTTTTATTGTACTTATGGATTTCATTCCAGGACTTTCACTACTGTTTCTCGAACATCCTCTTCTGTGCCTGCAGTCACTTCTTTTTCACGACCGATCCGTCGAATCCAGGGCCTACTTCACACAACTCTCCTAGCTTCGAAACAAGCTATGAAACGAAAGGCGGATCGTTATCGGCAAGCCGCACCTTTGTATCAAGTGGGCCACAAGGTATGGCTTTCTTCCAGATTTCTACCATCCCGGTTTTCCACCAATAAGTTCAAACCACGTTTTTATGGACCCTTTCGAATTTCGCACATCCTGAATCCTGTAGTTGTGCGTCTCCGCTTACCTCATACCTGGAGGGTTCATCCTGTTTTCCATGTGTCCCAGTTAAAACCCTTTGTTCCTGATCCTTACCATCGTCAGTTCCAACGTCCACCTCCTCTGTCTATCAACGGACAGCCTGAGTATGAAGTCCTGGAGATCTGTGATTCCAGAATTTTTCGACGCAAGCTACAGTTTTTGGTCCATTGGAAAGGATACCCCCTCAGTGACTGTTCTTGGGAGGATGCTTCCTCCGTCCATGCTTCCCGTTTGGTTCGCATGTTTTTTGACAATCATCCTGACAAACCTGGTGCCTCGGGGAGGGGACCTACTGTAACGCCGCGCTCTGACGCGCCGTCTCTTTTTGTCCTCGCGGGTGGAATGCGCTACCGATATTCGGAGCACCGTTCCCCGCGTTTTTTGACTATGCTTTCTGGGAAGCATATATTTCGCTTCCGGACGCGCTACACTTACTTGTAGCCTTTGTTCTTCTTTTGTTGTTGGTGGTGGGTTTTTTGTTGGTCCTTTGCCTGTCTCTATCCATGTTGTGTCCATCTTGTCTTCTTCGTGTTTTTGTCCCAGCATGCTCTGTTTTTCTATTATACTACTTCCTTTTTCCTATACTGGTCTATGGGCTTTTCCCAATCCAAGATGGTGTTACTTCCCTTTCCTGTGATGTCAATTCCCTTTTCTCAGTATATAAGTCAGTCAGTCTTTTTCCTCCTTGCATTGCAAACACTTCCTTCTGGTTGTGCTGTTCGCTCCTGTTCTTTGTTCCTGCTTTTTTGCCTTGGGAGATTTTTGCCTGTTCCTTGTTCCTGCTTTTGCCTTGGCAGATTTTTGCCTGTTCTTTGTTCCTGCTTTTGCCTTGGGAGATTTTTACCTGTTCCTTTTTTCCTGCCTTTTACCCTGGATACTGCCTATTTTTGTTTCCTGTTGTCAAGTCCTGTTTTTTCTTGTTTTCCTTCAGGAGTTCCTGTTAGAGGTTTTTTCCCCAGTGTTGGGGTTTTTTCCCTCTGGGACTCCTTCTGGAGGGTACGGTCTGCTTTGGCATAGCCTGTCAAGCGGCACCGTGGCTACTAGAAAGGGTCGCCCTTATCTTCAAGTATCCAGGACCTGTAGAAGACTTGGTGTATTCGCCAATCCGAAATCCAGAGGTGAGAAGTCCAGCGCAGTACGTGACAGAAGATAGTCTAATAGATACACAAGCACATCGACTTGTAGAACACTTACCTCTTGGGTCAAAAAACAAAATGTTGATGCTACCAAGCCTAGAGAAAACAATTGCTGTTGGGCTTTGATTTTGTCTGAGTTGATAAGAACTCTGGATCTTTACTTTAGTGAATTTAACTTTGCCTTTTGGAACATTGCTGAATATGAAATTGTGAATTGTCAATTCCGAGGGTCTTCGTTCCAAACTTTAATTATTTTACAGGAAACTTAGCTATAAGAAGCAAATTTGATGAATAACTTCTATGTAGCAAACCCAGCTTGACACTTCCATCGAGGCAATGCAAAGGGTTATACTGCTATTTTATTTTTAATGATTGCACTGACCTGGGAGTATGGAAGAGAATCACTCTTGAGCAAGGATGAGTTTTGAATCAGATTGTAGTTTAAATCAATGAGGGACCCTGATCTAATACTTAATAATAAGCTTTCCTTAGATGGGAACAAGGCCCTTTCTTTACTAAATATTTCAATCAAATGTATTGATTTCACAGACTGAAAGTAATGATAAAGTAATGAGCATTAAATAGATAAAATGAAAATATCTCTATTTCTATGGTCAAACTGTACAGTGATGAGGTTATGAAAGCAGGTTGAGCATCATTTTACTCTTCTGTCATATCATGGAAAATGTGTTTTTATCAATGGTCACATGAACAGGGATTTGCAGAGCAATATTTCAAGGATATGGGGTGTTTTGAATATCTTTCACTGACAATGCAATATCACATTTGGTTTGTTTTCTTTGATAAGCCATACAATGGCATTAGCTAGTCCTTCTCCTAATCAAAAAATAATTGTAAGTCAAAATGACTATTGTGTTTTGTAGGATTGGCATTGGAAGTTAAGCAAAGGGAAGTCTTTATTCAAATTGCTAATTTACCATTTTGAATTCTCATGCAGAGCTCAATATGCAGGTAGTAATTAAATATATGACCTGGTCTGAAAAGTTGGGAAACATCTTAAAATATTTGCATTTTGTAGATACTGTTGCAATTGGTAAATAAGCTAGAGTCTACATTAAATAATGTTGAAACAACAAAACAAGAATGTGACCACAATATTGATTGTGAATTTCACATAATACTGAATAATTTTATTTGAAAATTCATCATTGTGTTTCTGCTTTTCATAAAAGTCCCATGACTGCAATAATGAATATACAGGTAATATTGACAACACATATATTATGATGAATCATGACACAAATTGCAAGAATCTTCCAATGATTCATGTCATAGAATATTCTGGCAATAAATTAAACTCCAAAATTTCAATAAATAAACAGAACTGGTGTTGTCTATGTCAAGTCTGTTATGTGGTAAAAAATAATATTGCTGCACAGTGGACGTCGTTTGTCCAAGCAACTACATATCTTGTGAGCTTCACACCTCCTTGGAAATATTATCTGATTTAAAAAAGGGCAGTATTCTTCTGCTGCAGGTCATTAAGTAGGCCTCCCATGTGGCAAGGTAAACCCCCCTCGAAATATATCAAAGATACGTCAAGGACATGGAAGGACTGCAATCAGAGGTTTCTAAATGCAACAAAACTGGCCAGAGCAAATTAATTACCAGGAGCAGTTTCTGCCACTTTTAGGAAGAGTTACTCAGTGTCCTTTCATATCGTTGATGTATTTCCAGGGGACCTATACCTTGCTTTGCCCACTGAGTAAGTAAATTGCTTGGGTAACACACACGGATGACCTTCTTGATTAGTAAACTTCAGCAATTTAGATACAAGTTGATCCCCTAACATTTATGTCGTGAAGAGACCTGATTATTTTTTGATACGTCTCAACATTGTAGACACATGTAACAAACAAACATGCCAAAGTGACACCCCAATATGGCAGATGAACTATTTCTGAGTGATGCATGTTGTTTGTTATGGGAAACATAGGAATTTGTTCAAGAATTCTTTACTTCTTTTGTTCTCTTGTTACTGGTGACACTGTGCACTTTCTTTCATCTATTTACTGGATGTACAATGATTTTATATATTTTATTATGAATGAATATAAAAAAATATTGCTTGCTATTATTGGGGTGGTCTGAATTATGACTAATGCATATCAGCTTTAATTGTGGATGGGTATTTAGCCATATAAATGATGTATTCATCTCACCTACGAGGCTATTGTTGTAATCTAACATGTGGCACACATGTTCAATCCTCACAAGACTTGATTATTGCAAAGTCTAAACAAGATAACAAACTTTTGACTTATGTGCATAGCTGATTGATTATCCAGCTGAAAACTGCTTAAGAGGAGAAAAACCTAGAAGCACAGGAAAAAACCTACACTGTGAGAAAGTAGTCTCTTTCTAGCATGGTTACCCCCTCTTTCGGCCTGTTTTTGAGTGTGTGTCAGTGTGTTTTTACTGTGTCACTGGGATCCTGCTAGCCAGGACCCCAGTGCTCATAGATAAAACCTATATATCAGTATGTTTTGCCTGTCTCACTGGGATCCTGCAAGGCAGGACCCCAGTGCTCATAGTTTGTGGCCTAATGTGTATGCCTGTGCAGTGCGTAACTGTGGCACTGAGACTTTGCTAGCCAGAACCTCAGTGCTTATGCTCTCTCTGCTTTTAAATATGTCACTGTAGGCCAGTGACTTAATTTACCAATTTCAATTGGCATACTGGACCCCGCTTATAAGTCCCTAGTATATGGTACCTAGGTACCCAGGGCATTGGGGTTCCAGGATATCCATACGGACTGCAGCATTTCTTTTGCCACCCAGAATTTCACAGCCATTTTCACTGCACTTCAGTAACTTATAAGTCACCTATATGTCTAACCTTCACATGCTGAATGTTAGGTGCAAAGTTACTAAGTGTGAGGGCACCCTTGCCCTAGCAAAGGTGCCCCCACATAGTTAAGGGCCATTTCCCCAGACTTTGTGAGTGCGGGTACACTATTACACGCTTGCACTACATACAGGTCAATACCTATATGTGGCTTCACAATGGTAACTCAGAATATGGCCATGTAACATATCTATGATCATGGAATTATCCCCCCATTCAAAATCTGGAATTGGGGAGCCAATTCCATGCATCCTTGGGGCTCCACCATGGACCCCCATTATTGCCAAACTAGCTCTCTGAGGCTTGCACTGCAGCTACCACAGCTGCCGCCTCACAGACAGGGTTCTGCCCTCCTGGGGTCTTGTCAGCCCAGTCCCAGGAAGGCAGAACAAAGCATTTCCTCTGAAAGCATGGTGTTACCCCCTCTCTCTTTGGAAATAGGTGTTACAGGCTGGGGAGGGGTAGCCTCACCCAGCCTCTGGAAATTCTTTGAAGGGCACAGATGGAGCCCTCCTTGCATAAACCAGTCTACAGGTTCAGGGACCCCTTCTCCCTTGCTCTGGTGGGAAACTAGACAAAGAAAAGGGGAGTGACCATTCCCCTGTCCATCACTACCCCAGGGGAGGAGCTCAGAGCTCCTCCAGTGTGTCCCAGACTTCAGCCATTTTGGTTTGCAAGGTGTGGGGGTACTCCGGAGGTCTCTGAGTGGCCAGTGCCAGAAGGTGATGTCAGAGACCCCTCCGGATAGGTCCATACCTGATGAGGTAGCCAATCCCCCTTGCAGGGCTATTTAGGGTCTCTCCTGTGGGTTCTATTAAGATTCTGCTTGCAAGTTTTCCTTCAGGAATCCTGTGAAACAACTTCAGACTCTTCTGACCTCGGATCAACCGCAGCCTGCTCCATGAAACGCTGTAACTGCAACAAAGTGTCTACAAAAGGCACTTTTCTTCAGCAACCTCAGCTCCAAGTCAGCATCTGCAACAGTTTCCATGGTGTGCATGCTCTGGGGACTCTGTGTCTTTGTCCTGCACCAGAAGCACCGAAGAAATCTCCTGTGCTCCAAGCAGGCACCTTCCAAGGTGACGACCGGTACCATGGGACTCCTCTCACGGTGACGAGCATGCTCCTAAGGAAACAGAGGATGGACATCATCAACATAGATTGTCGTGAGGTCCTGCTGATGCAATTTGGAGGATGTAAGACCTTTCCTCCCTTAAGAACGATGGTACCCCTTTGTATTGTGTCTTCTTCACCTCCTGAGGCCTCTGTGCACTCTTTGCAAAATTCCTTTGTGCACAGCCTGGCCCAAGTCCCCAGCACTCCACTCTGTGATGCCCAACTTGCTGAGTTGTTCTCCAACGGCGTGGGACCTTCTTTTGTTGTGCTGCATTGACCACATTTTGCACCTTCTTTGAACCTAGATCCTGCGTCTTCTGGGGGTGCTGGCTGGCATCCTGAGGACTCTCTGAAATGCTGAGAACCCCCTCTTCCTCTTCTCACAGAGTTGAGGCCCTCAGGTCCCTCCTGGGTCCATCCAGCACCATTCTGAAAAACACACTTTTGCCGTAGCCAAGGCTTGTTGGTGCCTTGAAACATGAAATATGATCTGCAACAATCTTCACGCCGTGGGACATCTTTTGCATCATACAGGAACCCTCTGGCAACTTTCTAGGGTGCATTTCTGCAGTCTTCGACTAACCAGGGACTCTTCTTTTGCACCCTCTTCTGGTTTAGCAGGGGCTCCTGTCCTTCCTGGAACTTCTTTCAACTTCCGGACTTGGTCCCCTTCTCTTGCAGGTCTTCAGGTCCAATAATCCAGCAGTTGTTCTTTGCAGACTTGATTGGCTGCTGAAAAATCCCAAAACGAGGTGTAGTGTGTCCTAAGGAAACTTGCAGTACTTTACTCCTACTTTTCTGGGCTCTGGGGTGGGGTAATTTACTTACCTTTACTGTATTCTTACTCTCCCAGTGATTCTGCACACATTACACATGTCTAGGGGGGAACTCGTGATTTACAATCCACTTTTTTAGTTTATGGTTTGTGTTGCTCATAGATCTATTTTGTCTCATTGCATTCTATAGGATTTCCGACTGTTTGCATTGTTCTATGACAATTTACTTGTCTAATTTTGGTGTCTAGTGTATATATTGTGTATAATACTTACCTCCAGAAGGAGTATTGTCTCTAAGATATTTTTGGTACAGTGTCACCCAAACAAATACCTTTATTTTTGGTAACACTGAGTATTGTCTTTACTTGTGCATAAGTACTGTGTAACTATAAGTGGTATTGCATGACTTTGCATATCTCCTAGTTCAGCCTAAGCTGCTCCGCTATAGCTACCTCTATCAGCCTAAGCTGTTAGAACACTAAATTCACTAACAAGGGATACCTGGACCTGGTGTAAGGTGTAAGTACCCAAGGTACCCACTACAAACCAGGCCAGCCTCCTACATACACTGGCGAAATATATGGTTCCACCTTATATAACTGAGCAGGAATCCATGTTTAGGATGATTCTAAAAAAAACCAAATAGGACCTAATTGTTTGTAGATAAATGTTTGTGGTACTGCTACCCACATAAACTCTGACACTGCACCAGGATGCATTTCATGAGCTTTTATGTCTCCCTTCTGGGGTTTCTTGCTGTGAATGAATAGTACCCTCCAGTATTAGAGGTTGAGCACACAGCTACCACAGATATTCCCCTTTGAACAATTTCTCCAGTTGAACTTCTGTGTGGTTTTCCCTGACAACACCTGCAAAGAAAACAAATTCTCTGATGAGAAGTGTGTTTGCACATCTTCCGATATTGAATGAAGGAATACAAATAAAGAAATTAAGGTCACACTGTCTGAAAAACAAGGGCAAAATGAAGCAATTGTCACCACATTTGCACTCTCCTTACCACATCCATCATTGAAATAAGTCCTTCCCTTAACTAACAGGAGAACCAGGAAGCGATGGTCAAAATCTAATTAAAAACACAATTTCGGCTATAAGCATTAGGACAGAGACAACAAGAAGGGACTGATGGAGCAGATATGTTAATTAAGAAATGTATTAATGATTTAAATGAGTGTCTACTAATGAGAAAAATGCATAGAGAAATTAATTGTAGAAAATAATGTGTGCGTTAAGAAATGTGCTCACGGGGTATGATCACCATGTGTAAACGAATAACGTAGAATATGCAAAATACTGAAAAACATATAAGAAAAATTTACTAATATGTCATAATGAAATGTATAACCTATGTTTTGTATTAATTCAATAAATAGTTTAAGTTAGCTGTACCAGAGGCCTGGTTTCACTGGACCTTGCTCACTCTGAACATGGAGAATTTGAGTACTCCGCAAAGACTGGTAACTGGGAACTGCAACCTTGAACCGCCCACAGTTCAAGCCGCTTAGCTAGAATATTCTGCAATGTACCAACGGACAGGAGATGATGAAGACAATGTGAAACAATTATGCGTAGAGTAGGCTAAATGTACTTTCCCAGGACTTGAACAATAGAGGCACTGGCTGAAGAGACAGATGCAACAATTTTCTTACCTGAAGAGCCTGATGATGTTCTCATCGCAAGAACCAATCAGTTTCATGGGACACAAGACATATGCAAACTCAAAGATTTGGTAAACAAAAACTGTAGGTTAGAGACCTATCTTTTGACTGACTGACCAATTAGTAATTAGTGGGATGGACTAGAAGACCCTAATAAAAAGTAATGACAAGGGTTGAGAAATCAGAACTGCGAGGAGAAAGTTGAGGACGTCAGGAGATGCTGTCCGAGGTGCTGATATTGGGCTTATACTCTGTGAGCCCAATCTGTAGCTGACTATTGATGACCTGAAGACGAAGTCTGACTTGTTGCTGATCATTCCTGGATAGGTAGCTATGAAAATGTGACTAACAATTTTGTGCCTTTTCTTCTAGGTACCAACTGCACTGTTTTCGGGAGACTTTCACCTAGGTATATATTTCCAAATTAATGGTTTTATAAATTGTTTTCCCATGAAGACCCACATGCTAATGGAAATCTTGGTTAGGTAGGCTGATTAGGGTGACGTTGAAGGTGACAAATGACTGAAAAACTAAATTGCTGAGTTACATTATTAATGCTGACATCCATAGCTTATGTTGTTGTTTGGTTGTTTGTGTTCATTCAAGAGATAATGTTTTCTAACTGATGAATAATTAAGGTTTGATTTGAAATAAAGATTGAACTAACAGATGAATTAGAATTGTAATCAATAGGGAATAAACATTGTTAAACTTTCCTTGTGTAGTGGTTGTTCTTGTTTAGTATGATTTGGTAGTTGTTTTCCATAGAATGTTTCCTGATTAATGTTAGCTACCACTCCAGTGGTCACTGCATGCCTAGGATACTCCAGGCGATTCAAAAGGTTCATAGACCTATACGCGTTCCCTTGTAAGTTTACCTACTAAGGACCAGGCGCGCTAGCAGTTTTTGGTAGCAGCTTGATGGTTAGTTTCCTTGGAGAACTAGTTATGTGGTGATTATTGGTTACGGTAGTAGTTTAAATTAAGATTAGTGGTTCATATTTTTATGAGATTTGAATTTTGTTTTTCTGAAATGGCAATCATAGCAAAGATGATGTCCCCTTAAGCCCAGAAATGACTTTCCCAGATCCTGGATCCTGTTAGTAAAGTTGGGTATGTTCTCGGTGTGTTTTGTGATAGTGTAAAAGTGGTAGGTTGCAGTTGCACAGGCTTAAGCAAATTGCAGGTGAATTGTGAGTGTGCGTACTCCGTAGTATGACAGTAGGGGAGTCATTGAACTTCAAATGTGTGTGGAGCTTTGTGCTAAAAAATTATTCACATGGTTGTTGGTGATGTACGGACCCTGCGTGGTCTAGGACTCCGGAGTATATTGGCAAGTGTAGGAGACACTTGGTTATATGTTGTAATCTGTCTGGTTTAGTAGGTTGATCGGACGTGGTCAACGAGTCAGTGTGTGTGATAAATTGAGTTAAAGAAATTTCGACTGAGATTTCGCAAGTTCTATGTGCACCTGGACAGACCCTTTAAACAGTTAAGGGTAAAATTTATGGGTCGAATTTTGCTTGCAGATGTGGGAGACTGAGAACGCGGAATAGCTACATGAGCCAAGGAGCCATTAGTGAAAATCCATCAGGTCTCTGAAGCAATTGTGTCCCTTTCTGTAGTAAGCCAGCAGGTTTGTTTTAGTTATTATTTGATTAAAGGTGCTCGCAATAATTTGCATTAGTTGTGTGAATCGAAGTAGGAAGACGAGCCGCAAGACTTTGTCAGCCACTGTGTGTGAGTGTGATGTCAGAGTGTGCTGCGCTGGGACAGATCGGCTAGTGAGAAGAGCCGCAAGGGGATTGGCAGCCGTCTGTAAGAGGCAATAGGTTGAGTAAGCAGGTGAAGGGAATCTTGTGAGTAAAAGCCATTTCATTATTGAATCAAAGGTAAATTAAACAGGCAATATGACATTTTTCAAGGTATTGAAGAGTGCGATGAGGGGTGATACTTACATTAAAGTGTCAGTGGGGGAGCCGACCCCACCGGAAAATACTCCGGTTTACATTGTGATGGAGGTGCGAGATATAGAACCTGGTTTGTGTTTAAAGCAATGGTGCAAGTTAATGAAAAACCAAGGGTCATTAGCGTTTCCGGAGCATGGAATGTTTAATTTGAGAATTTTGGATCAATTGCGAATGTCATTGTATGATATGAAGCCATTACCAAGACCAGCACAGTTTGAAGCTTTAGCGGTTTGGGAGCTAGTGGCTAGACAGCAGCAAGAGATAAAGTTCAAAAGGAGGATGAAGCGAGTAGAAAAGACCTTAGCTGAAGCTAGATGGGATTGGGCACAAAAAAGATGGAGAGCAGTGACATTACAGGATGTCAAATTGTTTCCTGCAATCACAGAGTGAGATGAGGCAGAAAAGGAAGATGGTGTTAAAGAGGATGAGAGTGGAGGAACAACGAAAAAGTGAAAGTTCAATGTGGACGATGATGATTCTGATGTTGAGGATCTCATTACGCAGCTGTTAAGAGACCGACCTCCACCTTTAACGACCTATTGGGGGGTCCAGGCACTAGTGCTGCTGCCACTACAGCTGCTCCGGCACAAGCCCAGAGAGCCGAGGGAACTGTACAGGCAGAAGGCAGACAAATACCAGAGGTAGTACAGAGTACACCTAATGCAGGGTCTACTACTGTAGTTCAAGCGCAGATACATCCACGTTCGGTACCGAGAATTTGTCCGGATGTACCAGTCCTAGAGACAGTCTCGAACATACTGGCACCAAGGGAGCAAGTGCTCCCAAAGCCAATGCTGATTCAGACAGACCCGACACCAATGTTAATGCCTTCAGCACAAGCACAGGGTTTGCCAAAATTTACACCACTGACAGGAACGCAGTCAGATATTACACCAGTTATGAACCAGGCAATGGGGGTAATATTCCTGCAAGGTGCAAGTGTTAGGGCAGCTCCAGATGCAATATCACTACCAATTACTGTTGGTCCAGCGGTACCTTACTTGCACAGAAGAAATCAGATGCAGGGGAGCAGAACGAAATGTCACAGAGTCTTGTGAGGAGGGGAGTGAATGATCCTGTGTGGATGATGTCATCTGCAGGAAAAACTTTCAATGGATCTAGACCTTAAATGGATCTTAGTCCACTTATAGCGCTTTCAGATGCAGTGAACGACTCAAATGTGGGTCAGAGTTTGAAACTTTTGACAAAGCAAGCTTCAGGTGCAGTGGTGCAACAGCTGCCGGTGTCAAATGCAAGTAACATTTAATTACAGGGATTGGCAGCTCAGCAATTAAGTGGGTGGTTAGAGAGTCTAAATACACCTCAGAATGCATCCAAGGGTGAAGATCAGATAAATCATGTGAGGTTGAATATAGAAACAACTGAATTAGTCAAGGGAACAATGGGAGTAAACAGATTAGAATCTTACACAGAAGAAGAGCTGAGGTACTTATGCCCAAAGATTACAAGAGAAGTGAGTAACATACATCAGAAATTGGCTGAGTTAGCAGAAAAACATGACATTGAGAAAACAAAGCATTTGAAACGCAGCTACAGATTAGATTTTGAGGTAAAGGATTTTGAACACGTGAGATCAGAGGGAATGAAGGCACACTTGAGAGAATTGCTGCAGAGTGCACGGATTTGGGGAGCATTAGAGAAATGGGAAGGTAGATGGACAAAGAAAAAAGATAAGTGAAAAAGGGATTCACAAGAAGGGGTTGAAGGTGTCGACAAGGGGGAATCAGTAAATTTGCTTCAGATGAGAGAAATTCCAGGAGGGCAGTTTGTACATGTTCCATGGCACAGGAGTGATATATTGTCATTTACAAATGATTATCCAAAATTGAGAGAGAAGCCGGTCGAGTGGTATCAACAGACAGAGAGATTTGTGAACCTTTCCTAATGTCTGTGGGAAGACTTGAACACGCTATTGGAGATAGTGGTGCCGGAAGACTTATGGGTTGAGTGTAAGAGAGCAGTAGACTGGCCAACAAGTGACCCAGAAAGGCATAAGATGACAGGTGCACCTTCACCTGAGGTAATGAAAAATTATTATAAGGTGATTGAGTTTCTGAAGACAAGGATTTCTCCCAAAAATATTGATTGGCAGCGAATTGATAGAATGGTCCAAGAGTCTAAGATTCAATACATACCTACTATGAAAGATTGTTGAAGGCATTCAAGAGTACAGTGGTAAGGAAGCAATTGAGCCAAACGACATGTTGCATTTCGTGTTCAGATTTGTTGAAGTTTTGAGACCAGAAGTAGGGCAAATGATTAGGAGTCATTAAATTTGCTGGCAAGCAAATGCGATCGATGAGATGGTGCAATATGGGAAATATTGTAGTGACGAAATTGAATTGAAACAGAAAAAGTTGAAAGAGAAGGCGATGGTGATGCAAATAAAGGCAGCTCAAACAGGAGTGCAGGGAGCTATAGTACCACCTATGCCGCCGCAGCAGAGAGCTGGTATGTTCCAACCTCAAGTGAGGGGTAGAGGGCGTGGAATGGACATGATGCGTGGTCCGGATTTAGGGACTGTGGTTGTTCAGAATGAAAAAGTTGTTACTGTGTCATTTATGCGGAAACGTGGGACACTGGAAGCAGGAGTGTTAATGGCGCAGGATGGTGTGGTTCAGCAAGGTGACGTCAGTACATTTCAAACTGTGAAAGTCCTAAGAATGAAAGGATTCATTCCTAATGTTCGGAATCAAGGACAGAATTTCTTACCGGTACAGCAGATGCAGGTGCCACATGCACAGTTTACCCAGTTGCAACCAGTACAGCAGCAGGTTCCCATGGCACCTCAACAGCAAATGCAGATACCTCAAGCCCCGATGGAGCAGTAACAAGTGATGTTTACTCAGCAGGTCACAGGTCAAAGACAAGAGAGTCGTAATAACACAGTGCATCAGTTTCCATTCTACAGTAAGGACGAAATAAACGAAGAATGGATGAGTGGCAGTTGAGATGAAGGAGCTTGTATGCTTGCCGCTTCCCTAGAAGTAGATCAGAGATGGCCTTTTGTAAAGGGGAAAGTGATGGGTTACAAGGTCTCATTCTTGGTTGATACAGGAGCTACGCGCTCTACAGTAAGAAGCATAGAAGTCCCAAATCTACCTCTTTCAGGCAGGACAGTTCAAGTTGTGGGTGTGGAGAATAGACAGTTGACCAATCCAATCACAGAACCAGTGCAGGTTGAAATTGGAAATTACCAAGGATTGCATAGATTTGTGGTGTGCGATTCAAGTCCTGTATCCCTATTGGGACGAGACTTACTGTGCAAGACAAAATGTTCTATTAATTGTTTGGACACTGGAATAGAAGTCCAGACAAATAGTGATGATGAAGAAGAACAGGCAGCTGAAATGATGGTTAACAATGCTTATGGAGAATTGATTGAAATGTTTCCAATGTTTACTGTGAAAGAATTGCATGCAGATTTACAGGGAACAGTGAAGGAAAAGGTCTGGGATCTGACAGGGAAGGAAGTAGGTCTGATTAAGGGAGTAGAGCCGATCAAAATCACTCTGATGCCCAATGCAGTGTTCCTTCAGCTTCCACAGTATAACATGGCACAGGATGTTTTAATGAAAGTGGGACAAATAATTGGATACTTTTTAAAACAAGGAGTTTTGAAAATAGTGCTGAACAGCCCATGTAATTCACTGATAATGGGTCTGAAAAAGCCAAGTGGGAAAGTACGAGTTGTACAAGACTTGCGAAAAGTGAATGAAATGGTGGTTAAATGTTGTCTGGTAGCGCCCAATCCAGCAGTAACACTGTTTCAGATTCCTTGCGATGCAGAGTAGTTCACAGTGGTAGATCTGTCACAAGCTTTCTTTTCTGTGCCTCTTAATGAGGATAGTCAATTTCTTTTTAGTTTCAAATTCCTAGACAGAGTCTACAGCTGGTGCAGGCTTCCACAACGGTACACGGAGTCACCATCACTGTTTAATAAGATCTTGAAAAAGAACCTGGAGTCGTTGGAATTGCCATGCCAATCAACTCTTGTGTAATACATTGATGATTTGCTAATCGCACCCAGAACAAGGGACGAGTGTAAGTATGACTCGATTGCCCTGTTAAATCATTTGGGAGAGTTTGGACATAAGGTTTCACCTGTGAAATTGCAGTATTGCCAAAAGTCAGTGAAATACTTGGGACACCAGATTGAGAAAGGGCTGTGGAGAATTTCCAGGGAAAGAATTACTATGATTCTGCAGGGAAGTCCCCCGACTTCACAGAGAGATGTCAGAATGTTTCTGGGAATGGTGGGGTACTGGAGACAGTGGATTCCAAATTTTGCTGAAATTGCTAAACCTTTGCAGCAGTTGACCCATAAGGAGGTTACAGATCCCATTACCCCAGATGAAAACCATATGAAATCATTCACTGAATTGAGAGAGAGTCTGTGCAGAGCTCCAGTGTTGGGAATGCCTGATTACACAAAGCCTTTCACATTGTTTTGTCATGAACGTGATGCTTGTTCTTTGTCTGTTTTGACACAGGTCAATGGAGGTGCTTATCGCCCAATAGCCTATTTTTCAGCTACCTTGCACCCAGTCGCAGCAGCTTTACCAGGTTGCCTGCACGCAGTAGCCGCAGTTGGTCAAAGACTTTCCCAGTGTGAGGGGGTAGTCATGGGATACCCTTTGACGGTAATGGTACCACATTCTGTTGAGATTTTACTGATGAGAGCAAAGACACAATATTTGACGGGCGCAAGGCTGACAGGGTATGAGACGAGCATACTGGGTGCTCCAAATGTAACATTGACAAGATGTACAGTATTGAATCCAGCGACTTTGCTTCCAAGTGACACAGCTGAAATTGAAAAGGAAGAAGATATTGAGTATGATTGTCTTGAGGTGACTGAGCTGTGTACAAAACCGATGCCTGATATTAGAGACACACGTTTAGAAGAAAATTATTTTTTAAAAATTGTTGATGGTTCATGTCTCAGAGATGGAGCAGGCACACTAAGAGCAGGATATGCTGTGTGCACAATCACAGGCACATTAGAAGCTTCATGGCTTCCAGGAGTGTACTTTGCACAAGTGGCAGAGTTAGTTGCTCTTACTAGAGCTTGCTATGTTTCTGCAAGATTAAGAGTCACAATCTATACTGATAGTCAATATGGATTTGGAATTGTTCATGATTTTGCCAATTGTGGTTGCAGCTAGGTTTTATGACCTCTACTGGAACCCCAGTGAGAAATGGAGACCGAATCAAGGAATTGTTGTACACAATTCAGTTACCTGAAGAAATTGCTGTGGTGAAGTGTAGTGCACATCAAAAGACACAGGATTACATTTTCTTGGGAAATGGATATGCGGATCAAGTCGCAAGGTTTTGCGCATTGAACTGTATATTGTTTAAAGACAAATGGGAGTTAATGCCTGAAGAAGAAAGTAACTGTGCAAGTTTTGCTTTGAAAATAATTGACACACTAGAAGAATTAAAAACATTGCAGGAAAATGTAGACAAGGAAGAGAAAAAGCTTTGGGTAAAGTTTAAATGCGTTCAAAGACCTGATGAAATTTGGGTTTCTGAGGAGGGTCAGATGGTGCTGCCAAACAGTCTGTTGAGTCAGATAGCCAGGCACTACCATGGCCAAGCACATATTGGAAGCAATGCCATGGTTAGGTTGTTTAAGGTTGATTGGTTTAATCCGAAGTTCAGACAAGCAGCAGAGGCAGTATATAATTGATGTGTAATTTGTCAGCAACTAAATGTGGGAAAAGGGGCAGTGGTGAATTTAACCCACATTGGAAGAGCAGGAGGACCATTCAGGAGAATGCTACAAGATTTCATGGAGATGCCTCCATATGGTGGATTGAAGTATGTGTTGGTGATTGTGTGTGTGTTTAGTCATTGGATTTAAGCAAACCCCACACGTAGGAATGACAGTCTCAAAGTAGCAAAGTTGATGCTTAGAGAGTTAATACCACGGTTCGGATTTCCGATCTCTTTAGAATCAGATGGGGGAACACACTTCAATAACAAAGTGGTTAAGCTCTTTTGTGCATCATTAAACATTGAGCAGAAGTTACATTACAGTTACCGCCTAGAAGCATCAGGACTTGTAAAGCAAATGAATGGTACGTTGAAATCAAGAATTGTCAAAATGTGTGCCGCACCAAATCTGAAATGGCCAGATGAATTACCTTTGGTGTTGATGTCAATGCGAAATATACCTGACAGAAAGACAGGACTGTCATCACATGAGATTCTCATGGGTAGAGCAATGAGGTTGCCAGCAATTCCAGCCAATGCTCTTGTCAATATTACAGATGATGTGGTGTTAGACTACTGCAAAGGTCAGGCTGATGTGGTTCGATCTTTCTCTCAGCAGGTGCAGGCTGTTACCCTGCCACCGATCCACGACCCAGGTCACAATCTGAGAGCTGGAGATTGGGTCGTCATCAAAAAGCATGTTCGAAAACCTTGCCCAGAGCCACGTTGGAAGGGTCCATACCAGGTGGTGCTGACAACTACAACAGCTATGAAGTGTGCAAGACTGCCAAATTGGATACATGCAAGCCATACCAAGAGAGTGGTGAGTCCGCAAGATCATGAAGAAGTGTTGTTGAGAGCACCAACAGCAGCAAAACAAGTGGCTCTACCTGAGCCAGAACTGGAGCAAGTTGAACCTGAAATTGACCCAGAGCTGGTGGAAGATGGATTAATTACACAGGTGAGAGAAGAGAGTGCAGAAATACAGGAGGGTGAACAAGAGTGTAACTAAACAGATGCAGCAGGAGAATCAAACACAGGAATAGTTCTCCCAGAAGTAGACGGTGCTGAAGCACAAACAGAGCAAGTGCCAGAACAAGAGGGGGAAAGAGTTGAGACGGATCAAAGCCAAGGTGGTCCGACTCCTCCTGAACCCGTTGCAGGTCCATCAAGAGAAAACACCATAGAGAAAGAAAAAGAAAATAATCCAATCCTGAAAAGAATATTGACAGAAGGAACAAGGAAAAGGAGACATTTGGCCTGAATCACAATTCAGAAAAAAGAAGGAATTGGTCATAAATGAGCCAATAGAGGAAAATGTAGATACTACAAGAAAAGACGAATTAAGTGAAGGAGAATTAGCTGGAGAGTGAAGGTTGAAAAGAAAGAGAGTAACAAGTCAAAGATACGCAGGTCCCGAGTGGGCATATGCAGCAAAAAGTGAATGGCAAAATGAGTTTATGTCCTTTTGTTTTGATAGAGAAGTTCCAAATCAGTAATTTGATGCAACCTGAAAGGGATCAATAGACTGAGTTGTTGAGCTAACCTGAAGAAACCTGAAAGGAGACTGTTGAACTAAAACCAGAAAAGACATTGATAACCTGATATGACATTTAAAAACTCGGATGTGACAAGCTGCTAATTGATTTTGACGAAGGAGGAAAGGGTTCCTATGTGTGAAACTGAACAGTGATAAAGAAATATTTTTCTTCATTTTCTGACTTTTCCTGTTGCACCTTATCTAAGAGTTCATTCTACTTTCTGATTCTTTACAGATCATGGCTGAATTAAATAATTGTGTTAGAAATATTAGATATTGCAGGTATTTGAGTGTTGGAGTGGCAATTATGTGTGGAATAATGCTTATAACAATGATTGTGGGTATGTGTATTCATGAGATGAAAGAAGCAGCTATTACTCCTGTTCTTGATATTACTACACTAACAGCTTTAGAGAGGTTCAAGCAAGATGAAAAATATTTGCATGACTATACTAATGCATGAGTACAGCTTTCTTCTTCAAATGTTTTCTATCGGTTGTTGAGTGAGTATGTGGAGACAATGGATGTAAGGAATTGTCTTGTGTGTATGCAAATTCCTTCCTCTGTGGAAGAAGGGGGTTAACATATGGCATAACTTGTAGCTTGCTATTAACCAGATTCTATAACCAAGAGTATATTCAGTATTCCTATTCTAATCACTACTTCGTATTTTCTTTTGTACCCATTGTTAGATATTTGAGTAAAGTAGCTAAGGAGCATGATATAGTATTAGTTAGGGGATTCTTTGAACCAACACTAACATTTGGAAATGCTTATGCACACCGTAACAATCTAACTTGTTTATTAACCCCATTAGAAAAGAGCTTTATAGGGCATACTGATGACAGAAGGAAGGCTTTAAAGGAACAATTAGAGAAAGGACTGGAGAAAAGGACTTATAAGAATGATTATGCTTACACTGCTATTAAAATACAAGGGATATTAGCTTTAGGGAAGCTTTTTATATATAGGCCAAAAATATGCACTGACACTTTATTTGTGGGAACGAGTGAATGTAGGCATGTGTTTTTGTTTCAGAGTAAATTGACTTTTATGCTGAATGGTCAGGACCCTGTGATTCCTGGAATTTACTATATTTATGGACTAAGGCCCTCATTACAACGCTAATACCGCCAACAGGCCGGTGGTAAAAAAAAATGGGATCACGACCACGGCAGAAACCGCCAACATAGACAGCCACTTTAACATACCGACCGCCATGGCAGTAGCAACAAACACCACTGCGGTCACCGCCATCAGACAGGCGGAAGGAAATGTATCGCCCACCGTATTACAAGGCACCATTCGTCCAAAATTTCCGGGGTGGTACCAATGACATCAAAAGCATGGTGGAAACAGTACACTGAAGGGGAACCACTCACCTTTCGAAATTCAACGAAGAACCAGGATGCCATGGAGCCTGAACTGCAGCTCCTCCCCATGCTGGTGTATCTGCTAATACACCAGGAATTTCAAAGAAGGCAGCGGTGATGGCCACGGTGAGTCCTGCACCTAGCACATAGGGGAGGGGGGAGGAAAAAGAGAGTGACACACACACGCAACTCGCAACACCCCCACCCCCACCCTCACTCACAACACCATTCACATAAACACATGCAGCAACATTACACTTACACCCCGTAACCCCCTGGAAGAACACCATGACAAAAGGAATTGAGTCAAATCTGCGATATTTAGAAAATGCATATAAAGTTAATGATTGTAAACAACATCTTATACAAATATTTACAATATGCACAGAGGGCCGTACACTGTCCATTGCAAATGTCCGTGGACCAGTGGCCCAAAAAATCATGGGCGAAGCCCACACTTGACTCCTGCCTCAAAACAGAGAGAACACTGCAGGAGCATCAGGTCGGAAAAACACAGGCTCCTAAGGGGGAAGGGGAAGGGCACCTCAGTCGGAAGAGGGTACTACGCCCCTGCTCCTGGAGGGGGCAACATGCCCACAGCGATGTCCTCGGGAGTGCAAAGCCACAGTCTCTCAAGTCTCTCAAGTGGGTGGTTTGCCCACTGCCTGGTCCTGGGGAGTGCAAAGCCACAGTCCCTCAAGTGGGTGGTTTGCCCTCTGCCTGGTCCTGGGGAGTGCAAAGCCACAGTCTATCAAGTCTCTCAAATGGGTGCTTTGCCCACTGCTTGGTCCTGGGGAGGGCAAAGCCACAGTCTCGCAAGTATCTGAAGTGGGTGGTTTGCCCACTGCTTGCTCCTGGGGAGTGCAAAGCCACAGTATCTCAAGTGGATTCTTTCTTCCACTGGTACTGGAGGGGGCCTTGTGCCCAGTCTGCTTCATCCTGTCAAGGATAGTGATAGTGGATGCATCTCTTCACTGGTTCTGGAGGGGGCATTGTGCCCAGTCTGCTTCATCCTGCCAAGGATAGTGATAGTGGATGCATCTCTCCACTGGTTCTGGAGGGGGCAATGTGCCCAGTCTGCTTCATCCTGCCAAGGAGAGGGGGAGTGGATGCAGATCTCTACTGGTTCGAGAGGGGACATTGTGCCTAGTCTGCTTCATCCTGCCAAGGATAGTGATAGTGGATGCATCTCTCCACTGGTTCTGGAGGGGGCAATGTTCCCAGTCTGCTTCATCCTGCCAAGTATAGGGGGAGTGGATGCAGATCTCCACTGGTTCTGGAGGGGGCATTGTGCCCAATCTGCTTCATCCTGCCAAGGATAGGGGGAGTGGATGCATCTCTCCACTGGTTCTGGAGGGGGCATTGTGCCCAGTCTGCTTCATCCTGCAAAGGATAGGGGGAGTGGATGCATATCTCCACTGGTTCTGGCAGAGGCATTGTGCCCAGTGAAGCTGCGCCTGGGGTGTGGCAGTTCCCATTCCCTCACCTGGGTGTCTGAGGCATGAGATGTGCAGGGAACAGGTAACATGATACTCCATGGAGGCAGAGCCAGACTCCATCCTGCAGCGACTTAGGTTGCAAACTGCTGGTAGTATCATTGCTAGTGGTGGCGCTTCAAGTGGTGGGTTCAGGGTCTAGCCGTCTCCTGCTGCCTCGAATGGCTGCCCACTGGGGATACTGCTGATGTCTGATGTAGTGGCACCGGCTGGGGATGTGGTGGTGCATATGGCGGTGCAGGTGGCGGTGTCTGCGGCGGACACGCTGTTGGTGCTGCCTGTGGTGCAGGTGCTGGTAGTAGTGGAGGGAGAGACGCGGCCAGTGGCCTCAGACGGCTGATCACTCTGGATGATGCTGCTGACTGTCATTGTGGCAGCAGCGGTGCAGGGGGTGGTGCATATGGCGGTGCGGGTGGTGGTGTCTGTGCGGTGCTCACCGTGGTACAGGTTGCTGACCTAACAGGAGCAATGGTGGTCAACAGTCCCTCACCTGGAGGCTCCGAGCCCTGAGTTGCCTTGTATTTGCTTTTTTTTCCCTTCCCCTCCTTGGTAGACGCTGCTGGGACCTTGGCACTGTCCTCTTGTTTTTTGGATGAGGCCTTGCTAGGTAGGTTGTGCGTCTTGTCCGTGCTGCATGCTGGCACCTTCTTAACCTTGGCAGGTGGCAGATACGGTTGGTCTTTTGCATAGGTAGGTGGCACACTGCCAGCTCTGACGGGTGCCCCCTTCGATACCCTCAGACTTGCAGGGACCAGAGCGGATGCCGAGTTCGTGGCTGAGGTGCTGGCCTGGGATGTTGACATCCTGGCCCTTGGGGAAGGATGGGTGGGGAGGCATAGGGAAGAGGTCAATGTTAGCCAGGAAAAGTTTTTTTAGACACACTGGGACGGGAAGATGGAGAGAGTGTGGGAGTGGAGGAAGAGGTAGTGGTTGTTGGAGGTGTACGTCTGCTGAGTTTGGGTGAAGGTGCATGAGCTGGAGGCTGTTGTGAGGTGGATGGCTGTTGAGTGGGTGTGTGCCTGCATTTGTGTACTTTGGGCGGAGGGCTCACAGACACACTGGGGGAGGGCACAAGGGACGTGTGCATGGTTGTGGGGGTAGTGATTGCTCGTGAGCGGTGTGTTGTGATGGGCGTGCTGGTGATGGAGGTAGTGGGTGAAGATGTAGTGCATGCAGGTGTGAGTGGAGATGCTACTGGGAGGGAGGTGGATGAATAGGAGGAGGGAGACACAGTGGAGGAAGTGTATGTTGGTATGTTTGCATGGGTATGATGCCTGTGTGAGTGCATGTGTGATGATGTGTGGTTCTTATGTTTTCCTGAGCCACTTTTGTGTGTTGATGTGTGTGCATGCTGGTCTGAGGGTGTGCTTAGGATAAGGTGAGGTAGAGGGGATTGGGTCGGGGGAGTGGAAGTTGGAGGGGGGGAGGCTGGGCACAGGGACAATGGCTGCTATCAATGCTGAGGCCAGAGCCTGAAATGCTCTCTGTTGGGCCGCCACACTAGAATGAATACCCTACAGGTATGCATTTGTTTGTTGCAAATGCCTCTCGACACCCTGGATGGCATTCATAATGGTTGACTGCCCAACACTGAGGGAGCTCAGGAGGTCAACAGCCTCCTCACTGAGGGCAGCAGGGCTGGCTTGGACTGGGCTTGAGGTGCCTGGGAAGAAGGAGATGCCCACCCTCCTGGGTGAGCGGGCACGGGAAACACGCTGATGAGCTTCTGGGAGGGCGGTGCTGGTGGGGGGTGGCGGCTGTACCTGCTGTTGGGGTGGGCAAAGAGGTGTCCGCCACCGCTAGGGAGCTTCCATCGGAGGAGGAATCGCTGTCACTGGTATCTCCTCCTGTCCCAGTCGTGGAGCTCCCCTCTCCCTCCGTCCCAATGGTGCCTTCACCCTCAGTGGATTCACCCTCATGGGCCATGTGGAATGCAGCTCCCTCCATAGCCGGTGCCTCTGCTCCTCCACTAGATGATGCTAATGCACAAAAGGACAGGGTGACAAAACAAAAAGGGGGGAGAGACAGAGGATACACTTTTGTCAATGCCAGCAACACCACTACGGTTGGCGTACACACCACACACTGAGCAGCCCTAAGCACTAAGCCTTGCCCAATCAGTCACTAAGGTAGTCTCCACCCCATGGTGTACAATGCCTAACAACAGCATCTGCACACCTGATACCCACAGGACCCTGCCATGTAGTAGTTGGCCACTTGTACCATTGGGGTAGGATTGCTTCTGAGCCTGCACACAAGGGACCTACCCTGCCAAGATCGCCCTGGCCTAGGGGCACCCACAGCCCACATCCCCCACTCAGCTAGCTCCTAAAGCACACAAAGTCAGCTTTCTGAGTCTATACTCACCCCCTTGTGGCTGCTGTGATGCCCTCAAGTGCCCATCCAACTCCAGATAGGCCACCGCCAGGATGCAGAAAATCAGGGGGGTCATGAAGGCGTTGGAGGCTGGGGCTGACCTCCCAATGTGGGCACCTCCTCCATGTTGGGAGGCTAGCCCCAGCTGGGCCTCCACTGCCTTCTTGGTCCAGCGGTGCCGGTCCTCCCATCTCTTGCGGTAGTGGGTACTCCGCCTGTGATAGACCCCCAGGGTCCCTGGCGATGGCATCCAAATACCCTTATCAGGTGGGAGCTGACCTAGAGGGATAAGACAGGGGAAAATTTAATTACCCAGCCGTCTGGACCGGCATACTCATTGCCCCCCAGTTCCCACCCATGCCCTGACGCACATAAACTGACCACCTCTCAGGCAGCACTCAGGCCAGGACGCCTAAACATGCGGCTTACATACACACCATTCAAAACATGCATTGGCCACAAATCATTCTCTCTGTGAACTCACCTGTTTGTCTGGAGAACCGTAGAGTAACGTGTACTGAGGTAGAACCTCATCCACCAGTTTGTCCAACTCCTCCGCAGTGAAGGCAGGGGCCCTTTCCCCAGACACTGTAGCTATTGTCGCTTCCAAACTCAGGTCACAGCAGCACTTGCAGTATAGGTCCCCTCCTGTTGAAGGTCAGGTAGCAAGTGAGTGAATAGCTGGAAAATGGCTGTGACGTCCGCCGCGGTGCGTACCGTCACCGCCTGCGTACATCACCATTGGCTCCTAGGACCCATAGGGCCCAATGATAACCAATGCGAAGTTGCGTGGCAGACATCGTCCGCCTACCGCAATGCAGCAGAACGCCAGCCCACCTACCTCATTTCCTCTTGTCCCTTCTCACAGGTCAGGCAGCCACCATTTCCGGAGGGCAGATATGGAAATATGACCTTCTGCTCACCGTTCTCCTCCACAGGCTACAACCGCTGAGGCAGATGATGAGATGGCAGCATCCTCCGGTTTACAGACCCCTGGTGGACCTGGCGACAATGGAGGACAGACACAGTATCATCACATACAGACTTGATCGTGCCACAATCCAAGAACTGTGTGCCCAATTGGAGCCAGACCTGATGTCAGCTATCCGTCGACCCACAGGAATCCCCCCTCTAGTGCAGGTCCTGTCAGTACTCCATTTCCTGACAAGTGGTTCCTTTCAAACAACGGTGGCCATGGCATCAGGGATGTCTCAGCCAATGTTCTCCAAAGTGTTGACCAGAGTGTTGTCTGCCCTGCTGAAACATATGCACATCTACATCGTATTCCTCCAGGTAGAGGATTTAGCCACAGTGAAAGCTGACTTCTATGCCCTGGGACATATCCCCAACATCATTGGTGCCATTGATGGTACACATGTGGAATTTGTCTACAGGAAAAGAAAAAGCTATAATTCGATGAATGTGCAAATGGTGTGGTTGGCAGACCAGTACATCTCACATGTGAATGCCCAATATCCTGGCTCAGTGCATGACGCCTATGTCTTGAGGAATAGCAGCATCCCTTATGTGATGGGGCAACTCCAGAGGCACCGGGTGTGGCTATTAGGTGAGGCCAAGGTCCCCACACAGTATACATTGGGGTCTGAGAATGGGGTTGTCCCTAAGGGTTAGTGTGTGTCTAACAGGTATCACTCGATATTTACAGGTGACTCTGGTTACCCCAACCTCTCATGGCTACTGACCCCAGTGAGGAATCCCATGACAAGGGCAGAGGAGCGTTACAATGAGGCACATGGGTGTACAAGGAGGATTATTGAGAGGACCTTCGGCCTCCTGAAGGCAAGGTTCCAGTGCCTCCATCTGACAGGTTGATCCCTGTACTACTCACCCAAGAAGGTGTGCCAGATCATCGTGGCATGCTGTATGTTGCACAACCTGGCCATGAGACGCCAGGTGCCTTTTCTGCAGGACGATGAGCCTGGAGATGGTCTTGTGGCAGCGATGGAGCCTGTGGACAGTGAGGAAGAGGAACCAGATAAAGAAGATGTGGACAACAGTACAAACATTATACAGCAGTACTTCCAGTGACACACAGGAAAGAGACTGTAACTCAACTTCACATTTCATTATACTTTTGGACATTGTACATGGCAGCCTCATACCCTCTGTCTATGGACACTGACTGTTCCCTTTGGAATCCCTTTTTTCAGATCTGAGTACCCCATTCTGGCTCCTTCTATATGTACTGCTGCCCACAAACTGTCATCCTGTGGTATTCTTCACTGAACATAGACTTTGCAATGCTTTGAGAATGTTGTAAGAATACATCTTTCCAATCATTACACTGACTCCAGTATGGTTAATATTTCAAGGGTGTTTATTTTTTGTGCTAAATAGTATGGGAGTAAGTGCAAGGGGCTGAGGTGATGGTGGAGGAAGGTCCAGGGTAGAGTCCAGTCTCTTGGTATCACAGGTGCATTGTCCAATGGGGTATAGGAAGGGGAGTAATGGCAGTTCATGATGGACAGGGTGACAGAGTGGGACAGAAGGGTGACAATCAGGAGAGTCCTAGTTCCTGGCGGGGGTCTTGGCAATGTGCTTTGTCTTCTACCTGGATCGCAGGGACCGATTGGGGGGTGATTCTCCTTCTGTAGGGGGTGGGGTGCTGGTGGCCTGTTGTTCCTGTGGCGGGGCCTCCTGTCCACTAGTGCCGGCGGAGGTGGAAGGCTGTTCCTCGGTTTGGCTAGTGTCAGGGGCCCTTTGTTGTGCCACTGGGTCTTGCCCATGTCAGCCAGCACCCCTGCAATGGTGACCAGGATGGTGTAGATTTTTGTGAAGTCCTCCCTGATCCCCAGCTACTGTCCCTCCTGCAGCCGCTGGGTCTCTTGTAACTTGGCCAGTACCGTGCCCATGGTCCCCTGGGAATGGTGGTATGCTCCCATGATGTTTGAGAGTGCCTCGTGGAGGGTTGGTTCCCTGGGCCTGTCCTGTCCCACAGCAGTACTCCCAACTTCCCTGTTTTCCTGTGCCTCTGTCCCCTGAACCGTGTGCCCACTGCCGCTGACCCCGGGTCCCTGATCGTCCTGTGTTTGTGGGGTTGCCTGGGGTCCCTGTAGTGGTGGACACACTGCTGATTGACGTGTCCTGGGAACAGAGGTATGGGCCCACTGGCTGGGTCTGTGGTGGTGTTTCCTGATGGGGGAGGCTATGTGGTGGTTTGGGACTGTGGCAGGGTAACCAACTGTCCAGAGGTCCCTGATGAGCCAGGTTGGTCATCGTGATCCAGGCGTGCACAGCTGCGGTCATCACTGTGGGCCTCTTCTTGGGGGGGCGCTGGATGTAGCTGGCACCTCCTCTCCGGTGACATTGGGCAGGGGTCCTGTTGGGATGCATATGCAGTGTTATTGTATCTGTGTGTGCCATCTTGTGCAATGGGTGTGTTTCCCTGTATAATTGTGTTTTCCCTGTCGCCTTGGCCTTATGTGAGTGGTGATTATGTGGGCTGGGTGAGTCTCTCTAGTGTGCATGCTGTTATGATGGGTGTCCATGCAGGTCTGTGATAGGTGTCCAGGCATTGTTGTTACATGCAGGGCTTGGTATTGGATGGGTGGGTTGTGATAGTGGAATATATGTGAGTTAGTGGAGTGATGGGAGTGAGGGAAAGGGTAGGGGTATGTGATGGCATGCAGGTGGGGTGGGGATATAATAGTAAAGATTTGACTTACCAGAGTCCAGTCCTCCTGCTACTCCTCAGGATGCATGATGGCCAACACTTGCTCCTCCTATGTTGTTAGTTGTGGGGGAGGAGGTGGGGGTCCACCGCCAGTCCCCCGTACAGCAATCTGGTGTCTTGAAACCACGGAACGCACTTTCCCCCGTAGGTTTTTCCACCTCTTCCTGATGTCATCCCTTATTCATGGATGCTGTCCCATCGTGTTGACCCTGTCCACGATTCTCCACCATAGCACCATCTTCCTTGCATTGGACGTCTGCTGCACCTGTGGCTCTACCCAGATGATTTCCTCCACCATGACCCTTAGCTCCTTCTCTGAAAACCTGGGGTGTCTTTGGGGTGCCATGGATGTGGTGTGAGTGATATGAGTGTGGCTGTGCAAGGTGATGTGTGGGGTGATGTGTTGGGGTGTATACTGTGATGTGCGTGGATGGTGTATGGCTGATGGTGTTTTGTGCCTCTGATTGAGTGGGTGCTCTTTGCTTGTCTCGCTCTGCTTGATCTCTTTTTTTTCATTGCATGGGGTTGTGGTTAATGTGGGTGTGTGTTTTATAGTGGTATGAGTGTGGGGGTGTGGTGTGTGTATTTTGAATTGTCCAATGTGTTGTGGTTTTGTCAGTGTGTGTGCATTTTTAGCGCAGCAGTGTGTACCGCCAATGGTTTACCAGGGTGGAAAGACCGCTGCGTTGATTCGTGGGTAGTGATACTCTGGGCATATTCCTGTTGGGGTGATGGTGTCGGTTTTGCTATTTCCAGTTTATCACTGACCTTTGGTGTGGCGACTTGGGTGGGTGTCTGTATTGTGTCAGTATTGTCTGTGTGGGTCTTATTACCGGTGGCGGATTAGTGCCGCGGTCACGGTATCTTGGAGGCCATCGGCACGGCGGTAAGCGGCATTTACAGCCAGGGTTGTAAGGAGGACCTAAATGCTTATTACCGTTTTCCTAGAGGATGGTATGGGACATGATACTTAGGGATAGTTTTTCCTAAGATTTATCAGATAGATGATCTAATGAAAATACCGAAAGTGACAGAATTACATCATGAGCGACAGAGGAGGGAAAACACTTCAGCAATTGTGGGGGATATTTTTGGTGTGGTAGATCCTTCTGTAGGAGTTGTTCTGAATGCAATTAAGATACGGAAGTTGTCTACTATTGTGGCTAATATGCTGACTAACTTTACAGGGGCAATACTTCTGTTAAATACTGAATTGGCTGCGGTTAGAGCTATGACTCTTCAAAATAGGCTTGCTTTAGACATAATTTTTGCGAAAGACGGCTGAGTCTGTAAAGTGATTAATGCTAGGCATTGCTGTTCCTACATTCCAGAGAATGATAAGGAGATAAGAGACTTACTCCCTAACCTAACTAATTCAAGTAAGGATTTGAAGGAAGTGAAGGAACCAGGGGTTTGGGAAACGTTTGGAAATGGATTTGCCTCTGTGGGAAATTGGTTTAGTCAAATTTGGAATGGGGTATTATGGAAAATTGTCCAGGGAATGTTAATTGTGATTGTTTCTATGTTAGGATTATAGAGTACATGCAAATTATGGCAAAAAATGAGATTAAGAAAATCCACGAATGATTAGAGGAGGGAAGAACCACCTAGGAGATGAATTTATAGGGAGAATTCAAGGAGAAAACAAAATACATATTTTACAGAATTATAAAGTGTTGTTAAAGAAGGTGTGATGACATATTTAGTCATCAGAGGAGGGACTGATGGGGCAGATACGTTAATTAAGAAATGTTTTAATGATTTATATGAGTGTCTACTAATGAGAAAAATGCATCGAGAAATTAATTGTAGAAAATAATGTGTGCGTTAAGAAATGTGCTCACGGGGTATGATCACCATGTGTAATAAAATAACGTGGAAGATGCAAAATACTGAAAAACATATAAGAAAAATGTACTAATATGTCATAATGAAATGTATAACCTATGTTTTGTATTAATTCAATAGTTTAAGTTAGCTGTACCAGAGGCCTGGATTCACTGGGCCTTGCTCGCTCTGAACATAGAGAATTTGAGTGCTCCGCAAAGGACTCGTAACCGGAAACTGCAACCTTGAACCGCCCAGAGTTCAAGCCGCTTAGCTAGAACATTCTGCAATTTGAAACAATTATGTGTAGAGTAGGCTAAATGTACTTTCCCAGGACTTGAACAATGGAGGCACTGACTGAAGAGACGGATGCAACAATTTTGTTGCCTGAAGAGCCGGATGATGTTCTCATCGCAAGAACCAATCAGTTTCATGGGACACAAGACATATGCAAACTCAAAGATTTGGTAAACAAAAACTATAGGTTAGAGTCATATCTTTTGACCGACCGACCAATTAGTAATTAGCGGGATGGACTAGGAGATCCTAATACAAAGTCATGACAAGGGTTGAGAAATCAGAACTGCGATGTGAAAGTTGATGACGTCAGGAGACGCTGTCCGAGGTGCTGATATTGGGCTTGTACTCTGTGAGCCTGATCTGTAGCTGACTATTGATGACCTGAAGGCAAAGACTGACTTGTTGCTGATCCATCCTGGATGGGTAGCTATGTAAATGTGACTGACAGTTTTGTGCCTTTTCTTCTAGGTACCAACTGTGCTGTTTTAGGGAGACTTTCACCTAGGTAGATTTTTCCAAATTAATGTTTTTATAAATTGTTTTCAAATGAAGACCCACATACTAATGCTAATCTTGGTTAGTAGGCTGATTAGGTTGATGTTGACGGTGACAAATGACTGACAAACTAAATTGCTGAGTTACATTATTAATGCTGACATCCATAGCTTATGTTGTTGTTTGGTCGCTTCTGTTTATTCAAGAGATACTGTTTTCCAACTGATGAATAATTAAGGTTTGATTTGAAATAAAGATTGAACTAACGGATGAATTAGAATTGTAATCGATAGGGTATAAACACTGTTAAACTTTCCTTGTGTAGTTCTTGTTCTTGTTTAGTATGATTTGGTAGTTGTTTTTAATAGAATGTTTCTTGATTAATGTTAGCTACCTCTCCAGTTGTCGCTTCATGACTAGGATACTCCATGCGATTCAAAAGGTTCATCGACCTATACGCATCACCTTGTAAGTTTACTTACTAAGGACCAGGCGCGCTGCAGAACCAACCGGAGAAAGAAACCCCAACTCCACATGTGCATCAAAAAGAGAAACAGCAATCATTGAATGCTTGACATCAGGAAGAGTCACAACTGTAGTGATGTAATTGGTAAGGTAAATGAACATCCAATGAACCACCCCTTATGCCCTTTAAGGGGGTAGATAACACCAACTAAGCTCTGTCACCAAACTTTTCTCATGAGTCCATTTCAAGATTTCAACCTGAATTCCCATGAGTACAGACATCTATGGTTTCTGAACAAATATGGCTTCCACATATGCCCTGCCAACATCTTCTCAGTGTAAGAAACCAGTGTAAATTGAGTTTTGAGTCTTTATTTGTTCTTCTGATCTGGGAAATCAGGTGATCTATGACAAGATGCAGTGTCATAAAAAGACTAGTTGATGGGGTGGCACACATGGGGAGCTGCCACTGAAATGTGGTGATGGTCAGGGATAGATAGGCTAGGAACAGTTTTGGTAGGAGGGCATGAGCAAAAGATGAGAAAAGTTGATAATGAATCGGAAATTCAAATTTTTCATGAGCAAAATGGCTCAAACAATTTTCTGACACTGCTGGAATGAACAATTGCACTGGTAACTGTACTTTTTTTAAAGGTTGATAGTCATGCATGAGAACAGTTTAAATTTTTTTTTCAAAAAAGCCTCATTCCATTATTGTTTGCTTACAAGAAACTAATTTTCAGAAAAGAAACAAAATGTTCCTTACATATAAATTGCTGCAGGCAACCCTACTCACATCAGCTACGGACAGCACCTATAAGGTGATAACCTACCTAACTATTTATTAAGATGGTAATTGTTTTACCAGTTGATGCTTCCTAAATAGGTATTAGCCATAATCAGTGAGTTAACAGAAGTAGAAAATAATTATGTATATATAGAGATACCCTAAACCTTGTTGAGTGAAAATTGTGGATCACGATGTAAAAAAGGCCAGTCGTTCTTTTCAATAAAAAGAATCCTGGGTGGGTCAGGCCCTTGGGGTCATACACTTTTAGTATTTGGGGAGTGGGGTGCATGGAGCCACCTGAACCAAGATGAGTTCTGCCTCAGGGAGCTCATCTCCAAAGGAAATTGTATCTATTTAGGGGATGGTGTGTGCGGTAACCCTCATGGTGCTGAATTCAGGCTCCGGGGAACCCATCCCCCAAAGCCAGTAACTTTTGGCAGTGCCCCATGGAGCCAATCTCCAGGACTCTGTTTGCTCCTGGCCTGCCAGAGAGATGGCATGGAGACTGTAATATTCCTGCCAGGCAGGAGCAGAAAAAACCTCTGCTGGCTGGGGATGGAATCGATTTTCTCCCCAGCAGAAGCAAAACAAAACCTTTTCACACTCAGGAAATGCAGACTCCTGCCTGCACCAAGAACTATGCTGACAGGGGTGGCTGAGGGACTGCAGGGGACATAAGGGCATTTCTTCATGCCTTCTATGGCAGTGCAGAAGTGTTCTCCATGCACTGTCCACAAAAACAGAGAGAGTGGGCAGCGCAGGAGCGGAATGCCCCTCCTGACCACAAAAAATTATTTTAAAAAAAGATTCGGCAGCACAGGAATGGGCTTACCATACTGCTCATAAAATGATAAAAAAGGAAGCATGGGAGAGGGCTCCACATGTTGCCCATATTCAAATAGTAAATATTACTCATGCCCACACCATGCACAGTGTTGTCATCATTAATATAATTTTAGATGCTGCAGTGATGTTATTAATGATGTCATAGAACATGTCCTGAGTGATGTAATATATAACGTCATTAGCAGTGCATGGCAATGGGGGAGAGCTATAGTTACTTTACAGTGACAGTAGGGGCTGTCACTGTGCTAGTGCCATGTGCTTTCATTGATCCTACATGTACATTTCCCATTTTACTTGAGTTTCTGTTTGTTCACTTGATATTGCAAATTGTGTCTCCCTCCCTTCTATGTTCTGTCTTTGTTTACTTGTTTCCACCTTTAAGGTATTGTGTATTTATTACTTGTCCCAAAATGGGAAGTAAGCTTCAGGGACAACCTTTTCCAAATTCTCAAATAGACAGCTGTTTACGGATATCAATACTTTAAACACAGGGGAAGTTATCCAGGATTACTATAAGAAACTTTATTCAGAGAATCTAGAGGTGTCATCCAGGACGGTTAAGTCATGGCTAAAAGATCTTGACCTGGCAGCTTTGGGGGAGGAAGATAACAAAGTTCTGAATGAACAGATAGTGCAGGTTTATCTAGAGCGGGCTATACAGCTGGGGAAGCTAGGGAAAGTGCAAGGTCCAGATGGGTTACCTTTTGAAATTTATAGAATGCTAGGAGGCAGTATTATAAAACATTTAGGTGTTCATTACAACCCTGGCGGACGGTGTTAAAGTGGCGGTAAGACCGCCAACAGGCCGGCGGTAAAAGATGTGCACTTACGACCGTGGCAGAAACCGCCAACAAAGACAACCACTTTAACACTCCGACCGCCATGGCGGTACAAACAAACAGCTTGGCGGTCACCGCCAACAGACAGGCGGATGACAATGTACCGCCCACACTATTACAACCCACCAATCCGCCACCTTTTCCGGGGCGGATTCACCGTGGATAAAAACACGGCAGAAACAGGAATTCCGAAGGGAAAATGCTCACCTCTACACACACTACGAGGAACGAGGACACCATGGACCCATAACTCCAAATTCTCCCTGCGATAGTCTTCCAGGAGCACGAACGCCGGCATAGAAGACCACAGTGAGTACTGCAGCTACGACACAGGGGAGGGAGGAGGGAAAAAACAGGGACACACACATGCAACACCCCCACCATCACCCACTAAAACACACACACTAATGCATATTGATACATCACAGTTACACCCCCCAAACCCCCTGGAAGAATGCAAAGACAATAGAAAATGAGTGTAAACATTGCAATATATTAAAATCAATTAGGCAAAAATATGCATATACACCATGTACAAAATATATACCAAGCATAGTAGTCCAGGTAGTGCTCCAATTAAGTCCGTGGAACACTGGGCCTATACGGTATGGGCGAGGCCCACACAAGATCCCCTACCATAACGGAGAGAACACTGCAGGGGCATCAGAGAGCAACAAAACAGGCACCTCAGGGGGAGGGAAAGGGGGGGCACCTCAGCCGGTTGATTACACAACGCGAAATCCACGATGGATCCACATACCCACTGTTCAATACTGGGGAGTGCAAAGCCACAGTCTCTCAAGTCTCTACAGTGGGTGGCTTGCCCACTGTTCCATCCTGGGGAGTGCAAAGCCACAGTCTCTCAAGTCTCTACAGTGGGTGGCTTGCCCACTGTTCCATCCTGGGGAGTGCAGAGCCACAGTCTCTCAAGTCTATACAGTGGGTGGCTTGCCCACTGCTGCATCCTGGGGAGTGCAAAGCCACAGACTCTCAAGTCTCTACAGTGGGTGGCTTGCCCACTGTTCCATCCTGGGGAGTGAAAAGCCACACTCTCTCAAGTCTATACAGTGGGTGGCTTGCCCACTGTTCCATCCTGGGGAGTGCAAAGCCACAGTCTCTCAAGTCTATACAGTGGGTGGCTTGCCCACTGTTCCATCCTGGGGAGTGTAAAGCCACAGTCTCCACTGGTTCTGGAGGGGGCATGGTGCCCAGAGTGCTTCATCATGCTAAGGACAGAGGTAGTGGACAGATCTCTCCACTGGTTCTGGAGGGGGCATGGTGACCAGAGTGCTTCATCCTGCTAAAGACAGAGGTAGTGGATGACAGCCTCCACTGGTTCTGAAGGGGGCATTATGCCCAGAGTGCTTCATTCTGCCCGTGACGGACTAAGTTGCATCAGTGTCCTTGGTGGTGCCCTGTTCAGCGGTGCTTGAGACGGCGGTGCCCTGTTCAGTGGTGCCTGAGATGGTGGTGCCCTGTTCAGCGGTGCTTGAGACGGCGGTGCCCTGTTCAGCGGTGCTTCAGACGCCGGTGCCCTGTTCAGCGGTGCCTGAGATGGCGGTGCCCTGTTCAGCGGTGCTTGAGACTGCGGTCTCCATTGCAATGACTCAGTAGCACCAATGGAGATTTTGGATGAAGCCCTCCAGGTTGGAGCAACATATGTCATTTACCTGGTACTATGAGTTATACCATGCACTAAAGCAGTCCAATTCCATATTAGATTTTTCCAGAATGATTTTACTGTTGCTCCATTAAAGACAATGAAGTGGCTCAGGGTTCAAAGAACCTTCTGCTCCAATATTCCAATGTTTGTCTGTCTGTCTCTGCCTTTTTAATTCAAGACATTCTACTCTTAGTGGATAGAATGCTCTAAGAGCCTCAAAGCCCTCCGGCAATTCCAGCTGTTGAAGAGCTTCTTCTCCCTCATTATTAGCCCTCGCCTGTAGCTCAGGCCCATATATCAGGTTTGGGGATTTAAACAAAAGGTAGAACTATCAGCAGTGGATTATAAGGCTATGATGTAATCCTAATTTTCTGTACCTAAAGTTCATAGACAACAGTGTGGGTGCCCTTTGTATAATATTATAAGTAATGATAGGAGGTTTAACAGTATGTAGCTATTTGAGCTGCTGATGTAATGAAGAATTCAGTTTGAAGGATGTTGTTTTTTTAACAGGAACTGATGAACCTACTCTGGTATCATCCCCGAAATACTAGGTGTCCCCTTGGTAAAGTACATTTAAAAAAATGTTCCGTGAGCAGCGGGGAGCACTTTGTAAGTACATTAGTTTGCTTTGAAATGTCTAGTAAATAAGGAAAAATGCCAACAGCTAAGCAAAGTCAATTAGCAAAACGAAAAGCAATTCATGGTGCTGCATGGGATCAAACGTGATTCACTGTCTCTGCTTAAATCTTCAGTTTATCACACAAGTTTCTTGTTGGCAAAATCTCTTGTTATGTGGAACACTCTGCTTTGTCAAATAAAGGCCCATATTTATTCTTTTTAGTGCCAAATTTGTGTCATTTGTTTGACACAAAAGCAGCACAAACATACAACTATGGGCCAGATGTAGCAAAGAAACATTTTGCGACTTGCAAATAGCGAGTCATAGCGACTCGCTATTTGCAACTCGCAAACTGTTATGCAGAACGGTGTCTCAGACACCGTCTGCGAGTCGGTATGGGGTCGCAATGACCCACCTCATTAATATTAATGAGGTGGGTCGCAAATTGCGGCCCCATACCGACTAAGGGCACTCACTGACATGGAGGCCTGCTGTAGTCAGCAGACCTCCATGTTCGTGACTGCTTTAAATAAAGCAGTTTTTTTTTTTTTTAAGTGTAGCCCGTTTTCCTTAAAGGAAAACGAGCTGCACTTAAAAAAAAAACCGAAACCTTTAGTTTCGGTATTTTTTCAGGGCAGGGAGTGGTCCCTTGGACCACTCCCTGCCCTGAAAAAATATTTGTGGGTCCATTCACAAAGTGGAAGGGGTCCCATGGGGACCCCTTCCAATTTGCGAGTGGGTTACCATCCACTTCAAGTGGATGGTAACTGCGACTCCATTTGCGACCGCATATGCGGTCGCAAATGAAATTGCATTCCACTCCGAATCGCAAATAGGAAGGGAACACCCCTTCCTATTTGCGATTCTGAAATGCATATTGCGAGTCGGTCCCGACTCGCAATATGCATTTCTGAATAGCAAAGAGGCTTTTGCACCTCGCAAACGGCGATTTTCGCCGTTTGCGAGGCGCAAACCCTTTGCTACAACTGGCCCTATATTTGGTAAGTTGGCGCCGCTTTTGCATCGAAAAGTGATGCAAATTTGGTGCTAAAAAAGTAGGAATGTGGGCCACAGTTCTTAACAAGATCATAAATGTAAGTCCATGTTAAAAGAGTTTTATTTCATAACTCCTATAAAGAACGGTTCAGAATAACTAACAAGGTAGTTTTTTCCAATATTTAAATAAAATTGAAACAGTAAACAAATCTGTATGGAGGCACCAACTTAAGAGACAGCTGGTATGTTGAGACTTAATTAGCTGTTACTGTCAGCTTGTAAAGACATCTGGTATATTATAACATAGTTATCTTTTACTGTCAAGACAATAATAAACCATTTTGATTCACCCACTGTCAGATTATTAAAAATTACAACATTGAAATACAAAAATGTTTTGTACAACCATGCTTTGTCTATCCAAAAGGTAAGAGTTCTATAATCATGCACCAGTGTAACTTGCTATTTTGATAGTGGGAATTTAGGACTGGCTACAACTTTTGGATCATCAGCTTCAAAGATACCTTTTTTGTTTTTTGAAACACAACATATTGTACACTTAACAAAGAAGTTATTTGTTAGCAAAGAAGGTTGGATGAGGATCAGTGAACACCTGATTATAGAGTTTAATAAAACACCTATAGGTTTGAACTTTTTATCATTTGCAACAAAAAAAGCTATTTAAATGTTAGCTGGCGAAGAGGTATCCTAAGGTGCACAGGTCATAATATTCACTAAAAAAACAAAGGTTGCAGGGATGTTATAAATAGGATCTGAATTTACTGGTACTAAAGCATAGAAAGTCACCCGTTATAGTGTGGAGATATTTCAAATAGCTATAACTCATGCCCTAAAGTAACTATAACTCATGCCCTCGCCACGCACATTTTTTTATCAATATTTATATTGCAAATGTTGTAGTGATAATATGAAACATGCAAAGAAGATGTCATCAATGATATAATATGTGGAGCAATTAGCTGTGAATGGCGATGGTGCAGATTATAGTTACCTTAGGGCATAAGATATAGGGCCTCATTATGACCCTGGCGGGCGGCGGAGGCCGCCCTCCATAATACCGCTCTGCGGTCAGAAGACCGCGGAGGGTATTATGAGTTTTTCCCTGGGCTGGCGGGCGGTCTCCAAAAGACCGCCCGCCAGCCCAGGGAAAAACTCCCTTCCCACGAGGATGCCGGCTCGTAATCGAGCCGGCGGAGTGGGAAGGTGCGACGGGTGCTACTGCACCCGTCGCGTATTTCACTGTCTGCTATGCAGACAGTGAAATACTAGCGGGGCCCTCTTACGGGGGCCCCACGACAATCCTTACCGCCATCCTGTTCCTGGCGGGCGAGCCGCCAGGAACAGGATGGCGGTAAGGATTGTCAGAATCCCCTCGGCGGCGCAGCGAGCTGCGCCGCCTTGGAGGATTCTTAGGGGCAGTGGAAAACCGGCGGGAGACCGCCGGTTTTCCCGTTCTGACCGCGGCCAAAGCGCCGCGTTCAGAATGCCCAAGGGAGCACCGCCGGCCTGTCGGCGGTGCTCCCGCCCCCGTTGGCCCTGGCGGTTCTCTACCGCCAGGGTCATAATGAGGCCCATAGTTACTTGTTTTAACTCTAACCATAACTGCTGAATTTGTATGGATGTGTACGAGTAAATTCAGAACCTAACTATAACATCCCTGTAACCTTTGTTTTTTTCAGTGACTTTCTCTGTTTTTTAAAGAAAAGTAATTCTAATTACTATACATTAATCCAACCACTGGGCTGCTTGAGTGTCTGAATAGTTCTAAAAGTGGGTCTGAGTGGGTGCATGAGTCTCTGAGTAGGTGTGTGAAGGGGTGCATAAGTCTCTAAGTACATGCAAGAGTGAATTAATTAGTGTATGACTGAGTCTGTGAATCTTTTTATTACTTTTTTTTGCATATACTCAAATATAATAAAGAAATCATGAATATTTGAGGATATTCAAGAATATTTGTGAATATCATGCACAGTGAACAAAAAATAATTTTAAACACATTTTGACCCTAGAATACCCCTGTATCACACCCCTGGGGTCAGGCTACCTCCACCTGACCCCTTACACCACTTATCATTTCTATTTCCAGCCCCGGGGACCCTCTCCCATGACATAAAATCACAGCCATGACTTTCTAGTCAGGTTGTGGCCAGCCAATCAGAGCATTCTTGTTGTCACACGTGTTGGACTTTTTTTGCTTATGCAGGGTCATCCCCAATCTTTTTGCCTCCTGCCTCCTATTTTTCTCTGACCTGTTGCTGTTGGCTTTTGAACTCTGAGCACTTCACCACTGCTAACCAGGGCTAAAGTGCATATGCTCTCTGTGTAAATTATATGTAATTGGTTTATCTATGACTGGCCTGGTTTACTGGTAAGTCCCTAGTAAAGTGCACTAGAGGTGCCAGGGCCTGTAAATCAAATGCTACAAGTAGGCATGCAGCACTGATTGTGCCACTCACATAAGTAGCTCTGTAATCATGTCTCAGAACTGCCATTGCAGTGTCTGTGTGTGCAGTTTTAACTGTAAATTTGACTTGGCAAGTGTGCCCACTTGCCAGGCCTAAACCTTCCCTTTTCATACATGTCAGAACCCCTTATATAGGACCTAGGTAGCCACAATGGCAGGGTGCAGTGTATGGTTAAGGTAGGAAATAGAGTTATGTGTTTTATATGTCCTGACAGTGAAATATTGCTAAATTCGCTTTTCACTGTTGCAAGGCCTTTCCCTCTCATAGGTTAACATGGGGGCTACATTTAAATCTGTTTAAAGTGTAGATTCTCTTTGGGAGCAGATGGACATGTGGAGTTTGGGGTCTCTGAGCTCACAATTTAAAAATACATCTTTTAGTAAAGTTGATTTTAAGATTGTGTGTTTGAAAATGACACTTTTAGAAAGTGAGCATTTTCTTGCTTATACCATTTCTGTGACTCTGCCTGTTCGTGGATTCCCTGTCTGGGTCAGTTTGACAGTTGGGCTGGTTGAATCTTACACTAGACAGTGACACAATGGGAGCTGGGGTGTAGTTTGCATATCCTGATGAGTCATCAATGCTAGGAGGGAGGGGAGGAGTGGTCACTTACCCCTGAAAGGGCTGTGCCTGCCCTCACACATTGCAGTCTCCAACCCCCTGGTGAGTGTTTGGGGCCTGGCCTGGGAAAGGCAGGATTTCACATTCAAAAGAGACTTTACTTTGAAGTAGGCCTACTTCAAAGGAGAAATTTTGTATAAGAAGGGCACCCAAAACCACAGACTTTAGAAACACTTCTGGAAGCAAGAGGAACCAATGCCTGGAGAAGAGCTGAGGAAGAAGAGCTGCCCTGCCTGTGACTGTGCTTTGTGGAGCTATCTTGCAGTTGCTGCTTCTTCCAGAGTAAGAGGGCAAAGGCTGGACTTTGTGTGCCTTCCATCTTGAGAAGAAATCTCCAAGTGCTTGATTTAGAGCTTGCCTCCTGTTGTTTGAAGTCTCAGGGACAGCAAAGACTTCTCACTGCCAGCACCTGGAGTCTCTGGAAAGACTACTACTCTGCCCTGTGGTGCCCATCCAGTTCCTGGGACCCTGAAAGGAGAAGCTAGCAGCCTAAAGACAAGGAAATCCACGCACAGAGCGCCGTGTGGGGAAAAGATCGACACAACTCCGATCTGCAGCTGAAGAAACAACATGCCGCCGGCTCCGCAGCTGAGAAATAATGCTCGCAGAAAACGCACCGAAGAATTGATGCACGGAGCAAAAGAAACTATGCGCAGCATCACCGACGGAGGCTGGGAGATCACAACCCGTGCTGCGGGGTTTTCGGATCATCGTGCGGCTGGACTTCTGACTCAAGTACTGCTGAGCATATCAAAACAACGCAAGGCCTGCCTGGACCCGAGAGTGCTGACCGGATCGACGCATCGATCTCCTGCGGAGACGCAAGGTCCCGCTCGTGAGTGGAATCAACGCATCACAAGCCCTTTTTGACATGCACACGTCCGTGCGGGGTTATTTTTGACGCACCCAAGATACTTTTTCATGCTTACATCGTTAGTGTGTGTTTAAAACTACTTAAAGGCTCTCTTTCATTTTGAATGATAACTTGACTTGTGTATTGTGGATTTCTGTCATTTTAGTCTTGTTTTGTTTAGATAAATATTTTCTAAACCTGTGTTGTGTCATTTTGTATTGTTTTCATTAAGTTACTGTGTGTGTTGGTACAAATACTTTATACCTAGCACTTTGATTTTAAGCCTACTGCTCTGACAAGCTACCAAGGGGGTAAGCAGCGGTTAGCTGAGGATGGTTCTCTTTTACCCTGACTAGAGTGAGGAACCTTGTTGAACAGAGGGTAACCTGACTGTCAACCAAAGACCCCAATTCTAACAACACAAATTTGCTAATTTGCAGTGATAATCACGAAAATGTCACCGCCATTGATATGCAACTTTGTTTTCCCTTTAATTTCTCAAAAACTACTGAATGGATTTACACCAAATAAATGAAATCACAATCTGCATACCGAAATCTATCTGTTTGCCAAATTTGGTGTAAATCCGTCCAGTAGCTCGCACTGTAGTAGTGCCTAAAGGTCCAATGGGAAATAACATGGGAAACACAACTTACTTTACCCCCTTGTTCTCGACCCCCACTTGATGGATCACCCCCAAACTTTCTGAGGGCAATAAGAATTACACAGAAAAGTTTGTGAACATTCATCAAACGGTGCCAAAGATATAGGCAGGTCAAAAAATGCTTTACCTATGGAAGTGTGGTCCTAACTATAACTACCTACTGGTGACCGCCAGTAGAGAATACCTTCTGTAGTGACAGGTGTTCTACCTGTGTATACATTTTGTGAGGCTTGGAGTAAGAATAATTAATAATTCAAAATAGGAAATGGCAGTCGGTTGCTCAGGATTTTATATTAAAAAATGAAATAGTTCATGTTAATGAATGATTAACATTTATTAAAATGTAAAATTCATTATTATGTTGAAATCCCTCAACTAGTAGATAGAAACAAGTAAATTGAGAATTTAGTGACTGGTGGAGAGTGCATTACCTGAGACCCCTGTGGTGTCTCCCATCCTGGCACCAGGAGTGTGGAAAAAAGGGAAAGAGTTTAGGACCCCTCCCCACCTCCTTTGAGCTTCCTGTCCTTTCTCCTGTTTGTGGGGGCAGATTGATGCACATTGGCCCTTGAGTGTCCCTCCCATAGTTTCAGGGACACAGAAAAATCTCCCAGAATGGAATGAGTGGAGAATGCAACTGCAAGTTTGTGGCAAACGAGGGGTAAACTACTTGTGCACACCCAGCTGGAACCTGGGGAACACTGTATTGTACTGAACATGGAATGACACCAGCTGTGCATTAAACACACGGACATTGGCACTACAACATCAGCTCACAACCAGAGCATCACAGGCACTACACACAAAACTCACTATGGGCAGAGACATGAGGCTAAAGGATCAGGGCACTGGGCTGCACATAGACCAATCACCGACTGCCTTCCTACATTGCATAGAAATGTGCACACCTGGAGGTTCAGACAAACTGGACTCAATTTGGGAGCTGTCACATCCCTAGAAACCAAGCTAGACAGAATGGCTACAGATTTAAACTTACAGCAGGACTGTGGAAGTAAAATGGAGACAAGGGTCACTAAGTGTGAAGTGTTCTTAGCTACCATGCTTTTGTTCTTGAAAGGCTTGCTGAAACAAGTCTCTGAGCTGACCAACAGGTTGCGTTACCTGGAGTACAGGGCAGAGGACTCAAAAGGTTGATCCTGGCAGAATAAAATACTCATAGTAGGACTGACTGAAACAGTGACTACATTGAAACTTATCTTGAGGCCTGGCTCAAACAGATTGTAGCACCTGAAGGCCTGTCACATTCCTTGCCCTGGAGTAAGAGCACTGGGTGCCAATGCTGCTGCCCCTACTGGGAGCTCCTCTGAGAACGGTGACCATGAACTCCTCCAGTTTTGAGACAGGGACAAACTATTGCAAATGGCTCAATAACTGGACCTACTTGTGGTTGAAAGCAGCAAATTCATGAAATTACCGGACTTCAAAGCAGCAGTGCAGCAATGATGATCCACAATCCTCAATGCCAAAAAGAGACTGAGGGCAATGGGGGTCATGTATGCAGTCTTGTTTCCAGCCAAATTGAAATTATTGACTGACAAAAAGTTGCTGTTCTTCTTGGACCCCCATGAGTTATGACTTCTAAATGCCACAGGGCAACATGCAATGGGGAACATCGGAGTCCAAGAAAAAAGTCCCTGTGGCTCACAACAGGAGGTCAACTGGTTGAGTCAGCCCTTATTCTAAAGTGTCCACAAGTTGAGGAGTGTACTGAAAACTTGATCTGAGGTTCCAATATTTATGCCTGGTCCTAGCTTTGAAGTGTGAGGAACTTCTAGACTTTATACCACATCTTGTCCTGGAATTTCTGTTCATCCTCTGACCAGGCTCTAAGGGGTCTGCGGTGATAATAGACTGATGTCAAGTTCTTTATGCGTGTGCTGGAGATAGACTGAGTGGGGCAGGGAACAGTCCTGTCCCAGCCATCATGCATAGGATAGACCATCCTGCTAATACTTAGTTCTCCTTTGTCTCACTGTCTAGGCGGAAAACATAAAGGCCATCAGCTAGCTATTCACAGTCATGTGAACCAGGGCACAACGCTGCAGGCACTAAAAGATTAGGTCAAGAACATGTCAGCTTAATAAAAGTGGCATTTTCAAAACTATGTCCTAAAATCCAACGTTTCCAATATAGAGGGTTTACAATTACAATTATTTTAAGAACAAATATGAGATTTCTATTTGTTACCAATAACAAATTAGCACTTATTAAATGTAATAAGGCACCCCAATGTTATCCTATGGGAAATGTAGGCCTCACAGTAGTGAAACATGAATTGGAGATTTGTTTTACTACCTTGACGCGTATCACTTGAATATACATAGCCTGCCTCTGGAATACATGCATCCTGCCCTATGGGCTCATTAGTGCTTACCATAGGGGTGCCTTATATGTATTATAATGGGAGGTTTAGGCCTGGTAGAAGGTTTATTTTACAAGGTTGAATTGATAGTGTACGCAGATGTCAAAGGCAGGCCTGAGACACGTATTATAAGTTTGGCCAATAGTTTATTGGAATAAAAAACTAAAACTCAACCATGAGAAAAGAATATCTAAATAACACTCCACAATATATAGAAACATAATATATAACCTGAGAGTGACATTATTGACTAGATAATGTGTATTTGCATCAGTGACAAAAAGAACATTAGCACTAATATTAAAATATATCTCACAAATAATCAGTGAATAATACAAACTATTATCTTGCAGACCACATATTATGTACTGAGAATACAAGGACAAGAAAATACATAGTATAGATAGAAGAGAAAAACCATCATGATGTCTTGTGTACCTCAGAAGATTTCATGCACCAAATGCTCATGCATTGTGATATTTTGTTTAACTCCAAAGTAAATGGAGACCACAAATTATAACGAGAACAGCAAGAGAAGGTGGTGAAATATATACATTATCAACCTGATGATTACAGCAAACAGTATACCACCAAGTTGTAAAAGAGTAAATTGAAGTATTTTTCCAGTTGTAAGTAAATTGTTGAAAGTCAAGAGCTATTAATAAATTTATCAAACAATCATCAGAGGAGCAGGAAGACCAGAAATCAGCTAGACTTCTTAAAAATACAGGTATAGTGTGATAAACAATTCAATTGAGTCCAAATTGTATACCAGAAAGTGTAATTTGCAGGATAAAGGACAAGCATATGCATAAGGGCAGTTTATGACTAATACACAACCAACATTTCTCTTCACATTAAACATCAAACTTTGGAAAGTTTATAATTATATAATTATAAATAAAATATAAAGTTAAAGTAGTGCTGGTAGTATGTGAGGATTTATCGATATTGAACCATAGTTTATTTAAAATTTCTACTGAACATAAGACATTCAAATCGACTACCCAGGGCAGTTAACTTTCGATTTCAAACATGTAGAGTGTTAGTATGAAGTAACTTATATACACAGGATGCATTATAACCCGAAACTAAAAGTATTGCAATCTTGCTAACAGATTTAGGTTGATGTGGGACATCAGGCAAGAGAGAAAGAGCATTTATTATAACAGTAGATAACAATAAATAAGAGCTAATATTTGTTACTAAAAGAAGTGGGTAAGGAAATTGTTGTTGGTAAATTTGCAAATGACTGATAAAATTATTATGAAATAATTGATGAACGCAAATGAGGCATTTTGACCTCCAAGTAGACTAGTAGATTGTACCTCTGTTTATTGTATTCGTTTTATAATGGACAATTGTGGAGTTTTAAAACCTCTTTCTCAGTACAAATAACAGTACTATACATTGGTTGTAACTGTCTACTTTTTTTTAACAATAGCAACTGCTGGAGAGAAAGGTTTCCTCTAAATCAATTCAGCAAGCCCCACCAGGATAAAAATATATAATTCTATTTATCAGATTTAGTTTTAATCTCTTCCAGTAACTTGGAAGTATTCAGTTTAACTGTACTTTTAGTAGCTGCAGCAAACTAAAAAACTTAAGTTCTTTATTCTTGTGGGATTCCATAAAAAAGCTGTCTGTTGGAATATATGCATCTGAGAAAGTCTATTCAGTGGTAGAAGTCATATTTATGCATGATGAGCTTATAGTCAGAAAAAGAGGTAACTTCTTGTAAAAAGTTGTCAGAGTGAAGCTCCTATTCCTCAGGATCTGTACGAGATGACACGTTAGGTCCACTTCCAGGCACCTCCAACTCTGGAAACCTTTGTAGCACAGAGTATTAGAGTGGCCAGGTGAGGGGAAGGGAATTAGGAAGGGGACTGCCAGGAAGGAGACCTGCAAAAAGAAATAGCAATACACACAGCATTGTAATCTTATAACTAACTATAACATTGTTATAATCTATCAGTCATGAGTTTGTTTTCTTTCACCAAAATTTACTTATGATCACACCAAGAATATGATGACAAAAAATAAATGAAACAAAAAAATACCCCCAGGCTAAGATATTGTTGAAGCTGATATTCATTAGACAATTCACCAATATTCTAATTTCTAAAATATCCTGTCTTAAATAAGTAGTAATCTTCCAAAAACATTTAAATTAGTATCCTCTTTGCAAAAAAAATAAATACCCTTTACATTAAGAAATAATTTCCTCTGAATTTTCCCTGCAATACAGATACACAGATAAAAGCAAACCCTTTATTCTATTCAGCGTGTTCCTTTAGTTATGTAACTTCATATCTTTAGAAACAGGAAAAGAGCAATAAATTTTGCATCTGGCAGACTGCTAGCAAACTCCAGCAAATGGACTTTGTTTATCTACTTAGGATAAAATCTCACCACTAACAGCATGACCTGCTCTTCAATAACTTCAACTCAACCTCCAGAAAGCACTCTCTCAAAGCCCAGAGAGATAAGGTCTGCCATAGCCAGACTAAGGACCAAACCCAGAAAGCTCTGGAGGAATAGTGAGCACCTGGGTAGTGGATGTGGCAGGCTTTATTGTGTGGACACACCCAACCTGGTTGCTATGGCAACCTCTACAGAGAGAATAAAAAAACAAGCACAAGTCTGTGTAATAATAATATCAAGGATACTCAACAAGCATAGGCCCATGCAAAAGGTAATATTATGCATACATCTCAGATTATTTGCAGAATACTAGATATACTAGACTGATTCTCCAGACTCTCTAACACATGCAATGACAATGCCACCACCAACATGCTCTGGGTGCAGTCTCATGTGCCTTACCACACCAATGTCTTAAAAATGTACATTGAAGAACTTGTAACGCTGTTGGTTGGATTGGGCCCTAGACAGAGCACTGCCCTAGTTCTGACAAAAGGTAGGAGCAGTAGTCTCCAGGTTGACCACAAAGAAAAGAATGTCAACCACATAGACAGACATTTTGATGTGGAAAACACTATGGATGAACCCTTAAATCTTTGTATTGTGTCAAAGTTTAGAAATAAATTGTTCTAAGGCCAAAAGAAATAGCAATGTGGATAGGAGGCACCATTGTCTCACTCTTGGATAAAGCACAGACTTCATTTTAAAAAAGAGGCAGAATTAAAATGAAGGGGCAGAACAAGTCAATGAAATATAATTAAGCAATTGAGGACTAAACCCAAACCATTTAAGGGTAGGCAACAATAAGGGCCTAATTTAGATCTTATCGGTATTACTGACAATCGGCCACGGCAAGAGTCCCAAGTACTCCGTCAAGCTGATGGTGTTTTCCTGCCCATATTTGGATCTCTGGTTGTGCAGCCACTTTCATCATTGAAGGGGTGCACTCCGTCGTGCCAGCTGTATCCCGCAGCCGTGCGCCAATGCTGTGGGTTAGCACTCCATCGCCGTCATGACAGCAGAATTCTGCAGTCTGAATTTAAATAACACAGTCATCCTGGCACTGTATCAGTGGTGGGCCAATGACGTTGGGAGTCCGTTGCAAACCCATTTAGCATTTGCATCATAGCTCTGGGTATTGGTTGAATGCTAGCAGCCCAGCCCTGATGTATATTGAACAATTGTGAACTCTGCAAAAACACTATAAAACACACCCAATTTCAGACCATGATCATTTGCCATTCCATTGTTACTTTTCTGATTTTCCTTAACCTTTAGGGGATGTACATTATTTTTTACCTATTCACTATGGCAGGGCAGAGAAATATTCATTTCACAGAGAGAATTGCAAGTCATGGTGGATGAAAATATTAGGGTAGAGCCATCATTGTTTACAGCACAAGTACAAAATACCACCATTTCTCAGAAAAGGCAAATATGGGACAGAGTAGCTAACAATCTGTGCACACAGGAGGAAATTAGGGAGAGGGGAAATGACCTGCAGGGGAGAGTCCACTCCCCGCCCTCCAAGCACTATTGGAGGCCTAGAGGACTGGTGCTGGTTTTTCCAGCCCCCTCATTACCACTCTTTCCAAGGGAGGAGAAGGTCTTGCAGATCCTACATCATGAGGGCATGAATGGAATCCGTGGTGGAATTGAGACAAGTGAGCTACAGCTATGTATGTCTCCCTAATCACAAACTGAGTACTTGCCCAAAACATATATAAAACTTCTGTTTTATAAAAAATCTTGAGTCATCCAAATTAGTAGCATCATGGTTGATATAAGCTATTTAACAATGACCAATATATTTAGTCAGATTATGTGTTGTCCTCCATGGATCACCCATTGCATTTGCCGTGCCCTTTGCTGTATCGCAATGTAGGTTGTTTTACTTAAAAAAAGGTTCCAAACTCCATCCATTTACACATGATGCTTTAAGTGGTTTCTTGACCTATTCACTTTATACACATATGTGTGTACATATTGCAAATGTGCATTTAATTCTCAATGTAAAAAGTTATATATGTATGTTACCCACTTTTTAACAAGTATTGGCAATAACATTTACAAATGACTGCAACTACCATGATGCCCTACTTTTGCCCTAGCAAAACAATAGTGCAATATGATGTAGCTCAACCTCTCTTTCCTTTCACACAAAGATTTATGTAGTTGACATTCACTACTTCATGGTATGTATTGAAATTGAGTCTACTGTGTTGATCCAGTATGTTTTTACCTTCTTGTCACTACATTGAATGGAATCAAAGGTTTCCAGTCATGTTCTGTGGCATGGTGATTATAAGTAGTACTGATGCACAAATTACTTTGCAGTCCTCATATGATGACCAATGCCATTAATTACAATAAGATTGCCCATAGTTTGTTTCTGAAGCTGCTAGGCCTTGAAATGGTACAGCTATCTAATCTTCTCCCTACTGTGTTGAGTTGCATGTGTGGTTCATGAAATGTTTACTGTCTATTTTACATTTCACATTTCAAGACATCTCTCCATCATTGTTATTGAAGTGTGCCTCTGTGTACATTACCCTGCACGAGGGAAAAGTGAGAAATCACACAAAGGCCTCAACATCCCATTAATCATAATTTTTCTGTTCTTAGGTTGGGTCATCTGGAACTGAAGACATATTTGAGATATAATACAGACCTCTAAGGTCTTTTTAATTTGCAATTCATATTAGGACCAACATCCAAGGTGATAGACTACCATCTTCAACTGAAGACAACTCCACTCCAGGCCAGGATCGAGTCATCAGTGAAGACATCACTCCTGCAAGTCCGGATGATGAGGGGATGCTTGGTCCATCTGGTCTATATAGGCAGACAGCCCCCATGATTCTCACTCTACCCACACCTACACCTCCCACCCATCTGCTACAACCAATCATTTGATACCTCTATTTCCTATGTCCTGAGGATCACAACTCGCATTTTGTGCCCGCAGTCGTGCCTACTTTTGAGCAACCACTATCACCTCCAGTTGTGCCAAGGCCCAGTGGGATGTGCAACAATGCCTCAAGGACACTGGGTAGTTTGGGTAGGAATCATGGGAGGGAATCAGTGGGCCAGGAAAGTGGGGCTACTGCCATCACTGTCACCCAGACCACCATTGACCAAGTCTTGGGAGGAATACAACAGTCCCAAGACATGATGGTCCAGGTCATAACAGAGATTCAGGACCTTAAGCAGGTGAAGAAGAAGCACATTCAAGAGCTACAAAATCATAGCTCCAATTTGTGTTCCTTGACTGGAGTGATGTCTTACATTTACCTCTGTCTGTGGTCCTTCTTCATATGGACAGAGTACACCTTCCGCAGTCACAGAGAGGGAGCGTCTGCCACAGGAGGAAACTGATCCACCCACCCCAGCCCCTGCACCTGTTCCCTCCCCTCTCAAAGACTACCAGGAGGGGATGGCAAGACCTCTACCACCATCTCCAAGACGCGACACACCTAATTTCCTCAAGTGTGAGTCTACCTTTCACTCTGTGGCCTATTACAGGGACACATTTACCTTTCCTGAGGAGAGATGTATTTTGCACATTGGACTCCATACAATTTGTGCTCACCAAATATATTCCCACACAATCTCTAAGCAGTTAATTAAGGAGTGTTGCAGGGACTTTCTGTGGGGTGAAACACTTAAGAACTGCAAAGGGGGGAACCTATCTGACCAATTCTGTGACCCCAAGATTGTACCAACATTTGAGCCCATTTAGATGCTATCCAGTGCTCAATCCCAACACAGCAACATTTGAAATTCAGATATGGGACTATTCCTATGCATGAGTTTTTGACTAGTTGGAGCGGTAATAGCACCCGGTCTGTAGCAGTGCCCCAGAAACAAGTAATTGGTATTTTTCTGTGAATCCAAGGATGAAGTGGATTTTTCTAATGTGTAAGCTCCTCGGTGTAAGAACCCTTGGGCTAGCCCTTAGGTTGCTAAAAGGTGATACACCTGAGGTGGTTGTCACTAGAATTTAGCCAAATCTTTGTATGCAGACTGGATAATCCATAAAAAACAGGAAATCAGAGATGCACTTTAGCCATAGGCAAAGTGCCTGTGACACTTTAGAAAAGATAAGTATGGGCAATACTATTTTTGAGGTGTTCCTTGGCAGATATAAGCCCTCATTACAACCCTGGCAGTCGGAGATAAAGCAGCCGTAAGACTGCAAACAGGCTGGTGGACACAAAAATGGGATCACGACCACAGCGGAAACCACCATCATAGACAGCCACTTTAACACTCAGACAGCCAGGGCGGTAGCAACAAACACAACGGCGGTCACAGCACACAGACAGGCGGAAGACAATGAACCGCCAACTGTATTATGACAGGCCAATCCACCAGATTTTCTGGGGCGGTACAAATGACATCAAAAGTAGGCAGAAACAGTACACTGAAGGGGAACCACTCACCTTTTGACACCCAATGTGCGGCAGTTCACATTCCCTCACCTGGGTGTCTGAGGCAAAAGATGTGCAGGGAACAGGTAGCATGGTACTCCATGGCGGCAGAGCCACACTCCATCCTGCGGCAACTTAGGCTGCAAACTGCTGGTAGTGCCAGTGCTGGTGGTGCCTCAAGTGGTGGGTGCAGGGTCCAGGACATCTCGTGCACCCTTGGATGGCTGCCCACTGGGGATGCTGCTGATGACAGATGTAGTGGCACCGGTTGGCCATGTGGCAGTGCATATGCTCTTGCAGGTGGCGGTGCCTGCGGCGGTGTCTGCGACGGAGATGCTGCCGGTGCTGCCGTGGTGCAGGTGCTTGCAGTAGTGGAGGGAGACACCAGGCTGTCTCCAGGAGCCTCGGACGGCTGCCCACAGGGGGCGATACTGGTGACTGTCGTTGTTGCAGTGGCGGTGCAGGGGGCATTGCAGATGGTGGGGCAGGTGGCGTGCAGGTGGAGGTCATTGCAGTGGTGCTCACCGTGGTACAGGTTGCTGGCCTGTCAGGATAAATGGTGGTCACCAGTCCCTCAGCTGGAGGCTCCGAGCCCAGAAGTGACTTGCCCTTGCCTTTGTTTACCTTCCCCACCTTGGTAGATGCTGCTGGGACCTTGGCACTGTCCTCTATGGTTTTGGATGATGCCTTGCTGGGTGGGAGGTGCGTCTTGTCCATGCTGCATGACGGCCCCTTCTTAACCTTGGCAGGTGGAATTGGGTGGTCTTTAGCATCTATATGTGGCACACTGCCAGCCCTGACAGGTACCCCCTTCGATCCCTTCGGACTTGCAGGGACCACAGCGGAAGCCGAGTTGGTGGCTGAGGTGCTGGCCTGGGATGATAGACATCCTGGCCCTAGGGGAAGGACGGGGGTGGAGGAATAGGGAAGAGGTCAAGGTTAGCCAGGAAAAGTTTTTTTGACACACTGGGACGGGAAGATGGAGGTGGTGTGGGAGTGGAGGAAGAGGTAGTGGTTGTAGGAGGGGAATGTCTGCTGAGTGTGGCTGAAGGTGCATGGGCAGGATGCTGTTGTGAGGTGGATGGCTGCTGAGTAGGTGTGTGCCTGTGTTTGTGTACTTTGGGAGGAGGGCTCACAGACACACTGGGAGAGGACAAAGGGGATGTGTGCATGGTTGTGGGGGTGGTGACTGGCCGTGAGGAGTGTGTAGTGATGGGCGTGCTGGTGATGGAGGTAGTGGATGGTGATGTAGTGCATGCAGGTGTGAGTGGAGATGCTACTGGGAGGGAGGTGGACGAAGAGGAGGAGGGGGACACATTGGAGGCAGTGGATGTTGGTATGTTTGCATGGGTATGGTGCTTGTGTGAGTGCCTGTGAGATGATGTGTTGTGCTTATGTTTGCCTGAGCCACTTTTATGTGTTGATGTGTCTACATGCTGGTCTGAAGGTGTGCTTGGGATAAGGTGAGGTAGCGGGGATTGGGTCTGGGTAGTGGAAGTTGGAGGGGGGAGGCTGGACACAGGGACAATGGCTGCCATCAGTGCTGAGGCCAGAGCCTGAAATGCTCTCTGTTGGGCCGATACGCCAGAATGAATGCCCGCCAGGTATGCATTTATTTGTTGCAAATGCCTCTTGACACCCTGGATGCCACTCAGAATGGTTGACTACCCAACAATGAGGGATCTCAAGAGGTCAATAGCCTCCTCACTGAGGGCAGTAGGGCTGACTGGGGCAGGGCCTGAAGTTCCTGGGGTGAAGGAGATGCCCACCCTTCTGGGTGAGTGGGCACCGTAAACACGCTGAGGGGCTGCTGGGAGGGCGGTGCGGGTAGGGGGAGTGGCGGCTGTACCTGTTGTTGGGGTGGGCATAGAGGTGTCTGCCACCGCACAAGGAGCTTCCATCGGCGGAGGAGTCGCTGTCACTGGTATCCCCTCCTGTCCCCATCGTGGAGCTCCCCTCGACCACCGTCCCACTGGTGCCTTCACCCTCAGTGGATTCGTCCTCATGGGCCGACGGCTGCCAAGATACTGTGATGGTGGCGGTAATCTGCCACAGGTATTATGACCCACACAGAGAATCCCGCCACAATCCAGACACCCACACAAGGCCGCCACACCAAAGGTCAGTGATAAACTGGCAATACCAAAACCCACACCGTTAAGCCAACAGGAATACGGCCACAGTATCACAACCCATGAATCAACGCGGCGGTCATTCAACCGCGGTAAGCCATTGTCGATACACACCACTAAGCTCAAAAGGCACAGACACTTACAAAACACTACCACATTGGACAATTCAAAATACACACACCTGACACACATACACACACCACGCCCTCACACTCATACGACTATAAAGCACACACCCACATAACCCACAACCCCTTACAATGAAAAAAAAGAGACCAAGCGCAGAGACACAAGCAAAGAGAACCCATTCAATCAGAGGCACAGAACCCCATCAGCCATACACCATCCACGCACATCACAGTATACACCCCATCACCTCACTGCACACATCACCTCACACATATCACTCACACCACATCCATGGCACCCCAAAGACACCCCAGGTTTTCAGAGGATGAGCTAAGGGTCATGGTGGAGAAAATCATCCGGGTAGAGCCACAGCTATTCGGATCACAGGTGCAGCAGATGTCCATTGCAAGGAAGATGGAGCTATGGTGGAGAATAGTGGACAGGGTCAACGCCGTGGGACAGCACCCCAGAACAAGGGATGACATCAGGAAGAGGTGGAACGATCTACAGGGGAAGGTACGTTCTGTGGTTTCAAGACACCAGATTGCTGTACAGAGGACTGGCGGTGGACCCCCACTTCCTCTCCCACAACTAGCAACATGGGAGGAGCAAGTCTTGGCAATCATGCATCCTGAGGGCCTCGCAGGAGTAGCAGGAGGTCTGGGCTCTGGTAAGTCATACCTTTACTGCTATATCCCCCACCCTATCTGCATGCCATCACACACCCCCACCCTTACCCACACTCCCATCACTCCATCACATCACATATATCCACCATCACACCCCACCCATCCTAATACTAAGCCCTGCATGCAACAACCATGCATGGACCCCTATCACAGACCTGCATGGACACCCATCACACCAGCATGCCCAATAGAGAGACTCAGCCAGCCCACAAAATCACCACTCGCACAAGTCCAAGCCGACAGGGAAAGCACAATCATACAGGGAATCATACCCATTGCACACAATGGCACCCACAGATACATTAACAATGCATTTGCATCCCAACAGGAACCCTACCCAATGTCACTGGGGAGGAGGCGCCTGAAACATCCAGCTCACCCCCCCAGAAGAGGCCCACAGTGATGACAGCAGCATTGCATACCTGGATCACGATGACCAACCTGGCCCACTCCCAAACCACAGCAGAGCCTCCCCCCTCAGGAAACAACACCACAGCACCCACCCAGCGGGCCCATACCTCTGTTCCCAGGACACGTCAATCAGCAGTGTGTCCACCACTACAGGGACCCCAGGCAATCCCACAAACCCAGGACGATCAGGGACCTGGGGTCAGTGTGCAGGGGGCACACAGTTCAGGGGACAGAGGCACAGGACAACAGGGAAGCTGGGAGGACTGCTGTGCGACGGTGGAGGACAGGCCCAAAGAACCGACCCTCCACGAGGCACTCTTAAACATCATGGGAGCATACCACCATTCCCAGGAGACCATGTGCATGGTACTGGAGACCCAGCGGCTGCAGGAGGGACAGTAACAGGGGATCAGGGAGGACCTAACTAAAATATACACCATCCTGGTCAACATTGCAGGAGTGCTGGCTGACATGGGCAAGACCATGAGGCACAACAAAGGGCCCCTGACACTAGCCAAACTGAGGAACAGGCTTCCACCTCTGCCAGCGCTAGTGGACAGGAGGCCCCGCCACAGTACCAACAGGCCACCAGCACTCCACCCCCTGCAGAAGGAGAACTACCCTGCAAACGGTCCCTGCTATCCAGGAACAAGACAGAGAACATTGCCAAGACCATCTCGAGGTCCATCCTCCTACAGAAAAGGCACCTGGCGTCTCAAGGCCAGGTTGTGCAACATAAAGCATGCCATGATGATCTGGCACACTTTCTTGGGTGAGTAGTACAGTGATCCACCTGTCAGATGGAGACACCGGAACCTGGCCTTCAGGAGGCCGAATGGTTCTCTCAAAAATCCTCCCATGTGCTTCATTGTAACATTCCTCTGCCCTTGTCCTCGGATTCCTCAATGGGGTCAGTAGCCATGAGAGGTTGGGGGAACCAGAGTCACCTGCAAATATCAAGGGACAACTGTTATACACACACTACCCCTTAGGGACAACCCCTTACTCAGACCCCAACTTATACTGTGTGGGGACCTTGGGCTCACCTATTAACCCACACCCGGTGCCTCTGGAGTTGCCCCATCACATAAAAGATGCTGCTATTCCTCAAGATATAGGCATCATGCACTGAGCCAGGATATTTGGCATTTACATGGAAGATGTACTGGTCCACCAAACACACCATTTGCACATTCATCGAGTGATAGCTTTTTCTATTCCTGTAGACCTGTTCATTTCTCCGGGGGGACAAATGCCACATGTGTACCATTAATGGCACCAATGATGTTGGGGATATGTCCCAGGGCATTGAAGTCAGCTTTCACTGTGGCCAAATTATCCACCCAGGGGAAAATGATGTAGCTGAGCATCTGCTTCAGCAGGGCAGACAACACTCTGGTCAACACGTTGGAGAACATTGGCTGAGACATCCCTTCTGCCTTGGCCACTGTAGTTTGAAAGGAACCACTTGCCAGAATATGGAGCACTGACAGAACCTGCACTAGAGGGGGTATTCCTGTGGGCTTACGATAGCTGACATCAGGTCTGGCTCAAATTGGGCACATAGTTCTTGGATTGTGGCACAATCAAGTCTGTATGTGATGATAATTTGTCTGTCCTCCATTGTCGACAGGTTCACCAGGGGTCTGTACAACGGAGGATGCCACCATCTCACCATCTGCCTCAGCTGTTGTAGCCTATAGAGGAGAATGGTGAGCAGAAGGTCATATTTCCACATAGATGGCACAACAGATTTTGAATTTATGTCACAGAAGCAGTGTGTGAAGTTGAGAGTCAGTAGATGTGCCAATATCTGCTGTGACGCAGCTATGTGCCATGCCATGTGCCCCACTGAAATGGCGGCTGACTGACCTGTGAGGAGGGACAAGGGGAAATGAGGTAAGGACACTGGCGTTGTGCTGCGTCGCGGTAGGCGGTCGAAGACTGCCGCGCAACTTCGCATTAGTTATCATTGGGCCAATTGCGTCCCAGGAGCCAATGGCGATGTATACTGGCAGTGACGGTACGTACCACCACAGTCATCACCGCAATTTTCATCTATTCACTCACTTGCTACCTGACCATCAACAGGAGAGGACCTACACTGCATGTGTTGCTGTGACCTGAGTCTGAAAGCGACAATGACTTGAGTGTCTGGGGAAAGGACCCCTGCCTTCACTACAGAGGAGTTTGAGAAACTGGTGGATGCGGTCCTACCATAGTACACATTACTCTACCTCTACGGTCCTCCAGACATGAGAGGTGGTCAATGTATGTGCGTCAGGGCATGGGTGGGGACTGGTGGGCAATGAGTATGATGGTCCGAACGGATGAGTAATTTCCTTTTCTGCTGTCTTTTCCCTCTAGGTCAGCGCCCACCAAAAAAAGGTATTTAGCGTGCCATCGCCAAGGAGGTGCGGACCCTGGGTGTCTATCACAGGCAGAGCACCCACTGCCACAAGAGATGGGAGGACCTGCGCCACTGGATGAAGAAAACGGCAGAGGCCCGTCGCACCATGACCTCCCTTATGTTCCGCATCCTGGCGGTGGCCTATCCGGAGTTAGATGGGCGCTTGAGGGCATCACAGCAGCCACAAGGGGGTGAGTACAGATTCTGAAAGCTGACTTTGCACACTTTAGGAGCTAGCAGGGTGGGGGATAGGCCAGGGTGATCATGGCAGGGTAGGTCCCTTGTGTGCAGGCTTTGAAGCACTCCTACCCCATTGGTACAACTATTACTGGGCAGGGTCCTGTGGGTGTCAGGTGTGCAGATGCTGGCATTAAGCATTTTACCCCATGGGTTGGTGTTACCTTAGTGACTGGTTGGGCATGGCCTAGTGCATAGGGATGCTCCCGTTGTGTTGTGTCCGCTAACGGTAGTATTGTTGCTGGCATTGACCAAATGTATCCTCTGTCTCTCCCCCCTTTTCGTTTTGTCACCCTGTCCTTGTGTGCATTAGCATCATCTGGCGGAGGAGCAGAGGCACCGGCGACGGAGGGAGCTGCATCCCACATGGGAATCCACCGAGGGTGAAGGCACCAGTGGGACGGAGGGCGAGTGGACCTCCATGACGACAACAAGAGGGGATACCAGTCACCGCAGGATGGAGTCTGGCTCTGTCTCCATGGAGTATCATGCTACCTGTTCCCTGTACATCTCGTGCCTCAGACACCCAGGTGAGGGAATGGGAACTGCCACACCCCAGGTGCAGCATCACTGGGCACATGGCCCCCTCCAGAACCAGTGGAGATATGCATCCACTCACCCTGTCCGTGGCAGGATGAAGCAGACTATGCACAAGGCCCACTCCAGAACCTGGAACATGTCACCCACTTGAGAGACTGTAGCTCTGCACTCCCTAGGACCAAGCAGTGGGCAACCCACCCACTTGAGAGACTTGAGAGACTGTGGCTTTGCGCTCCCCAGGACCAAGCAGTGGGCAACCCACCCACTTGAGAGACTGTGGCTTTGCACTCCCCAGGACATCGCTGTGGGCATGTTGCCCCCTGCAGGAGCAGGGGCGTAGTACCATCTTCCGGCTGAGGTGCCCCCACTCCCCTTCCCCCTGAAGTGCCTGTGTGCTTTCGACCTGATGCCCCTGCAGTGTTCTCTCCGTTTTGAGGCAGGAGTTAAGTGTGGTCTTCGCCCATGTTTTTTTGGCCCACTGGGCCACGGACATTTGCAATAGACAGTGTACGGCCCTCTGTACATATTGTATATATTTGTACATACTGTTGTTTACAATTGTTAACTTTATCTGCATTTTCTAAATATCACTTATTTCACTCCATTCCTTTTGCCCTTGCGTTCTTCCAGGGGGTTACGGGGTGTACATGTAATGTTGATGCATATTTTTGTGTGTATGGTGTTGTGGGTGAGGGTGGGGATGTGGGGATGTTGCGTGTGTGTGTCACTCTCTTTTTCCTCCCCCCCTCCCCTGTGTGCTAGGTGCAGTACTCACTGTGGTCGTCGCCGCCACCTTCTTTGATATTCTTGGTGTATTAGCAGATACACCAGCATCAGCAGGACCTGTAGCTCGGGCTCCATGGCGTCCTGGTTCTTCATTGAGTGTCGAAAGGTGAGTGGTTCCCCTTCAGTGTACTGTTTCTGCTGTGCTTTTGATGTCATTGGTACTGCCCTGGAAAAGCTGGCGGATTGGTGCTTTGCAATAGAGTGAGCGGTACATTGTTTTCCGCCTGTTTGTTGGCGGTGACCGCCGCAGTGTTTTTTGCTACCGCCACGGCTGTCGGAATGTTAAAGTGGCTGTCTGTGTTGGCAGTTCCCGCCGTGGTCGTGATCCCAAAGTTTTAACCGCCGGCCTGTTGGCGGTATTACTGCCGCTTTATGACCGACTGCCATTTAGGTCACTGTGGCAGTAGCTGGTGCAACGTCACAGCCACCATTCAAGGGGGGGCTAAAACATTCTATCAACTTGAGGAGACACACCCACAGCTTCCTACATTGAATACAAAATGAAGATTTAGTCAATGTGAAGGAAGACCAGTATGCTATGGCTTGACATACAGATGTGGTTAGCGCAGGTCAAGCAGCACATATTGCCATGGTAGAAACATTCCATAGAATCCTTATATTCAATCACAGTGCAAGTTGTATCTGTACAAGATCTGTCCATCCCAAGTGGGTGTCTTCCCGGTGATCAACCCATGTTCCTTTTATACTTTCCAACAGCAACATATCACTGCAAATGCCCCAACTTTGAAATGTTCAAATGAAGATGACATGGTAAAGGACCCTGAAACAGAATAACAAGGAAACCATTATGATTTGACATATACAATTTGACTTACATGATAAGTCAGGAGGACACATATACTTAGCACAACCAAAGTTCATCTAGGTCAATAAACATAGTAGTCAATGTAGTGAAACTGATCCACAAACAACTTTGCCTTGGACTTTCTTAAACTGACCATTCGTACCACATTACCATTGCAGACTGAAATGTTCCCTATGTCACAAGTTGTTCTGACATTGGATGTCACAATATGTAAGGGCATACTTACACTTAGATGAAGAAGTGGTCAATGACATCTTGACCTAAGTCAATTCATTCCTCTTCACCACTGTCATCTACTTCTGCTTTTTAATATCCTCAACCAGTGGCTCTTCACGGTCTCCATCCTCTGTGATGATTGGGATAGCTGTGAAGATAGCTTTACACCTGTATAATATAAGAAGTTTTAGTATTAGAATGTGATGAGGTAGGTGGTGACTTCATATGGAATGTGGTGGTCTGGAGAGAGGCAGTAGGAGAGAGCTAGCAGGTGAAGGAGCTGTGCTGGAGGTGCTGAATACTTACTCATGAAATAAAAAGATGGAATCACAACAAGGCTGCAAGACTCATCTTTACATTGGCGACGAGGTGACCGTGCAGGAGACGGATTGAGGAGAACACCTCCACTCCTGGAATTGAATACAGCTCGATATATCGGGGGCTCAACGGAGTGTATTCAAAACATCAAAAAATAACTGCTTCAACTTTCTTCAACGAATAATGGTGAGCAAATTTATTATTAGGAATGGTATCATCTAACTGTTTACAAATCTTCCGTAAATTAACTACGTTGTTCGTTGATAACTTAAGTGTTGTGTAAGACAAATATTGCCGGAAATCTGAGCCGTTATCTGGTTATTTACAAAGCACAAATACACCTTATACAGAACACTTTAATTGGACTAAGGAAAGTACTGAGTTTTACAACAATTTAACGCAACCAACTGAAATGAAGGCGCACGACCGCAACGGACAGAAGTGTACATTCAAATACATGAGCATGCTGAGATCGGCTTTAGTAACAAGCAGCTTTGATTGCCCGCGATCCACACGCTCAGCTTAGCCTAGGGCGGTGAGTGTGCGAGTGAAACGCGCTCAGCCGAATGCTGCGACTGTGATGTGCGGCTTCCTGCCGTGAGTAAATCGCGCTCAACCGAATGCGTTCATTTTAAGGACTGCCGTGTTCCTCCAAATACAAATGTTATGGTCATCTGCTTAAAGGACAATAAAGGATAAAATTAAGCGGAAAAGAAACACTTACCTCTCCGCGTTTTGAGTGCTGATCTCCACCATCGGGAACCTGTGGAATAAGAAAATAGAAGAAGGACTTGTGAACTATTAGTAACTGAAAGAGAAGAAAGACTAATAAAGGATATAACAAAGCGAATAAAATACCATGTGAACTATTAGTTGGATAAAGGGCAAAGTGTAAAGGAAAAGAAAGAAAAAAAAAAACAGTAATAATAACAGTAACAAACAAATAAGAAATAAGAAGTTTTATTGTTATTAAATAAGTGAAACTATGGGCGATCAGAGCATGTATTCACCACCACCTTTTTTACCAACTCCTGGGGGGGTCACAAATTCCATGGAAAAAATGAAAAAAAATATTTACTACTTACATATTGGCAATTGGGGGTGATCGTTATAGTCCTATTAGAAAGCAAGCAATTCTCCTTCATCATTTGGGTATTGAAGGAAGAAGAATTTATGAGGACCTACACGAAGTTTCTTTAGGTATGGGCGATGGTCAACCCACCAATATATTTGAGATGTCCTTGCAAATGTTAGATCTACAATTTATACCTAAGACCAATTTCGTTTTGGAACGTCACACATTTGTTCCGAGAATGCAAAGTGCCGATGAAGATATACCATCATATGTGGCAACCTTACGTGGTCTCGCATTGTTTTGCCGTTTCGAACAGTTACCTGATTCTCTGATAAGAGACCAAATAGTAAGGTGTGCGTTCAACAAGAGGATAAGAGAGAAATTATTAATGAAAGATCCAAATCTGGAAGAAGCAAAACAAATCGCTAAAAGGATGGAGAACACGGCAGTGTGGCTACAGGAAATAGATGAATTTAACAAAGAAGGGAAACAAAATGTTATTAATGAAATCAAGAATAAGAGCAAATTCTCCGTATGTGAAGAGAAGAAAAAAATAACAAAGTTTCAGGAAGAGTCGGATGGGGAGAAATTTGGCTTGAGAGAGATAAAATGCTATTGGTGTAGTGCGCCTGGGCACATTGCATCTAGCAAAATGGGTGCAGCAAAGGGCGCAATATGTCGCAATTGTGGCAAAAGAGGACATTTTGAAAAAGTTTGTAAATTTAAAGTAAACGAAGGTGGTGGACGAACGGTTCAAGAAATTCAGGATGTATGTGGAAACTTGGAAGAAATAATATTAACCGTGGATGAAAATCTTTTTTACCATGCACCTAATGAGGGAATTACGTGGGTATAAGAATCGAGCCACAGAGTTAGTCTGGAAAGTACGAATGTGTTAGAGAAACCGCATGCCTAAGTGTTACTGAACGACATGCCAGTCAAACTATTAGTAGAGTCTGGAAGTCTATTCACACTTATATCAAAGGATACATATGAGGAACTGTGGAATAACGATAGAAATGAGAATTTGTTGCAACCTGATATAAAAGCTGTAGGCTATGCCGGGAAGAGGATAGAAATGATAGGCATGCGTTGGATGACAATTGCTTTCAAGGGTAGAGCGGTTAAAGGAAGGATATATATTACAGACTATGGAACAAACTGGTTGGGCTGGCGTCACCAGAATGATTTGGGCATAATTTTAAATCCCAACGCTAAAGAGCCTGTAATAATTATGGAGAAACAAGGAATCAATGAAGTGAAGGAAAACTTCCATCATCCCTTAATTCAAAAGCATCCACAAGTTTTTTCGTCAAGACTGGGTATCTTGAAAGGTTTTTCCCACAAGATTGTACCAAAGAGGAATGCAACACCAGTAGTCCGCAAAGTGCGGAACATACCGAACTTGATGAGAGAACTTATGAAGAAGGAATTGGATAGACTGTTGCAAGATGGCATCATTGAGCCCATAGAATCCTCAGAGTGGCTCGCTCCAATTGTTGTGGCACCAAAGGAGGCAGGAAAGATTAGTTTATGTATTGACCTCAGAGATCTGAACAAAAATATCTGGGTTGACAGACAACCTTTACCAAACATTTCTCAGATGTTGTCTATAAAAGGCAAGGGGTGTATTTTTAGTGTTTTGGATATGTCATTTGCCTATCACCAGATTAATTTGCTTGTGGATTCTAGCCATTTGATATCCTTTGTAATGCCTTTGGGGGCTTTCCGTTACAAAAGGATGCCTTTTGGTTTAGCCTCAGCCTCTGCCGGCTTCCAGAGACTGATGGGAGAAATGTTTGGTGATATGGACAAAGTATTGCTTTCAAAACAACATTTTGATTGTGGGTGATAGTGAAAAAGAGCATGACTTCTTATTTGAAGAGGTAATGTCCAGGTTAGAAGAGAGAGGCTTAACCACTAAGGAGGAAAAATGTCAAATTAGAAAATCGGAAGTAACATATCTGGGACACACTATTAGTTGTGATGGTATTAGTCCTAAGAAAAGCATAGTGGCCGCAATTGAGAATGCACCTGAACGAAACTGCAAGGATGAGTTAAAGTCTTTCTTAGGTCTTGCAGAATACTGTGCCAAGTTCATAAGAAATTTTACAGAGATTGTAGAACCTTTGTGGAAATTGATGAAAAAGGGAGTAGCGTATGTGTGGAGTGAAGAGTGCAAACGTGCCGTTGAGAGTGTGAAGAAATATATTTTAGATGCTCCCACTTTGGGTGTCTTTGATGTGACAGCAAAAACATATGTAACTTCGGATGCAAGCAATGTAGGAGTGGGAGGGGTATTGACACAAGTAAAGAATGGTGATGAATATGTTGTAGGATTCGCATCAAGATGTTTACAGGGTGCAGAATTATCGTATTCTGTAATAGAAAAAGAGGCTTTAGCTTGTTGCTGGGGAATCAATAATTTCAGGTTTTACTTATGGGGAGTATCTTTCAAGTTGAGGACTGACCATAAACCATTAGTTTATATCTTCAAAGGGGGCGTGGTTTAGAAGGTAATGTGACACCACGCATTTCAAGATGGTTGTTATCTGTAATGGAGTATAATTTTGATGTGGAGTTTGTAAAAGGCAGTAGAAATGTGGTTGCGGATTGTCTGTCAAGACAAGAATGCCAATGGTCGTGGATGAGATTGTAGGTGAAACGGCTCAGGATCTTGTAGGAACAATCTTAGGCAAACTGGCCTTGAGTGAAAGTGAATGGGAAGATTGAAAAGGCAAATGATTCCGTTATGAGTAAGGTCGAAAGTAAAGTAATTAATGGGTGGATGAAGGAGGAAGAACAAGGGTAGGTTATTTAGGAGAAATCATATTGTCCCTCCTGAGTGTGTTAGGAAGCACATCATTGACATCACACATCAAGTACATTTGGGTCAAAGCATAATGAAGAGGAAAATAAGGCAATCGTTTTGGTGGCCAGGGATAGATAAACAGGTGGAAGAAACAATGAAGAATTGTGTACCTTGTGGCAATAGTGATAAAACCAAGATTTTAAGGCAAGCTCCATTAGATCCCATGAAGTTTCCGGGAGGACCTAGGGAAAAATTAGCTGTAGATTTTATTGGTCCTATCTCCAAGCTGGGTGCAAGGAGTAAGTTTATTATTGTGTTAGTGGATTATCACTTGAAGTGGTTTGCTGTCAAAATTGTTGACCAGGTGAACATTGCGAGAGTCATAGGATTTTTTGAAGAAATCTTCTTAGAAGAAGGAATTCCTAAGACTATTGTATCCGACAATGGTGTACAATTTGTGTCACATGAGATGGTAGAATACTTATGGAAGATGGGAATTAGTCATGAAAGAGTTGCTCTGTTCCACCCACAAGCAAATGGACTGGTTGAGAGAGTGAATCGTGTGGTAATGGAGAATATTCAATTATCACTAGCTAACCATCTCTCTTGAGAAAAGGAATTAAGTAAGATGATGTGGACATATCATACAACTCCACATTCGGTCACTGGTGTGGAGCCGTTTGTATCACTGAAAGGGAGAATGCCAGGTGTAAAAGAATGTCCAGTGCGGTTAAGATCTGAAAGGGACATGAGAGTGGACAGGGAGGTAGTGAGAAAGAAGATAGAGGAGATGCAGAAGAAAAATATCCAACATTATAATAAAAGAATGAGTGTGAAATCTTGTCACATAAACAAAGGGGATTGGGTAGTGACAAGGAAAAGTGGAGCAGTGGTAAAAGGGGACAGCAAGTATTCTGCTCCTCAATTGGTGAAGGAAATTAAACAAAATGTAGTAATTTTGGAGGATGGTTCTTCGTGGAGTATAGGAAGTGTGTGTAAAGTTCATCGTTAAAATAGGAAGCTTCTTGACTACAAATTATCTGTAACTAATGTTATCATATTCTGTAGTGGATGTTCATTTTTTTAAATCTATTTCTTGTTTGTTGTGTGCTGTATAGGGGGGAGAAGTGTGTAGATTACTTTATACCTGTATAATATAAGAAGTTTTAGTATTAGAATGTGATGAGGTAGGTGGTGACTTCATATGGAATGTGGTGGTCTGTAGAAAAGCAGTAGGAGAGAGCTAGCAGGTGAAGGAGCTGTGCTGGAGGTGCTGAATACTTACTCATGAAATAAAAAGATGGAATTACAACAAGGCTGCAAGACTCATCTTTACAATAGCCCATCGCAGGGCATGTTGTGGAGGATGCAGCAGGTAGCCATGATTTGGTACACCCTATCGGATGAGTAGAGGAGGGCTCCACAGTCTTCTCCAAACACCTGAATCTGGCCTTCAGGAGCCCAAAAGCCTTCTCTAATGGCTTTTGTGTTTTTCCCTGGGACTCATTGAAGTGGACTTCCCTTGCCATTTTTGGTTTCCTCTGCGGTGCCAACCATGTTTGGTTAGCATACGCTGAGTCTCCCACATGGAAGCAATAAATTGAGAGATGAAAATAATATCAAGCCAATGTGCAATCCTAAACTAGGATTAAAGCAAATGATCATCAAGTCATATTGTACTTACCAACAAGCCAGGCTCTGTCAGGTCTGAATTATGACATTGTCAGTGTATGGTGCTATTCTCTAATACAAAGGAATCCTGTGTTGACCCAGGAAAGCAGGCACACATGCTTGAGATGTATAAATCTGCTAAGCAGACAGCTTGCACATTCATGGAATAGAAATTCTTCCAATTGCTGTAGACCTTTCCCCTGACATTTGGTGGCACCAAGGCAATATGTGTGCCATCAACTGCTCCAACCACATGTGGTAGACCATCCAAATCATAAAATTCTCCTTCACATTGGCCACATTCTGAGCTCTTGAAAACTTTATGAAGCTGTTGATGTGTCTCATCATTGAAGCATGACTTCTTGCAGCAGACCACTGAAAGTTGACTGTTACGTACCTCCACCTACTGCCACAGGGTATTGAAAAGAGCCAGTGGTCACAAATTTAACTACTGCCATGAGCTTCACTACTAGTGTCACTGCTTTTCTGTTCCTATTGTGAGGCAAGAGATCAGGCTCCAGCTGCTGACACAAATCCAGTATAGCTTTCCTATTTAACCTATACGTTTTGAATATGTCCCTTGGTGGCATGGTCTAGAAATGGTCTGAAGACTTGAGGACACCTTCTACTACCCATTCCTGGGTTCATATGTCTGTATGTAAGGAAAACAAACTATCAATAAAATTTGTCACACAAGACTTTTACTTTCAAAACACATCTCATGTCTAGGTTACATTAGTGATCTTATTGTGTCATATATGCCATAATTTTGCTACTGCAACTTGATGTTTTTAACATGCCTGACATGTTTTTACAAACAATATGTGAATAATACATTTGAAATATATTATTTAATTTAAAAATACACAGCTACATGTCCTAAAATGGCAGCTGCCTGACCTTGCTGTCAGAACATTGGCTATTTGATGGCCATTGGCCAAAGATGACCACATAGTAGGTGGAACACTCTATAACAATAACTGCCATAGGCTAACATCTGTGACAGCTATCCATGAAAGCCAATGGCTCTGTCTGTCTCTGTTGCAGAGCGCATACACCTTGTACTTGTATGCAGCATCTTGAAATAAAGCTCACTTGCCTCTAAACTCTGCAGCCAACAAGGCTTCCTCATTTTTTGCTGAAGTTACTGACCTCTAAAAGCCAGGATGTCAGGAAAAGAAGGTGCCAGAGCCTTTGCGTTCTCTCCTGTGGGAGCCCCTCACCAGGAAGATCCTGTTCTTGTACAGCCAGCTCTATGGATTCTAGAGGGTCAGGTAGAAGTTTGAATAGGAAATGTTTGCCAAAGTCACTTGTTCTCTCTTTATCCACAGTCTAGTTGGTCTCTTTTTGTTCATAAGGGATGTAATATAATTGGAGTTTAGTGAACTGAATAATTTAGCTGGGTGCAGGGCCTTGTTTGGGGATGTTAGAAATGTCTGGGCAATGAAAGGAAAAGTCACCTGAAGGAATTAGCTGAGTTTTTAATGCATCTGACTCCTAATTCCAGGTTTAATTAGACAAACTGCAGGCACCTCACTACCAGTGGCTTATAGACACTGTACTACTAGGTTAAGAGGAAACATGCAACCCATATTGAATAAAGAGGAATGTAAAGTCCAAGAAAAATATCTAAAGATATGGAGTTGTCCGATGCTGCCCTGTCAAGTGAATGTACAGCCCCTAGTTTAGAATAAGAGTATCTTCATGTTTAAATACTGAAACACGCAACATGGAAGAAGTCTTCACATATTCCTCCTTGAACTTCTCATGCAGTCTCCCACATCCTACACCCACCACTAATGTACCAACAGCACCCAGTTCCCAATCCCTCACACAAATCAGCCCCCGCTGAGAGTCACAATACCACACACTTGTATGCATGATCTTCAACAACTGTTCGTTCACCGAGCAGGCCACAGAAATATATGGTACCTATTGTACAACCATGCTCCAGCGCTGTTCTTTCTCACAGAAACATGTTGAACCTAACTTTGACACCAGAAATCACTACAGCCACCCCTGTGGGCTATAAGATCATTAGGCAATACTGTCAGCACAAGCGCAGAGTTTGTGTTGCCATCATAAATATACCATCAGCTGTTCCACCTACACCAACATCCCCTCCAGCTACATAGTACATCTCTCATAAAAGATACACATCACAGCCAACTCTTCGCTGGGTGGAACCTTTGTAAACAGACCCAGAGAACCCCGCACCATTTTGGCCATCGACATTACAGACTTTGTCGCACCCCTCATCATCAAAGCCAGCACTTTAATCCTCCTCATAAACCTTACATTTCACCAGTGGCGGCCGCTGTATAGCTCAAGGTGAGGGGCAGGGGGGAACGGAGATGAGGTGAAAGAAAATTCACTTACCTTGCCTTTGTCCCTGCCGCCTCACTTGTCTCTCATCTTGTGGCGCCCCAGCATTCATTGCTGGGACACTAGCACAGCCTCCCCAGCAATCCTGGTGCTGCTTTAATGCTAAGCGTAGCATGAAAGCAGTGCCAGGATTGGTCTGAACCACTCAGACTGCTGCTCAGACACAACCATAGGGTCTGTTGATTTTTTCCAGCCTGGCTATTAAACACAGCTGGACTGTGAAAACCTAAGTGCGCATGTGTGTTTGGCCAGCTTCAGATGCAAGCAACAAGTGCACAACTCTTTCAGGCTGGAGCCACACTAGCAGTAACACCAGCAATAAATCTTTGCCATCATCCCACAAGATCTTGGCAACCAGGTCTTGGAATTCTTCTGTAGCAAAATTCACATCCTTGTACAGTGATTTAGACCCTCAAGTGGTCCTTGTCACTTTGCAACTCACATCAAGGCATAAGAAAACTATCCTGACCCACTGTCACCACACTAAAAATTGCTACTACCATGAAGACCATCCACTCGGGGGCTGAATCCCTCCTTTGCCCCACCACGCCATTCACTAAAGTACTCCTGCTGATCAGTGAATTCCTAAAACCAATTCTCACAACCTCTATTGACTGAGCTGCATTCCCACACACCTGGAAACATGTCACATTTATGCCCCTGCTCAAGAAACCATGCACTAACTCAGCTACACTTTCTCACTACAGACCCATCTCTCTACTACTATACTCATTAAAGATCTTAGAGAACCTAAACAACCAACAACACACCAGCCACCTCAACAACTTACAGTTCCTCGATACTGCACAGTCTGAAGTCTGGCCCAACCACAGTATAGAAGCAACACTCATCACAGCCACAGATGATACTTGCCCGATCCTTGATAGATGAGACAAGGCATTCCTCATTCTCCTACACATCTCTGCAGCATTTGACATGGACTCACACTCCATCCTATGAGGCGCCTGCATGAAATTGGCATCCAAGGCCCCGCTAGCTGCTAGATCAACACTACTTAATGGAGAGAACACAAGCAGTCGACTTAGCACCTTACTCCTCAGAAGCCTGCAAACTCATCTGCTGAGAGCTGCAAGGTTCTTTAACCAGTCTTATACTCTTCAAAGCATACTGTATATGATCCTCTGGCCAATGACGTTCGAGCACATGATATCAACATTCTCTCCTACTCAGATGACAAGCAAATATTACTCTCCCTCTAAGACAAGACACCCAATACTAGAAATAACTTTTCTGCCTGCATGTCAGAAGTCGCTAACTGGATGAAAGCCAGCTGTCCCAAGTGCAAAACCGACAAGACAGAACTAGTGATCTTCAGCAAGAACACTTCACCAAACTCAGAACTACACACAGAATCTACACCATGAACTTCAAATTATTCATCAACAGCAAACTGGATGTGACCATTCAAGTAAACATTGTCACTGCATCCTGCTTCCACACCCAAAGATGCTGAACAATATCTTCAAATGTCTCCCAAGCAACACTTGAAAAACAGTTACTCATGTTCTAGTCACCGGCAAGCACACTATGAAAACATTTTCTATGCTAGGATCTCCAAGCAACTCATTAGAAGTCTACAAACCATCCACAGCTCTGAAGCCTAACTCATCCTCAAACTCTCACACAAACTGGTACACAAATACACTCAATTCAAACACCTTACACACGCTACACAACTCAGGCCCCACCTACCTGAACAGTTACATCTCCTTCCACCAACCACCCAGACACCTCCCCTCTACAGGACTCCTACTCCCACATATTACATGCATACACAAAACGAGATCAGGAGGATGAGCATTCTCTTATATCACTCCTGAGTGAGGAATGGCCTTTCATTCCACCTCAGAGCCTCCTCTGTGAACTTCACAAGAAGCTAAAGCCCTGGCTTTTCAATTAATCAACGTCTCATAGGCATGAAACAAAATCTCACTATTATTGAAACAAGCTACAGAAATAAAATATGCAAATGAATATAATGCTTTATAAGTAGGGCATATTGATGAGCACATGTTGCTGGAGTGGATCATTAATTGTGTGGCCTGTACAAGTAATGGGTCCACGCTCGACCACCACTGGGAACCAAACACCTCATTGTAGCACTTGACTCTCATAGGTTAGCACTGCCGAGCCCTCCAATGCTTACTCAAAGGAGGTGGTGTGGGCTAGTAAACAGCATTCACAAGTACACAAGAATAACATTCAATAACTGATTGTCCAGTCTTTGCTTTTTCTTTTGAAAAAGGAAAAGTACATTTATGACACACACACTATTCAACACTATGCAACAATTTACAAATCTAAACACGGTGATGGAATTACTCATAGTTTGCGTTGCATAATCTTTCTTGTCTCTCCTAAAAGGTAGAGGTAGACCAATAACCCACATGGCAAAACATTCACTTGCTTTCCAAAACAATATCTGACTGTAGCTTGGAATAAGAGCACCTAATACAGACAACAAAGTACAACTACTTTGATCAGGTAATGTCAGTCTCTTTACTCAAACAAAGCATTAACAAGAAACATGTATAGGCATTTTGGAATGATTTTATTGTTACGATTATGCTCAGCCTTATCTACCTAAAGGGTGTTGGCAAAGTTTCATCATGTTCCCCATTGAGGCATTCAATAGAAAAGTGATGCACAATGGACAAAGTCCCTAAAGGACATCACTTGGTTACTTGCAGTTGTGTAATACCATTCCTCACCCCTACAGGGCACTTTCCATATGACCATGCACATGTCAAATCTTGGCCACAACGATGCAGCCAAACATTCTTAATAACATTCAGTCTGATATGCTGCACTTTAATCATAGTCCCTAAAAGACTCAATTTCTGTAACATGTAATTACTGCCTTACAACCCAGAAGGTGTTCACCATTATGGCAATCAATTGTTAATCACATTCAGACCACAAGGACTGCAGCTATGATCTTCATCCCAAGAGGATACAAGTCCGTCACCCTGACCCTGCTTCTGGCAGGCAGGTCGCTTTTCCACACTGCTGCTCCACTCAGGTGCCATTTCAATTTTAGTCTTTTTGCCCTGTTTTTTGGCTCTGACACACACCCTCGCCGCTGCGTCCCCGCGGCCCAGCCCCCCTCCCACCACCTCCATTCTTTTCCCTTTCCCGCCTCTGAGCCCTGCTGCCTCGCTCTCCCATTCGTCAATCCCTCCCTCCTCCCCGCTGCCACTCCCTCCTCTCGTCCCCTTTTATGGCTGCCGCAGCGCGGTGAAGCAAACGACCTCTGACCCTGCTTCTGGCAGGCAGGTCGCTCTTCCACACCGCTGCTCCACTCAGGTGGCATATCAATTTTAGTCTTTTTGCCCCGTTTTTTTGGCTCTGACACACACCTTCGCCGCTCAATCCCCACGGCCCGTCCCCCTCCCTCCACCTCGATTCTCCATTCCCTTGCCCGCCTCTGAGACCTGCTGCCCCGCCCCCCCTGCTCTCCCATTCATCGATCCCTCCCTCCTCCCAGCTGCCACTTCCTCCCACCTCCCCTCTAATGTTTGCCGCAGCGCTGTGAAAGGAGCGACCTCTGACCCTGCTTCTGGCAGGCAGGTCGCTCCTCCACACTGCTGCTCCACTCAGGTGCCATTTCATTTTAGTCTTTTTGCCCAGTTTTTTTGGCTCTGACACACACCCTCGCCGCTGCGTCACCACCCCCTCCCTCCACCTCGATTCTCCGTTCCCTTTCCGTAATTCGTCGATCTCTCACTCCTCCCAGCTGCCACTCCCTCCCACCTCCCCTCTTATGGCTGCCGCAGCACGGTGAAATAGACCCTGCTTCTGGCAGGCAGGTTGCTCCTCCACACCGCTGCTCCACTCAGGTGTCATTTCAATTTTAGTCATTTTGTCCCTTTTTTTGGCTCTGGCACACACCCTCGCCGCTGTGTCTCCGCCTCCCTCCCTCCACCTCGATTCTCCGTTCCCTTACCCACCTCTGAGCCCTGCTGCCCCACCCCCCTGCTCTCCCATTCGTCAATCCCTCCCTCCTCCCATCTGCCACTCCCTCCCACCTCCCCTCTTATGGCTGCTGCAGCGCGGGGAAAGAAGCAACCTCTGACCCTTCTTCTGGCAGGCAGGTCACACCTCCACACCGCTGCTCAACTCAGGTGCCATTTCAATTTTAGACTTTTTGCACCATTTTTGGGCTCTGAGACACACCCTCTCTGCTGCGTAACCGCAGCCCCGCCCCCCTCCCTCCACCTCGATTCTCCGTTCCCTTTCTCGCCTCTGAGCCCTGCTGGCCCACCCCCCACTCTCCCATTTGTCGATCCCTCCCTCCTCCCAGCTGCCACTCCCTCCCACCTCCCCTCTTATGGCTGCCGCAGCGCAGTGAGACTTGCGACCTCTGTCCCTGCTCCTAGCAGGCAGGTCGCTCCTCCACACCGCTGCTCCATCCAGGTGCCATTTCAATTTTAGTCTTTTTGCCCCATTTTTTTGGCTCTGACACACACCCTCGCCGCTGCGTCCCCGCCCCCTCCCTCCACCTTGATTCTCTGTTCCCTTTCCCTCCTCTGAGCACTGCTGCCCTGCCCCCCCGCTCTCCCATTCGTCAATCCCTCCCTCCTCCCAGCTGCCACTCCCTCCCACCTCCCCTCTTATGGCTGCCGCAGCACAGACACGCGCAGCGGGTGTGCTGCTGGCACGCCAAAGGCAAGCCCATCTGCGCATGTCCGTGCCAAGACTGCACCCAGCGCCAAACCCCCTGGCCAACACGCCCCCGTACCACCAATCACCACTACACTGCCGATGATCTCCAGGCCCTCAAACCAGGACGCTCCTCTATCTGCTTCCAGTCCACTCCGATGCGCACCAAAGGACCCTTCTCCTGCAAAGCCTGCAATTTCACCTGCAACCTAACCTCCAGGCTCGAACTCAAAGCCTCAGACAGCCGCCTAAGATGCATCTTGCTTAACATCCACTCTGTCCACAAGAACGCAATCGAACTCTGGGACCTACTGACCACATACTCACCCGACGTCGCATTCCTCACCGAAACTTGGATGAATTCGGCCTTGGAACCAGACATAGCCATAGCCATACCAAAAAACTACAAGATCACCAGAAGAGACCGCAGCAACAAACCAGGAGGAGGAATCGCCATAGTCCACAAAAACACCATAAGAGTCTCCACCAGCTCCCAAGACACCATCAAACCTGACGAGTACCTCCATTTGAAAATCCACATCAACGCCAACACCACCCTCAGAGGAACACTGGTCTATAGACCCCCAGGCCCCAGACCGCAGTTCTGTGATGACATCGCCGACGCCATCAGCTCTCAAGCCCTTGCCTCAACGGAATACATCCTCCTCGGCGACCTGAACTTCCACCTAGAAAACAACAACGATATCAACACCATGAGCCTAATCGCCAACCTTGCCAACCTCGGCCTCAAGCAACTCGTCATGTCGCCCACCCACACCACAGGACACACACTCGACCCCATCTTCTCAGCCAGCAACCACATCTCCTTCAGCCACACCACCGAACTCCTATGGACCGACCATCACTGCATCCAATTCTCCTTACAGAAGCCGGTCACTCACCACCTCTCCACTAAACCCCCCCGCCGCTACTGGAACAGAATCTCAACAGAACAGCTGATCTCCACCCTCACCCAGGAATCTACTCCCAGGATCCGGGACCCCAGCACAGCCACCACCTACCTGCACAAATGGTTAGAAGACTGCGCCAACACCCTTGCACCAACTACAAAAGCCGAATAGACACGAACGCACACAACAACAAAGATCTCTTCGGCATCATCAAAGAACTCTCCAACCCCAGGACCTGCTCCCACGAACCCTCGCCATCACAGGAACTCTGCAACTCCCTCACCACTCACTTCCGTCGAAAGATCGAAGACATCCACAACAGCTTTGTACCTCAGACCCATCAGCCATCCACATACAACCATGAACCCAACGCATTAAACAACACCAACCCTCTATGCTCCTGGTGTCAAAGCCCAGCTCACCTGAGTTCTTGTTCAGTTCTGATGGAGGTTGAAGACAATCCGACCCACCCTGAAACTGCTTGTTCCAGCACACTAGTTTTTAAAACAGTGCACTAAGAACAGAAGCTCAAGGGAAGGGGGGAAGTGGATAAAATAAAAAAGAGAGACAACACCGTTCTTGCGTTTCCACTGTTGAAGTGCTGCACAAATCTGCGGCCCTTTCTGACTTCTGTAGAAACTGGTGCCTAATGAAACATAAACAAAGAACAGATAAGTGCAACCTATTCCTAAATGGGTTCCTGACTATCCCTTTATTTATTAGAAATTCTCTTCTAAAAGTACCTCTTGGATCCTGGTCTCTAGTTTCCAGGTTTGGAATGTGTTACTGCTCTGGGATGTGTTTTCTATTACTGTAAAGGTTTTTTCCCATATTTCCAGAATCTTTTATAAAACAAATACTGTACTTTTACATCAAAATACAGCATGTAATTTGTGCAAGTCCTTGATTTACTGTTTGCCTTGCTGTTAATGGTTTCCACTGTTCGATTCTTAAAAGTTCCATGAGAAAAAACAATGTTTGCTTCACAAAGTTCTGCAAAATATTCTTGTAACAAAGAGTTTGAATCACAATGTTCGTGGAAGGTATTTCGTTTCAAATTGTCTATACACGAATCCAGAAATTGTTGTCAAAGTTCTTTCAGGTAATAAAAGGTTTTGCACTTACTTGTTGCTGGCAAGAGATACTGATCAGTCTAACCTTGTCTTCTTTCTCTTTTGCAGGTTACTCATAGGAGAGAGGCTGAAGCAAGGAGGAACCGGAAACCGGAAGAAGGAAGAGCCAGAAGCTGCGCCCATTGAAGTCAATGAAAGTCTGTAAAGAGCAGGAGTGCCAGCGCCGAGGGATCTGTTCTCAGGTAAGCGGGAGGTAGACGAGCACAAGCACTGGGTGAGGCTCGGGGATGCCTTTTATAGACAGGGCTGGGTGTGGTTTGAAGGGCTGGGTGTGGTCCTCACATGCTGCACATGTTCTTGGAAGGTGTGCAGAGCTGGGTGTGGTTTGAAGAGCTGGGTGTGGTCCTCACATGCTGCACATGTTCTTGAAAGGTGTGCAGAGTTTCAGTTATTATACAAATGAGTTGGATTAACACATGGCCTAGGGAGGAGTATTTTAAAGAAGCTTTGGTAAAAGCAAGGCCCAATGTGTAAACAAAACAGCACATTAAACAACATACACAGAAGCCTAGGGGGGGGAAGGTGAGATAACAAGAAAGGCTTTCAATAGTAAGTTTAAAAGGGAGCTATTACAGAACCCACTAGTGCAGTGAGAGGGGACATGCTCTTTGCTGTGTACAAACCCTAACAGTTGCCCCCCTCAAAGGCCCTCCTACAGGACGGGGTTTTCCTGGATTTTTTAAATAAAACCATCTAATCAGCTGTGGGGCATGTACATATGATGCTGGTTCCCATGAATTCTCAGATTCATCATATCCTTTCCATTATACTAAATAAAACAGGCGTCCACTAATTCTTTTTGAGTCTTTTATGCTTTTCACTTCATATTCCAGATTTCCCTTAATTGGTATGGGTGGAGGTGGTGGTTCAGGTCGGATTTTTGAGTTGTACGGCTTAAGCAAGGACCCATGGAATGTAGTATGTACTGGATATTCTTTTGGTAAATCTAATTTTACTGTTACCGGGTTTACTATGGCAGTTATACTAAAGGGTCCAATGAAACGTGGTTGCAGCTTTCGGGATCCCTCTATGTTTAAGTTCTTTGTGGAGAGCCATACCTTGTCACCAATTTTATACATTGGGGCCTCAGACCTGTGTTTGTCTGCTTGTCTTTTCATGCTTTCCTTGTACTTTAATAAACGTTTCCTGGCTTTGTCTTGTATGTCACCTAACCTTGTTAGTCTATCCGTTACTGTAGGCAACAGGGAATCTTCTAACAAAATGGGTATAGCTCTTGGATGATACCCCTGCAAGAAATAGAATGGTGAGCAAAGTAGAGCTGAATGCTCAGTATTATTATAAACAAACTCTGCTACAGGGAGAGCTTCCAACCATTCACTAGAATAATCAGCCAATAAACAACGTAGCGTTTGAAGTAAGGTTTGGTTCAGTCGTTCAGTCTGTCCATCTGTCTCTGGGTGGAAAGCAGTGGATAAGGCCACATCTATTTTCAGTTTTTCACATAATTTTTTCCAAAATCTGGAGTTGAACTGGCTCCCTCGGTCTGACACCACTTTGCTTGGCAAACCATGTAAACGCACAATTTCCCTTATAAAAATATCGGCAAATTCTGCCGCCGTGGGTAATTTCCGTAATGGTACAACATGTGCCATTTTAGATAAAAAATCCACTATAACCAACACTGTTGTGAAGGATTTTACAGGTGGTAAACCTACAATAAAGTCTACGCTCACAGTGTGCCAAGGTTGTTTGGGTGTTGGCATTGGTATTAACAAGCCGTCAGGAGCCTTATGAGAAGATTTATGTCTTGCACAAATTGGACAGGTAGTGACAAATTGCTTAATGTCCTTTCTTATAGTGTCCCACCAAAAGTGTTTTTGCACATTTTCCAGGGTTTTTACCCAACCAGGATGACCTGCCAACGGTGAGGCGTGATGCCAAATTATCACCTGTGTTTGTAATTCAGAGGTGGGCACTAACAGCATGTTGTCGTGATACAATAAACCTCGTTGTATTGTGTTATGGGAATCCTTTAACCAATCCTGAGGTGCTATTTGCATGTGTGCATTATATAGATCTGTGATGAAATCCTTCTGTTGTACTGGTGCCAACAACTTTTGGGGAGGAATAATGGGTTCTCCTATTTTATCTTGTTTCATGTCTGAGGTATGTCCGTATCTAGATAACACATCAGATTGAATTTGTTGTGCACCTGGTCTATAGGTTATAACAAAGTCAAATGTGCTAAAAAATTTAACCAGCGCATCTGACGTGGTGTTAGTGCTTTAAGTGATCCAAAAAACTGTAGGTTCTTATGGTCAGAAAAGATTGTAACTGGGTACTTGGCTCCCATTAAATGGTGCCTCCATTCCGAAAAGGCTACTTTGATAGCTAGTAGTTCCCTTTCAGCCACAGTGTAATTTTGTTCAGCTGGCAATAACTTTTTAGAATAGAAGGCTATAGGATGTAACTGGCCATCTACTGCATCTCGTTGAGAGAGAACTCCTCCTAAAGCTACTTGTGAAGCATCCGCTTCAACAAAAAAGGGCAAGTCAGGATCAGGATGTTTCAGAATTGGGGCTGAAGTGAACTTTTGTTTTAGGAGTTGAAAGGCGTGTGCCGCCTCATCAGTTCAAAGAAATCGTTGCCCTTTCCGCAACAAGGTAGTTATTGGGGCCTCAATGTCTGCAAAATGTGCAATAAACCTCCTATAAAAATTGGCAAAACCCAGAAATTTCTGAATATCTTTTACAGAGGATGGTTCTGGCCAATCAGCAATAGCACTGATTTTCTTTACATCCATAGTTATTCCTTGAGGTGACAGGCAGTATCCTAAAAAGTCCACCTTGTTGACATTAAAAGTACACTTTTCCAACTTAGCAAAAAGATGATTTTCTTTTAACTTTGATAATACTGCACGAACATGTTGGGTATGTTCTTCTGAGTTCTTAGAGTAAATGAGGATGTCGTCTATGTATACTATGACACAAACGTCCAGGAATTCGTGTAGGACCTCATTTATAAAGAACTGAAAGGCCGCAGGGGCATTACATAACCCAAAGGGCATTACTGTGTACTCAAATAAACCAAACTTTGTCTTGAAAGCTGTCTTCCACTCATCCCCCTCGTTTACTCGGACCAGGTGGTAAGCTCCCCGCAGATCTAGTTTAGTGTATACAGTAGAATGTCTTAATTGATCCAACAACACAGGTATTAGAGGAAGAGGATATTTATTCTTTATTGTAGCCTTATTTAGTCCTCTATAATCGATACACGCGCGCAGGGATTTATCCGGCTTCGGGATTAAAAAGAGTGGAGATGACACCGGAGATGTGGAATGACGGATGAACCCAGATTGTAGTAGGTCATCTAGGTAGGTTCTTAAGTATTTGGTTTCTTCGTCAGTCAAAGCATATACTCTGTTATTAGGTAAAGGGGCCCCTGGGATAAGATCTATACGGCAGTCATAAGACCGATGTGGGGGCAGCACACTAGCCTTTACTGGATCAAAGACGTCTTTAAAGTCAGAATATTCAGGAGGGAGACTTGGTTCATCTTGTGTAACACTAGCACAGTGTAATACTGTGCTCTGTTCTGTACCTGCTTCTTGATAACAATTGGTTCTACAGAAAGAGGAATCCAAAGTAACAGTTCTATTCACCCAATCAATTTTTGGGTTATGAGTTGTTAACCAGGGTACCCCGAGAATCAAACCAAAATTAGGAGTATCTATCAGATCAAAGCTAATCACCTCTGTGTGCCCGTTCTGACAGACCATAACAAGTGGACTTGTTTGTTTTGTGATTAATCCAGAGGTCAATTCTGACCCATCCACTGCACATACTGCTTCTGGACAAGGCTTTAGGCACATAGGAAGTCCTAAGATTTCAGCTAACTTATTATCCACAAAATTTCCTGTCGCGCCTGAGTACAGTAGGACAGGGAGAGAATGCCTCACTTGGGTAGTAACAATTAAAACGACCTGAATTATGAAATGTCTAGGTATGTGCGGTACCCTGAAGGCTGCAGCATTAGAGGTTTGATTAAGATGTTTTCTCGAACAAGTAACCTCTCCCCTTGTCGAGCTTAAACGTTTCCCGATTCATTTGAGGAGGTGGAGGAAACAGCACCCTTTTGTGGAGTTTTAGGCTTTACTGGACATTCTCTGGCAAAGTGACCTGCCCTGCCACAATATAAACATAATTGACATTTTCTCCTTCTTTCTTTTTCCTCTGATGTGAGTGGACCTCTGAGTGTCCCTATTTGCATAGGCTCTGGTTCAGGGAGTTTATTATCTGTGTCTTTCTTCTCGTGTCTAATAAAAGTTAACCGTGATTCCAGTTTGTATTTATCTCCCTTTCTTTCTCCTAGTCTATGTTCTAATTTCACAACTAAATCTACAAAGTCCGAATAGTCTTTAGGCAAATCAACGATATGAGCCAGCGCGTCTTTTAACTCGTCTCTCAAACCTTTATAAAAAAGGGAGACACGCTTTTCTTCTGGCCACTGTGTCTCGGTGAGTAAACGATTAAAACTAGTGAGATAGGTCAATAAATCCTTGTTACCTTGTTTAAGATTTAAAAGCTCATTATCACTTGCCTACATGAAAGTGTGTTTTGCAAAAAGGCTGGTCATGGTACGTTTAAATTGATTCCAATTATGGAGGATGGGATCATCTCTATCCACAAAAGGAATTGACCAATTGGCTGCTGTGCCACCCAAATAAGACAAGACGAATGCCACTTTCGTATCATCAGTAGGGAACTGTTGTGGCTTACAAATGAAGTGTAATTGACATTGATTGATAAAAACATGGAATTTGTTACTATCTCCATGAAAACGTTCAGGTGCTGCTAAGGGCACAACATTAGGAACATTAACAGTAACCTCAACTGGGGAAGGCAAAGTTGTATGTTTTGATGGCGCCCCTGTCTCTGAGGAGGTTTTAAACAAAGGCGTAGAAGCTGTGTTCCACTGAGATCCCCTAAATTTATACCTGCTTAAATCCGGTTTTAAAGAGGTATTCTCCATCTTTAATCTCTCTATTTCCTCTTGCATATGTTGCAAGATGCCAGACACTGATTCATTATGAGCCAAGTCCTCATTCAGGGCCTGCGCCATATCCGTGACGTCAATGCCCTCTATTTCTTCCCCGGTATTCATCGTCCACCAGAACTGAAATTTTTTAAGGCTTGTGCTTCTGTCAAAGCCCAGCTCACCTGAGTTCTTGTTCAGTTCTGATGGAGGTTGAAGACAATCCGACCCCACCCTGAAACTGCTTGTTCCAGCACACTAGTTTTTAAAACAGTGCACTAAGAACAGAAGCTCAAGGGAAGGGGGGAAGTGGATAAAATAAAAAAGAGAGACAACACCGTTCTTGCGTTTCCACTGTTGAAGTGCTGCACAAATCTGCGGCCCTTTCTGACTTCTGTAGAAACTGGTGCCTAATGAAACATAAACAAAGAACAGATAAGTGCAACCTATTCCTAAATGGGTTCCTGACTATCCCTTTATTTATTAGAAATTCTCTTCTAAAAGTACCTCTTGGATCCTGGTCTCTAGTTTCCAGGTTTGGAATGTGTTACTGCTCTGGGATGTGTTTTCTATTACTGTAAAGGTTTTTTCCCATATTTCCAGAATCTTTTATAAAACAAATACTGTACTTTTACATCAAAATACAGCATGTAATTTGTGCAAGTCCTTGATTTACTGTTTGCCTTGCTGTTAATGGTTTCCAATGTTCGATTCTTAAAAGTTCCATGAGAAAAAACAATGTTTGCTTCACAAAGTTCTGCAAAATATTCTTGTAACAAAGAGTTTGAATCACAATGTTCGTGGAAGGTATTTCGTTTCAAATTGTCTATACACGAATCCAGAAATTGTTGTCAAAGTTCTTTCAGGTAATAAAAGGTTTTGCACTTACTTGTTGCTGGCAAGAGATACTGATCAGTCTAACCTTGTCTTCTTTCTCTTTTGCAGGTTACTCATAGGAGAGAGGCTGAAGCAAGGAGGAACCGGAAACCGGAAGAAGGAAGAGCCAGAAGCTGCGCCCATTGAAGTCAATGAAAGTCTGTAAAGAGCAGGAGTGCCAGCGCCGAGGGATCTGTTCTCAGGTAAGCGGGAGGTAGACGAGCACAAGCACTGGGTGAGGCTCGGGGGATGCCTTTTATAGACAGGGCTGGGTGTGGTTTGAAGGGCTGGGTGTGGTCCTCACATGCTGCACATGTTCTTGGAAGGTGTGCAGAGCTGGGTGTGGTTTGAAGAGCTGGGTGTGGTCCTCACATGCTGCACATGTTCTTGAAAGGTGTGCAGAGTTTCAGTTATTATACAAATGAGTTGGATTAACACATGGCCTAGGGAGGAGTATTTTAAAGAAGCCTTGGTAAAAGCAAGGCCCAATGTGTAAACAAAACAGCACATTAAACAACATACACAGAAGCCTAGGGGGGGGAAGGTGAGATAACAAGAAAGGCTTTCAATAGTAAGTTTAAAAGGGAGCTATTACAGAACCCACTAGTGCAGTGAGAGGGGACATGCTCTTTGCTGTGTACAAACCCTAACAGTTGCCCCCCTCAAAGGCCCTCCTACAGGACGGGGTTTTCCTGGATTTTTTAAATAAAACCATCTAATCAGCTGTGGGGCATGTACATATGATGCTGGTTCCCATGAATTCTCAGATTCATCATATCCTTTCCATTCTACTAAATAAAACAGACGTCCACTAATTCTTTTTGAGTCTTTTATGCTTTTCACTTCATATTCCAGATTTCCCTTAATTGGTATGGGTGGAGGTGGTGGTTCAGGTCGGGTTTTTGAGTTGTACGGCTTAAGCAAGGACACATGGAATGTAGTATGTACTGGATATTCTTTTGGTAAATCTAATTTTACTGTTACCGGGTTTACTATGGCAGTTATACTAAAGGGTCCAATGAAACGTGGTTGCAGCTTTCGGGATCCCTCTATGTTTAGGTTCTTTGTGGAGAGCCATACCTTGTCACCAATTTTATACATTGGGGCCTCAGACCTGTGTTTGTCTGCTTGTCTTTTCATGCTTTCCTTGTACTTTAATAAACGTTTCCTGGCTTTGTCTTGTATGTCACCTAACCTCGTTAGTCTATCCGTTACTGTAGGCAACAGGGAATCTTCTAACAAAATGGGTATAGCTCTTGGATGATACCCCTGCAAGAAATAGAATGGTGAGCAAAGTAGAGCTGAATGCTCAGTATTATTATAAACAAACTCTGCTACAGGGAGAGCTTCCAACCATTCACTAGAATAATCAGCCAATAAACAACGTAGCGTTTGAAGTAAGGTTTGGTTCAGTCGTTCAGTCTGTCCATCTGTCTCTGGGTGGAAAGCAGTGGATAAGGCCACATCTATTTTCAGTTTTTCACATAATTTTTTCCAAAATCTGGAGTTGAACTGGCTCCCTCGGTCTGACACCACTTTGCTTGGCAAACCATGTAAACGCACAATTTCCCTTATAAAAATATCGGCAAATTCTGCCGCCGTGGGTAATTTCCGTAATGGTACAAAATGTGCCATTTTAGATAAAAAATCCACTATAACCAACACTGTTGTGAAGGATTTTACAGGTGGTAAACCTACAATAAAGTCTACGCTCACAGTGTGCCAAGGTTGTTTGGGTGTTGGCATTGGTATTAACAAGCCGTCAGGAGCCTTATGAGAAGATTTATGTCTTGCACAAATTGGACAGGTAGTGACAAATTGCTTAATGTCCTTTCTTATAGTGTCCCACCAAAAGTGTTTTTGCACATTTTCCAGGGTTTTTACCCAACCAGGATGACCTGCCAACGGTGAGGCGTGATGCCAAATTATCACCTGTGTTTGTAATTCAGAGGTGGGCACTAACAGCATGTTGTCGTGATACAATAAACCTCGTTGTATTGTGTTATGGGAATCCTTTAACCAATCCTGAGGTGCTATTTGCATGTGTGAATTATATAGATCTGTGATGAAATCCTTCTGTTGTACTGGTGCCAACAACTTTTGGGGAGGAATAATGGGTTCTCCTATTTTATCTTGTTTCATGTCTGAGGTATGTCCGTATCTAGATAACACATCAGATTGAATTTGTTGTGCACCTGGTCTATAGGTTATAACAAAGTCAAATGTGCTAAAAAAAATTAACCAGCGCATCTGACGTGGTGTTAGTGCTTTAAGTGATCCAAAAAACTGTAGGTTCTTATGGTCAGAAAAGATTGTAACTGGGTACTTGGCTCCCATTAAATGGTGCCTCCATTCTGAAAAGGCTACTTTGATAGCTAGTAGTTCCCTTTCAGCCACAGTGTAATTTTGTTCAGCTGGCAATAACTTTTTAGAATAGAAGGCTATAGGATGTAACTGGCCATCTACTGCATCTCGTTGAGAGAGAACTCCTCCTAAAGCTACTTGTGAAGCATCCGCTTCAACAAAAAAGGGCAAGTCAGGATCAGGATGTTTCAGAATTGGGGCTGAAGTGAACTTTTGTTTTAGGAGTTGAAAGGCGTGTGCCGCCTCATCAGTTCAAAGAAATCGTTGCCCTTTCCGCAACAAGGTAGTTATTGGGGCCTCAATGTCTGCAAAATGTGCAATAAACCTCCTATAAAAATTGGCAAAACCCAGAAATTTCTGAATATCTTTTACAGAGGATGGTTCTGGCCAATCAGCAATAGCACTGATTTTCTTTACATCCATAGTTATTCCTTGAGGTGACAGGCAGTATCCTAAAAAGTCCACCTTGTTGACATTAAAAGTACACTTTTCCAACTTAGCAAAAAGATGATTTTCTTTTAACTTTGATAATACTGCACGAACATGTTGGGTATGTTCTTCTGAGTTCTTAGAGTAAATGAGGATGTCGTCTATGTATACTATGACACAAACGTCCAGGAATTCGTGTAGGACCTCATTTATAAAGAACTGAAAGGCCGCAGGGGCATTACATAACCCAAAGGGCATTACTGTGTACTCAAATAAACCAAACTTTGTCTTGAAAGCTGTCTTCCACTCATCCCCCTCGTTTACTCGGACCAGGTGGTAAGCTCCCCGCAGATCTAGTTTAGTGTATACAGTAGAATGTCTTAATTGATCCAACAACACAGGTATTAGAGGAAGAGGATATTTATTCTTTATTGTAGCCTTATTTAGTCCTCTATAATCGATACACGCGCGCAGGGATTTATCCGGCTTCGGGATTAAAAGGAGTGGAGATGACACCGGAGATGTGGAATGACGGATGAACCCAGATTGTAGTAGGTCATCTAGGTAGGTTCTTAAGTATTTGGTTTCTTCGTCAGTCAAAGCATATACTCTGTTATTAGGTAAAGGGGCCCCTGGGATAAGATCTATACGGCAGTCATAAGACCGATGTGGGGGCAGCACACTAGCCTTTACTGGATCAAAGACGTCTTTAAAGTCAGAATATTCAGGAGGGAGACTTGGTTCATCTTGTGTAACACTAGCACAGTGTAATACTGTGCTCTGTTCTGTACCTGCTTCTTGATAACAATTGGTTCTACAGAAAGAGGAATCCAAAGTAACAGTTCTATTCACCCAATCAATTTTTGGGTTATGAGTTGTTAACCAGGGTACCCCGAGAATCAAACCAAAATTAGGAGTATCTATCAGATCAAAGCTAATCACCTCTGTGTGCCCGTTCTGACAGACCATAACAAGTGGACTTGTTTGTTTTGTGATTAATCCAGAGGTCAATTCTGACCCATCCACTGCACATACTGCTTCTGGACAAGGCTTTAGGCACATAGGAAGTCCTAAGATTTCAGCTAACTTATTATCCACAAAATTTCCTGTCGCGCCTGAGTACAGTAGGACAGGGAGAGAATGCCTCACTTGGGTAGTAACAATTAAAACGACCTGAATTATGAAATGTCTAGGTATGTGCGGTACCCTGAAGGCTGCAGCATTAGAGGTTTGATTAAGATGTTTTCTCGAACAAGTAACCTCTCCCCTTGTCGAGCTTAAACGTTTCCCGATTCATTTGAGGAGGTGGAGGAAACAGCACCCTTTTGTGGAGTTTTAGGCTTTACTGGACATTCTCTGGCAAAGTGACCTGCCCTGCCACAATATAAACATAATTGAAATTTTCTCCTTCTTTCTTTTTCCTCTGATGTGAGTGGACCTCTGAGTGTCCCTATTTGCATAGGCTCTGGTTCAGGGAGTTTATTATCTGTGTCTTTCTTCTCGTGTCTAATAAAAGTTAACCGTGATTCCAGTTTGTATTTATCTCCCTTTCTTTCTCCTAGTCTATGTTCTAATTTCACAACTAAATCTACAAAGTCCGAATAGTCTTTAGGCAAATCAACGATATGAGCCAGCGCGTCTTTTAACTCGTCTCTCAAACCTTTATAAAAAAGGGAGACACGCTTTTCTTCTGGCCACTGTGTCTCGGTGAGTAAACGTATAAACTAGTGAGATAGGTCAATAAATCCTTGTTACCTTGTTTAAGATTTAAAAGCTCATTATCACTTGCCTGCATGAAAGTGTGTTTTGCAAAAAGGCTGGTCATGGTACGTTTAAATTGATTCCAATTATGGAGGATGGGATCATCTCTATCCACAAAAGGAATTGACCAATTGGCTGCTGTGCCACCCAAATAAGACAAGACGAATGCCACTTTCGTATCATCAGTAGGGAACTATTGTGGCTTACAAATGAAGTGTAATTGACATTGATTGATAAAAACATGGAATTTGTTACTATCTCCATGAAAACGTTCAGGTGCTGCTAAGGGCACAACATTAGGAACATTAACAGTAACCTCAACTGGGGAAGGCAAAGTTGTATGTTTTGATGGCGCCCCTGTCTCTGAGGAGGTTTTAAACAAAGGCGTAGAAGCTGTGTTCCACTGAGATCCCCTAAATTTATACCTGCTTAAATCCGGTTTTAAAGAGGTATTCTCCATCTTTAATCTCTCTATTTCCTCTTGCATATGTTGCAAGATGCCAGACACTGATTCATTATGAGCCAAGTCCTCATTCAGGGCCTGCGCCATATCCGTGACGTCAATGCCCTCTATTTCTTCCCCGGTATTCATCGTCCACCAGAACTGAAATTTTTTAAGGCTTGTGCTTCTGTCAAAGCCCAGCTCACCTGAGTTCTTGTTCAGTTCTGATGGAGGTTGAAGACAATCCGACCCCACCCTGAAACTGCTTGTTCCAGCACACTAGTTTTTAAAACAGTGCACTAAGAACAGAAGCTCAAGGGAAGGGGGGAAGTGGATAAAATAAAAAAGAGAGACAACACCGTTCTTGCGTTTCCACTGTTGAAGTGCTGCACAAATCTGCGGCCCTTTCTGACTTCTGTAGAAACTGGTGCCTAATGAAACATAAACAAAGAACAGATAAGTGCAACCTATTCCTAAATGGGTTCCTGACCATCCCTTTATTTATTAGAAATTCTCTTCTAAAAGTACCTCTTGGATCCTGGTCTCTAGTTTCCAGGTTTGGAATGTGTTACTGCTCTGGGATGTGTTTTCTATTACTGTAAAGGTTTTTTCCCATATTTCCAGAATCTTTTATAAAACAAATACTGTACTTTTACATCAAAATACAGCATGTAATTTGTGCAAGTCCTTGATTTACTGTTTGCCTTGCTGTTAATGGTTTCCACTGTTCGATTCTTAAAAGTTCCATGAGAAAAAACAATGTTTGCTTCACAAAGTTCTGCAAAATATTCTTGTAACAAAGAGTTTGAATCACAATGTTCGTGGAAGGTATTTCGTTTCAAATTGTCTATACACAAATCCAGAAATTGTTGTCAAAGTTCTTTCAGGTAATAAAAGGTTTTGCACTTACTTGTTGCTGGCAAGAGATACTGATCAGTCTAACCTTGTCTTCTTTCTCTTTTGCAGGTTACTCATAGGAGAGAGGCTGAAGCAAGGAGGAACCGGAAACCGGAAGAAGGAAGAGCCAGAAGCTGCGCCCATTGAAGTCAATGAAAGTCTGTAAAGAGCAGGAGTGCCAGCGCCGAGGGATCTGTTCTCAGGTAAGCGGGAGGTAGACAAGCACAAGCACTGGGTGAGGCTCAGGGGATGCCTTTTATAGACAGGGCTGGGTGTGGTTTGAAGGGCTGGGTGTGGTCCTCACATGCTGCACATGTTCTTGGAAGGTGTGCAGAGCTGGGTATGGTTTGAAGAGCTGGGTGTGGTCCTCACATGCTGCACATGTTCTTGAAAGGTGTGCAGAGTTTCAGTTATTATACAAATGAGTTGGATTAACACATGGCCTAGGGAGGAGTATTTTAAAGAAGCCTTGGTAAAAGCAAGGCCCAATGTGTAAACAAAACAGCACATTAAACAACATACACAGAAGCCTAGGGGGGGGGAAGGTGAGATAACAAGAAAGGCTTTCAATAGTAAGTTTAAAAGGGAGCTATTACAGAACCCACTAGTGCAGTGAGAGGGGACATGCTCTTTGCTGTGTACAAACCCTAACACCTGGACCCACGTCAACAATGAAGATACCATCAACACCATGGCCTCCATCCACTCCAGCTCCCCCTCGCACCCCTGCCCGCACCAGGTCTTCAACAGAGCCACCAACATCATCACACCCCACCTCTGCGCAATCATCAATAGCTCCTTCAAGACAGCCACCTTCCTGGAGAGATGGAAACATGACGACGTCAACGCCCTCTTGAAGAAACCCAAAGCAGATCCAGATAACCCCATTAACTACCGGCCTATCTCCCTCCTCCTCTTCCCAGCGAAGGTCATTGAAAAAATCGTGAACAGCCAACTTTCCCGCTACCTGGAAGACAGCAAAGTGCTCGATACCTCCCAATCCGGATTTCGCAAGAACCACAGCACGGAGACCGTACTCATTGCTGCCACAGATGACATCAGGACCATGCTTGACAAAGGCGAAACCGCAGCACTCATCCTCTTGGATCTTTCCGCAGCTTTGGACACCGTCTGTCACCACACCCTTCGAACACGCCTCCACAACGCCGGGATCCACGGCAAGGCCCTCGACTGGATCTCCTCTTTCCTCTCCGGCAGAACCTTGAGAGTCCGCCTTCCGCCCTACCTGTACGAATCCTCCAAAACTATCTGTGGTGTCCCTCAAGGATCCTCCCTCAGCCCAACACTTTTCAACATCTACATGGCTCCCCTCACCAACATCGCACGATACCACTATAACAACATTGTATCCTACGCAGACGACACCCAGCTGATCATCTCCCTCACAAAAGACCCCACAACAGCAAGAAACAACCTCCACAAGGGACTTCACGCCATCGCCAACTTTATGGAATCAAGCCACCTCAAGCTAAACACAGGCAAAACAGAGGTCCTCAACCTCGGCAGCAACCTCTCCTCTTGGAACGACTCCTGAAGGCCTACCTCCCTCGGAGCCGCCTCCACCCCTACCACCCAAGTACGGAACCTGGGCATCATCCTTGACTCAGCACTCAGCATGACTCAGCAGGTCAATGCAGTCTCCTCTTCCTGCTACAACACCCTCTGCATGCTCCGCAAGATCTTCAAGTGGATTCCCGCCGAAACCAGAAAAACAGTCACCCATGCCCTAGTCAGCAGCCAACTGGACTTTGGCAACACGCTCCATGCAGGAACCACAGCCAAACTACAAAAGAAAATGTATCTAAAACGCCTCTGCCCGACTCATCCTTGATGTCCCACACCACAACCACATCGCTGCCCACCTCAGAGAGCTACACTGGCTACCCGTATCGAAAAAGATGACCTTCAAACTACTCACCCACGCACACAAAGCCCTCCACAACACAGGTACAGCCTACCTCAACGACAGACTCACCTTCTACACCCCCACCCGCCAGCTCCGCTCCGCCAGCCTCGCCCTCGCTTACGTCCCCCACATTCACCGCACCACCACCGGAGGAATATCCTTCTCTTACCTCGCCACCAAGTCTTGGAACTCCCTACCGCTCCAACTACGCCAGACCAAAGACCTCCTGGCCTTCAGAAAATGCCTCAAGACATGGCTATTCGACCAATAGCCCCCCCCAGCACCTTGAGACCCTGACGGGTGAGTAGCGCGCTTTATAAATTTTTTGATTGATTGCTTGATTGATTGAAACAAAAGTTCTAGCTGGGACAGAGCTTGAACACACATTGGTACCCTTAAGGGGTGTTCCTTTTCAAGTCCCCTGAAACTGAGGGTGGGGACATTTGGAACCTTCTTATGGGTAAGCTGTGCACCTCCTGCAGCACACCCCCATGCATGGGAATCATTTTGGTGGTGACCCCGCTCTCCTGGGGCCATCATCACATTGAAAATTAGCAATTTTGCCAGCAAACTCAGTTAGCCTCGGAAGGAATGATGGGGGGCTCCTCCTGGAGCATGCATACTTGACGAGTGGCTCTTCCGCAATGCTGGGGAGAACCGCATTGATTTGCCTCTGTTGACAGCCTCACGCCACAGTCGCTTTTTCGTCCTGGGTTGTCCAGTCCCCCCTGGACAACCCATGTCTTGAGGGCTTCATTGTTGAGTGGCACAGGAAGCCCATCCCCTGCCATTCCCACCAACTCCTCATATGGCCAGCACATGGTGGTGCTGCCACAGGGGCCGGCTCCTACTTTGGGGCTGCCTGCTTCAGGTGATCTTGTGATGGCTGGCGTGCAGGATGCAGGGGGAGGTGCACCAGTGCTCCTCTGTCTCCTCCTTCTTGTCTGCCTTCTATAGTGGGCTGACATGGTGCTGGTGGCGGCCTTCCAAGCCACACAGGGGCTGTGATGGCACTCCCCCACTCAGTCTTCTCTTCATCAGGGGCCAGGGATGGGGTCCTGCACCCCTGGCAGTCTTCATGGGGTGTGCAATGTTGCTCCCCAACTTTGCTTCAGGCTCAGGGCCCAGGGATTGGGTCCTGGGACCCCTCTGGTGACTTTGTGGGGAGTGTGAGGGCACTACCCGGCTTGTCTTCTTGGAAGGATCCCAAGGATGGGGTCCTGGGCTCCAGATCCTCTTCAAGGGGTAAGCTCAACAGTGATTCCCCTTGCCAGTTTTGCATCTGGGAGCAGCCCCAGGTCCTTGCCCATCCCAGGGACACATTGTGGCGCAGCTGCAGAGCCCCACATGCTTGCTCAAAAAACAAGTCAAAGGTCACAAACATTCTGACGGCCAGATCTCGGACTCCCTTGGGTCATTTTTTATGATTCTGGTGTGACGCTGGCCTATCCTAATGTGCCACATCATCTCTCTGCTCCGGTCACAAACATTCTTCTGGGATAGTTCAAAATGGCATTGCCCAGGCATCAATGTGCTCCTAGGGTCTCAGCTCCTCTCCTCCCTGACATTCCTGCCAGGGCCTTACCCAGCAGTTCCTCCAAGCAGCCTCCCCTTGTTGAGTGGCCTGAGGCAGGCACAGATCCTGGCACAGGATGACAGCTGGCTGATTGACGCAGGGTCCTATTTATGCAGCTGGACAGAACAGCCCAGCAGGATCACAAAGGCCTGCACCCTGATCCTGAGCTGAGTCAAGGAAAGAGGACATTCCTGGGTGACCCATAATCTATACAGACATGCTTTTGTAATCTACTGCATTGTCCTTTTCATATAGGTTACAGTGTACATTGGCTTGACTCTGAAGTCTGTGGACCCTAGGAAATTGGAGTTGCGCCCTAGGGCAGCCTTTCCCATTGGAATATCATGGAGTGTCACAACAGACAAGACAGTAAAGCATATTGATTACCTCTTAAATGTGTACAGCCACACCATAAGGCCTATTCTAGGTCACTGCCCACTCTGCATTGTCCCTTCTGCGCCAGGCTACCTATGCGCAGTTCTTGGGAAGCGCACAGCAGGAATCCTCCCCACACAACCCTCATATGGGTGCACATATGTCTGCACACGTGATCATGTGTAATCAGCTCTGGGCCTCCTACAGTTGATGCTTTGCAGCAGCCTTATCCTAAAAAGGTGGCACTGGTGGTAGACATGTGCAGTCCATTTCACCATGAGTTTGCTGTGGGCGAGTCCCACACTATGAGGCTCCCTCACAGTAAAGTTTGAAAACCGGGTGATCCAAAAGCAGCAAATCTTGGGCTGACCAGAGAGCCCAGCTGCCCTTTCACAAAACAGCATACACAGATGTTATAAACAGTAGTAATAAAGAAGTTAGTGCATTCAGTAGACAAAGGGGTGTTTAAACTGTGGATCAGAAGATGAAGCAGCTGGGTTAAAAACAACCCAGAAAGCATTGGTATTGTAATAACATTTGACAGGTATCTGAGCATTGCTGGTCTGAGAATTGTTCATGGGAAAAAAACAATAACACAATTAGGTGTACAAATAATTCATTGAAGAAAAACACCAAGAGAGAGGAAATAATAGTTTAAAGCATTGAATAAAGGAAAGCTAAAAGCCCTGCTGAACATTTTTTTTATTTATATATTCGAGACGCCAATATGTATGCTGACCACATAAACTCTTTGTATTACATACAGGTAGGTTTTGAAGGCATTAACATTAATTGCAACGCTGCTAATATGCATTCAAGAAGGGTGACATACATTGTCAACCATGGAGATCATTGCCGAAGATGAAGGTGCCATGTGTATAAGTGCTTTTATATGTCTTTTAGTATTGCATACAATGTAGGCCTGATCGCATTTAATGCAGGCTGACTTAACACTGATTTTGTGCATTCAGATGCAGTGCATGTGAAAACCATAGAAGCAAAGTGTCAAGCCCTCTTGTCATGCTTTCTTTTTGCAGTTAATAGACATGTGCTTGGATAACTGTTTTTACTAACTTATTCTAACATGTTTGGGTCTTAAATTTCCATTCTCTGGGGTATGAATTATTTACAAGAGTGACAGCTGAAGAGATAGCTATGAGGGAGATGACCTTGTATGTTCGGTCCTGTAGGAAAAAGGAATAAAATGTAGCAGTAACCTTACATATACACTTTTGAGCAATTCAAGCACCCGACCTCTCATCCCTCCCTTGAACGCTATACATAGAATAGGCAATTAAGGTATTTGTACAATGTGAGGGCTTAGATACATAGGCCCTCATCACAACCCTGGCGGTCGGGTTAAAACAGCGGTAATACCGCCAACAGGCCGGCAGAAAAAAATGGAATCACGACCATGGCGGAAACCGCCAACATAGACAGCCACTTTAACACTCCGACCGCCATGGCAGAGGAAACAACCACCGCGGCAGTAACCGCCAGCAGACAGGCAGAACACAAGGTTCAGCCCACTGTATTACAAGAGGCCTATCCACCACCTTTTCTGGGGCAGTACCAACACTATCAAAAGCACAGCGGAAACAGGACTTGGAAGGAAAACCACTCACCTCTCAACACCCAATGAGGAACAAGGACGCCATGGAGCCCGAACTACAGGTCCTGCCCATGCTGGTCTTCCTCCTCTTGTATCAGGAGCAGGAAACACGCCGTTAACGACCACAGTGAGTAATGCACCTACAACACAGGGTGGGGGGGAGGGAAAAGAAAGTGACACACACACGCAACATATAACACCCCCAACCCCATACACACAAATACATGCAGCAACATTACGTATACACCCCCTCACCCCCTGGACGCAAGGACAAAAGGAAATTATTGTAACAAGTGTCATCAATAAAAATCAGATAGGGCAATTTAAAAAATCAGTATATACAAATATGTACACCAACTACACAAGTCCGGATATTAATCAAATCATTGTCCGTGAAACAGTGTCCCAAAATGCATGGGCGAAGCCCACACAAGATACCTGCCTCGAAACGGAGAGAACACTGCAGGGGCATCAGATGGAAAATAAACCTCAGGGGAAGGGGGAAGAGGAGGCACCTTACCCAGATGAACGGACGATGCCACTGCTCCACGAGGGGGCTCCATGCCCACTGATTGGTCCTGCGGAGTGCAAAGCCACAGTCTCCCGTCTTTCCAGTGGGTGGTTTGCCCACTGCTGTATCCTGTGGAGTGCAAAGCCACAGTCTCTCAAGTGGATGTCAGTCTCCACTGGTTATGGAGGGGGCTTGGTGCCCAGAGTGCTTCATCCTGCCAAGGACTGTGGTAGTGGATGTATCTCTCCACTGGTTCTGGAGGGGGCTTTGTGCCCAGAGTGCTTCACAAGCAGTGTGGCAGGTCCCATTCCCTCACCTTGGTGTGTGTGTCATGAGATTGCCTGGGAACAGGTAGCATGATGTGCCATGGAGGCAAAGGCACACTCCACCCTGTTGCGACTTCGCCTGCCACCTGCAGGTACAAACAGTGCTGGAAGTCATGCCTCATGGACGCTGGGGAGGGTCCAGGACATCTCCTGCAGCCTCAGACAGCTGCCCACTGGGGATGATTGCCATGTAAGCTGTGTTGGCACTGTCTGAGCATGTTGCAGGGCTGGTGGCGGTGGTTGCGGCGGTGTCTGTGGCGGAGGTGCTGGCGGTGGAGCATGTGTCTGCACCTGTTGAGGGACACAGCAGGACGTCTCCTGCAGACTCGGACGGCTACCCACTGGGAATGATGCTGGGGACTGTTGCTGAGAAGCAGACCTGCAGGTGGTGGTGCTGGTGGAGGTGCTGGTGGCGGTGCAGGTGGTGGTGTCCACTGCCGTACAGGTTGATGTTCTGGTTGACAGAAGGGGTGACTCTGGTCCCTCAGCCAGAGCCACTGTGCCCTGTCCTGACTTGCTCTTCGGCTTGTGTCCCTTCCCCACCTTTGATGTTGCTGCTGGTGTCTTGCCACTGTCCCCTTTTGATTTGGAAGAGCCCTTGCTTGCTGGTAGGTGCGGCTTATCCCTCCGGCATGTGGGCACCTTCTTCACCTTGGCAAGGTGGCACACTGGCAGCCCTGATGGGTGGCGCCCGCGATGAGACCGGAGTTGCTGGGACTACTGTTCACGAGGATTTGGTGGCTGAGGTGCTGGGCTGGGACCTGGACAGCCTGGCCCTAGGGGAAGGACGGGGGGAAGGTGTAGGGAAGATGTCAATGTTAGCCAGGAAAGGTTTCTTTGACACACTTCGACAGGAAGAAGGAGGGGGTTTGGGAGTGGAGGAAGAGGTAGTGGTTATAGAAGGTGTGCGTTTGCTGAATTTGGGCAAAGGTGCATGGACCGGAGGCTGTTGTGAGGTGGATGGCTGTTGGGTGGGTGTGTGCCTGCGTTTGTTTACTTTGGGAGGAGGGCTCACAGACACACTGGGAGAGGACACAGGATGTGTGAATGGTAGTGGGGTGTGGTGATTGCACGTGAGCGGTGTGTGGTGATGGGCGTGCTGGTGATGGAGGTAGTGGCTGAGGATGTAGTGCATGCAGGTGTGAGTGGAGATGAGACAGGGAGGGAGGAGGAGGATGTGGAGGAGGGGGACACAGTGGAGGCATTGGATGTTGGTGTGTCTGCATGGGAATGGTGCTTGTGTGAGTGAATGTGGGATGTGTGGTGCTTATGTTTGCCATGTCCACTCTTTTGTGTTGATGAGTGTGCATACTGGTCTGATGGTGTGCTTGGGATAGGCTGAGGTACAGGGGATTGAGTCTGGGTGGAGGAAGTTGGAGAGGGGAGGCTGGACAGAGGGACAAAGGCTGCCATCAGTGCTGAGGCCAGAGCCTGAAATGAATTAATGTCCTCCAGGCATGCATTTGTTTGCTGCAAATGCCTCTCAACACCCTGGATGGCATTTAAAATGGTAGATTGCCCAACAGTGAGGGATCTCAGGAGCTCAATAGCCTCCTCACTGAGGGCAGCAGTGCTGACTGGGGCAGGGGCTGAGGTGCCTGGGGCAAAAGAGATGCCCACCCTCATGGGTGAGTGGGCACAGGGCACATGCTGAGGGGCTAATGGGAGGGCAGTGCTGATATGGGGGTGGCGGCTGTACCTGTTGATGCAGTGGGCACACAGATGCCAGCCACTGCAAGGGAGCTCCCGTAAGAGGAGGAGTCACTGGTGTATGCTCCTGTCCCCGTCGTGGAGGTCCCCTCGCCCTCCATCCCACTGGTGCCTTCAGACTCCGTTACTTCACCCTCCAGGGCCAGGTGAGATGCAGCTCCCTCTTGCTCTGGTGCCACTGCTACTCTGCCAGATGATGCTAATGCACGCAAGAACAGGATGACAGAACAAAAAGGGGGGGGACAGAAGAGACACATGGTCAGTGCATGCATTACCACTACCGTTGGCGGACACAACGCACAGGGAGCAGCCCTATGCACTAAGCCATGCACTAACAGTGCAGGGGAAAAGCACATGCCCAAGTGGGACCCGGCTCGACCCATTTCATGCACAGCTGGAACCCATGGGAGCTTGACTAGGTGTAGAGGACAAATACCACCTTTTGGGTTGGAGTGGGAATGAGGCTGCAAAACAATGGATCTACCTTTGCGCGTCTGCCCTGGCCTAGGGGAACCCACAGGCCACCATCCCCACCCAGACACATCGCCAAGCGTGCAGAGTCAACTGAATGACAGTGTACTCACCCCCTTCTGGCTGCTGTGATGCCCTCAAGCACCCATCCAACTCCAGATATGCCACTGCCAGGATCCGAGCACCCCTTCCACGTTGGGAGGCCATCCCCAGCTGGGCCTCTGCCGTCTTCTTGCTCCAGCAGCGCAGGTCCTCCCATCTTTACCGGCAGTGGGTGCTCCATCTATGTTAGACCCCCAGGGTCCACACTACCTTGGCGATGGCACGCCAAATACCCTTCTTCTGGTGGGCGCTGACCTAGAGGAAAAGCTAAGTTATAATGGATGTTACTATCCAGTATAGCTCTTCTCACACATTGCCTAAAAACCTTCCACCCTGGCCCAGACATAGACACACCCACACTATCCTCACATGCTGGCCTGTCCCCCCCTCCCTCTTCCATCCACGACACTCCATACAATCATGTGCCATCCACCATGCTCACAGTGTACTCACCTGTTTGTCTGGAGGACCGTACAGTTGTGTGTACTGGGGGAGGACCCCATCCACTAGTTTCTCCAACTCCTCGAAGTGAAGGCAGGGGCCCTTTCACCAGACACTGTAGCCATTGTCGCTTACAGACACAGGTCACAGCAGCACTTGCAGTGTAGGTCCTCTCCTGTTGAAGGTCAGGTATCAAGTGAGGGAACAGATAGAAAATGGCGGCCACGTCCGCGTCGGTGCGTACCGTCACTGCCAGCGTACATCTTCATTGGCTCCTGGAACCCATAGGGCCCAATGATAACCAATGCTGAATAGCGCTGCGGTCTTCGACCTCCAACCGCGACGGTGTACAATGCCAGCGCAGTCACCTCATTTCCCCTTGTCCCACCTTACAGGTCAGGCAGATGCCATTTCAGGAGGCCACATGGCAGGCCAAATAACTGCGTCACACCTATTTAGGCCAGGAATACGGACAGACAAAGGCACATAGGGAAAATGTAACATTTTTGCAAAACAGCATTGTGATACCTAAGTGTTGTATGACTCTCTGCTCACCGTTCTCCTCCATAGGGCATGTCCGCTGGGGCAGGTGATGAGATGGTGGCATCCTCCGGTGTACAGACCCCTGGTGGACCTGTCGATAATGGAAGACAGACACATCGTTATCACTTACGGACATGATAGTGCAACAATCTAGGAACTGTGTGCCCAGTTGGAGCCGGACCTGATGTCAGCTATCCGCCATCCCACAGGAATAGCCCCTCTAGTGCAGGTCCTGTCTGTACTCCATTTCCTGGCTAGTGGGTCTTTTAAAAAAACAGTAGCCATGGCATCAGGGATGTCCCAGCCAGTGTTCCCTAACATGTTGTCCAGAGTGCCATTAGCCCTGCTGAAACACATGCGCAGCTACATCGTTTTCCCTCAAGTGAAGGATTTGCCCACAGTGAAAGGTGACTTCTATGCCCTGGGACATACCCCCAACATCATTGGTGCCATTGATGATACACATGTGGCATTTGTCCCCCCCTCAGGAATGAACAGGTGTACAGAAACCGCAAAGGCTACCATTCAATGAATGTGCAGATGGTGTGTTTGGCAGACCAGTACATCTCCCATGTGAATGCCAAGTATCCTTGCTCAGTGCATGACGCTTACATTTTGAGGAATAGCAGCATCCCTTATGTGACGGGGCAACTCCAGAGGCACTGTGTGTGGCTAATAGGTGAGCTTAAAGTCCCCACACAGTTTCATTTGCTGTCTGGGTATGGGAGATTCCCTAATTTTTGGAGGATGTCTAACAGTTGTCCCTCGATATTTGCAGGTGACTCTGGTTACCCAAACCTGTCATGGCTACTGACCCAGTGAGGAATCCCAGGACAAGGGCAGAGGAACGCTGCAATGAGGCACATGGGTGAACCGGTGCCTCCATCTGACAGGTGGATCCCTATGCTACTCACCAAAGAAGATGTGCCAGATAATCGTGGCCTGTGTGGTGCTTATGTTTGCCATGTCCACTCTTGTGTGCCTTTGTGCCTTTTCTGCAGGAGGATGGGCCTGATGGTGGTCTTGTGGCAGCTGTGGAGCCTGTGGACAGAGAAGAAGAGGAGGCAAAAGAAGATGTAGACAACCGAAACAACATCATCATGCAATACTTCCAGTGAGACACAGGTAAGAAGATGGAACTGCTTCCCACATCTCATACTATTGTAGGACCTAGCATAAGTCTGCCTTTTTACCTCTGTGTATGGACCCTGACTTGTCACTTTGACTTTATATTTCACAGATCTGGGTCCCCATTTCTGCCCTCTGCTATGTTTAATCCTGGCCTACTGCTGTGTAACATTGGTATGTGAAGAAGTACATTGACATTGCTATATTCCAGAGATTTTGCAATTACACATTTGTGAAAGCACAGACTGACTCCAGATTTTTGGGTGATTCAAGGGTGTTTATTTCTGTACAAATAAGTGGAGGGGGGTGTGAAACGGGCTGGGGTGACGGTGGAGGAATGTCCATGGCAGAGTCCAGTCTCTTGGTCTCACAGGTGCATTGTACAATGGGGCATAGGAAGTAGAGCTATGGCAGTTTAAGGTGGACAGGGTGACAAAGTTGGACAGAAGGGTGACATTCAGGAGGGTCTTATTTCCTGGCGGAGGTCTTGGCAATGTTCTCTGTCTTGTTCCTGGATCTCAGGGACCGTTTGCGGGGTGGTTCTCCTTCTGCAGGGGGTGGGGTGCTGGTGGCCTGTTGGTCCTGTGGCGGTGCCTGCTGTCCACTAGCGCTGGCGTTGGTGGAGGGCTGTTCATCGTCCAAGCTAGTGCCAGGGGCCCTTTGGTGTCCCACTGTGTCCCTCATGGTGTTGACAAGGTCTGCCAGCACCCCTGCAATGGTGACCAGGGTGGTGTTAATGGACTTCAAGTCCTCCCTGATCCCCAGGTAGTGGTCCTCCTGCAGCCGCTGGGTCTCCTGAAACGTGGCCAGTACCGCGCCCATGGTCTCCTGGGAATGGTGGTAAGCTCCCATGATGTTGGAGAGGGCCTTGTGGAGTGTCGGTTCCCTGGGCCTGTCCTCCCCCTGTTGCACAGCAGTCCTCCCAGCTTCCCTGTTATCTTGTGCCTCTGTCCCCTGAACCATGTGCCCACTGCCACTGACCCCAGGTCCCTGATTTTCTTGGGTTGGTGGGTTTGCCTGGGTTCCCTGTAGTGGTGGACACACTGCTGATTGACGTGTCCTGAGGGCAGAGGGATGGGCCCGTTGGGTGGGTGTTGTGGTGGTGTTTCCTGAGGGGGGATGTTCAGTGGTGGTTTCGGACTGTGTCATGGGAACTGACTGTCTTGAGGTCCCTGATGGGCCGGGCTGGTCATCTTGATCCAGGCGTGCAGAGCTGCTGTCATCACTGTGGGCCTCTTCTGTGGGGGGACTGGATATGTCTGGCACCTCCTGTCCGGTGATGTTGGGTATGGGTCCTGTTGGGGTGTAAATGCATAGTTTTAGTATATGTGTGTGCCATCTTGTGCATTGGGTGAGGTACCCTCTACTCTGTGCTTTCATCATTTTGTTTGCCCTTTTGTGATAGATGGTTTGGGGTCTATGTGGGTATCTGTACTAGACATACTTTGGTGATGGTGGTCCATGCATAGGTGTTGCATGCAGGGCCTTGGTATTGAGATGTGTGGGTTGTGATAGTGGGACATATGTGAGATGATGGTGTGATGGGAGTGAGGGTAAGGGTGGGGGTATGTGATGGCATGCAGGTGGGATGGGGGGGGATAAAGTAGTTAAGATATGACTTACCAGAGTCCAGTCCTCCTGCTACTCCTGCGAGGCCCTCAGGATGCATTATTGCCAAGACTTGCTCCTCCCATGTTGTTAGTTGTGGGGGAGGAGGTGGGGGTCCACCGTCAGTCCTCTGTACAGCAATCTGGTGTCTGGATACCACGGAACGCACCTTCCTCCGTAGGTTGTTCCACCTCTTCCTGATGTCATCCCGTGTTCTTGGATGCTGTCCCACTGCATTGACCCTGTCGACGATTCTCCGCCATAGCTCCATCTTCCTCGCAATGGAAGTGTGCTGCACCTGTGATCCGAATAGCTGTGATTTGACCCGGATGATTTCCTCCACCATGACCCTGAGCTCCTCCTCAGAAAACCTGCGGTGTCTTTGAGTTGCCATGATGTGGTATGGGTGATGGGTGATGTGTGAGGTGCCGTCTGTTGTGATGTGTGGGTGTTGTATAAGTGATGGTGTTGTGTGTCTGTGGATGCTAGTGTTGTGTTTGCTAATCTCTCTCCCTGGACTTCTACGAAATTTTAGGTTGTAAGGGTTTGTGGGTAATGTGGGTGTGTGTTTTATAGTGTTGTGAGTGTGTGGGTGTGGTGTGTGTATATGTATCAGGTGTGTGTATTTCGAATTGTCCAATGTGGTTGTGTTTTGTATGTGTGTGTGCATTTTGAGCGCGGCGGTGTGTACCGCCAATGGATTACTGCGGTTGAAAGACCGCCGCGTTGATTCGTGGGTCATGATAGTGTGGTTGTATTCTTGTTGGCGTGGCGATGTGGGTTTTGGTATCGCCAGTTTATCACTGACCTTTGGTGTGGCGGACTTGTGTGGGTGTCTGTTTTGTGGAGGATTCTGAGATGTGGGTCATAATACCTGTAGCGGAATTCCGCCGCCGCAACAGTATGTTGGCGTTTTTCAGCATGGCGGAAAGCGGGATTTACCACCAGGGATGTAATGAGGACCATAGACTGGATGCCGGGGGGGCGGGAGGGTTGTTGGGGTGTGGGGGTGTTATGGCACTGAACCACGTTGTTTCAACTTCAAGCTTAAAGATACCAAAAGGTACGTGTGGAGGCACTGCGTGATTTGGCAATTTAGTGAACAATCAATAACTAAAACGTCGCCAACCATGCCCTTAGAAGCCTAGTTACAACCAGCTTAGGTAGAACTCGTAGTGTAGGAATTTGATCAAATATAATCGAACATATATGATCTTTGCCCTAATTTGCATAAATATTATTCAGGTGCTACTGTTATTTACAGTAATTCTAACGTATAGACAGTGTATAATAAATAATTATATAGTGAAAAAAGTCAATTGTGTGCATGCTGATTTCAGGTCTGGGGGGATCCATTAAAACCACTTGTGAATGAGAGATTCACTAATATGGTTGACTGACTCCAAACACTGCTTGAGCTTAACTCAGAGATGATGGAAACACCTGCCAGTTCTTCTTGCGTTTGGGGCTCTACGGACTGTGGCCGCAAAAAGTTATCCAGTGCAGATGTGTACAGCGCGCTATCACACAGGAGGGTGTCCTAGTGCTGAGTAAGGATTAACACAATACAATCAATCACATATAATCAAGTCATCTCCGACTAAGTGTGGACAGAATAGCCTCCAGAAAAAAATGAGATACCAAACTTGGAAGTCAGTTGTGGTGGAAAAGAGGGCATCTTGTATTACAACGAAAGTACAGGACTTCTGGGGACATTTTTTTATTTGTTTTTCAAATGGAACTCCAATTTTGCCAAATACGCAACAAGGTCAGTAATTGAACTGCGTTTAATACGTTCGATGCTTGAAAATGTATGTCATTGATGCAGGTTAAAAGGTAATTAAAGTTATATGGCTTCAAAACTCGCAGTGATTAGCATAGTAACAAAATCCAGAACTCAGTGCTGCACCATTCATAAACAATGATTCATATGTGATGAACTTAATGAGTAAAAAGCCGCGTGTAATTTGTAGATCACAAGTACAATGCTCAAAGCCTTCGTAAAATATTGTCATACCATAAAGTTCAATTACTGAAGCTCCTCAGACGACATGCATGGAAACATGACTTTTAGCTCCACGTGGTCAGTCGACTGCAACAAACGTTCGCACTTGAGCTTGTCAGGGTGCAGTGCTGTTCCCTCTCTCACTTCTTAATGGCGACCATCTGCGCATTCTGAGCAATCTAATTGTGTTTTATTACTCCATCTTTTAAACGTAAGCATTAAAATGCTGACACAGCTGAATTTGGGGACGGGGGTGGCAGACATTTTATGAACAGCAGTCATTCGCCAGCACCTGTATTATGATTGTCTGAATGATGCTTCTCAAAGTATTTAGCATATTTTCTTAAAACCGATTACCTCACTTAATTAAATATGTGGACGTCTTTTATGAATACCCTCACCCATAAGTATTTCACGGTGTTCCTGCCGGATACATTCCCAAGGATTGGTAAACTGTCCATTTTTGTTCGCTACATTTGTAGGGTATAATTCTGTGACTGTGTTAGAAAGAGCTTCTATCGGAATTAGCTAATAATATTGAAAATATGTGGCGAGTAACATTGAAATGCGATATACTAATGCTAGATAGTTGATATTCACCAACAAGAATTTAACGCAAACACTATATCCTTAAGCATAACTTGGGTCGTATCATGGCGGCTCTGGGCGTAGCCTAGATCCTGTTTTTGTACTTGAAACGTCTGAAGTTCAAACATGTAACTCTGAATTTCTCCGAGTTAGTGCATGAACTTTAGACAGATCAAGTTGGAAACAGACTGGGACAATTTCTATGCAGTCTTCAACTTGTTCTTTTTAAAATTCGTGCATAAACTGGGAGAAATTCAGAGTTATTTCTTTTAAGCTAAGATAGCTCACACGTAAAAAAGCAGACACGCTGACCATGCACAGTTTTCCTATCAATAATTGTATTGCAAATGTTGCAGTGATATTATCAAAGATGGATTAGAAGATGTCATCAGTGATAGAATGTGTGGAGTAATTAGCTGTGCATGGCGAAAGTGTGAATTATAGTTACCTTAGGGCGAGAGTTATAGTTACTTGTTTTAACTCTAACCATAACTGTTGAATTTGTATGGATTTGTAGGAGTAAATCCAGAACCTAACTATAACGTCCCTGTAACCTTTGTTTTTTTCATTGAATTTCTATGGTTTTTTAACGTAAAGTAATTTTGATTACTATAGGTTAATCCAACCACTGGGGTGCGTGAGTGTCTGAGTGGGTCTGAAATAGGGTGTGTAAGTCTATCAGTGGGCCTGAGTGACTGCATGAGTGTCTGAGTAGGTGTGTGAGGGGATGCATAAGGCTCTAAATGCATGCAAGAGGGAGTGAATTAGTGTATGAATGAGTCTGTGAATCTTTTTTATTACTTTTTTGCATATGCTCAAATAGTCTCAAAAAATTCCTCTAATATTTGAGGATATTCAAGATATTTTGAATATCGCGCATGGTGAATAAAAATCATTTTAAAACCATTATTTGACCCTAAAAATACCCCTTATCTCACCCCTGGGGTCAGGGTACTGCCACCTGACCCCTTACATCACTTATCATTTCTCTTTTCAGCCACGGGCACCCTCTCCAATAACATAAAAATGGTGGCCACAACTTTCTAGTCAGGTTGTGGCCAGCCAATTACAGCACTTCTATTCATAGGCATTCACAAAAATTCACAAATGTTCACAATTTATTCACAGCCAGAGATATACAATTTTGGATTTTCCTTAATTTCTCATAAACTCCTGAACAAATTTACACCAAGTAACTGAAAGCACAATCTGTGTATCAAAAGCTAACTGCCTACCAAATTTGATGTAATTCCCTCCAGTGGTTCAGGCTGTAGTCGTGTTCAAAGGTCCTTTAGGAATTAACAAGGGCAATGCAACTTTTTTTGTGCCCCCCCTCTTTTTCTGGGCCCCCGCTTCATGGGTCACCCTGAAACCTTCTGTGCAGAACAAAAATCACCTAGGTACTTTTTTGGGAAAATCTTGTGACGATTTGTCAAGCAGTGCCAAAGATATAGGGGGTCATTCCGACCCTGGCGGGTGGCGGGCGGAGACCGCCAAAAGACCGTACTGCGGTCAAATGACCGCGGCGGTCATTTTGACTTTCCCGCTGGGCAGGCGGGCGACCGCCAAAAGGCCGCCCGCCCGCCCAGCGGGAAAGCCCCAGCAACGATGAAGCCGGCTCCGAATGGAGCCGGCGGAGTTGCTTTTGTGCGACGGGTGCAGTGGCACCCATCGCGATTTTCAGTGTCTGCTTTGCAGACACTGAAAATCCTAATGGGGACCTGTTAGGGGGCCCCTGCAGTGCCCATGCCAGTGGCATGGGCACTGCAGGGGCCCCCAGGGGCCCCACGACACCCGTTCCCGCCAGCCTCTTCCTGGCGGTGTAAACCGCCAGGAACAGGCTGGCGGGAAGGGGGTCGGAATCCCCATAGCGGCGCTGCTTGCAGCGCCGCCGTGGAGGATTCCCTGGGGCAGGGGAAAACCGGCGGGAAACCACTGGTTTCCCTTTTCTGACCGCGGCTTTACCGCCGCGGTCAGAATTGCCCCTGAAGCACCGCAAGCCTGTTGGCGGTGCTTCCTCCGTCCCCGGCCCTGGCGGTCCATGACCGCCAGGGTCGGAATGAGGCCATAGTCCTTATTCTACGGAAACATGGTCCTAATTACAACAACATAATGGTGACCGCCATCAGGTAATATATATTACCTATATTTTTCACACACCCACTCAGACAGTTACGTACCCACTCACAGACCCACTCAGACTCTCATACACCCACTCACAGCCCAAGTCAGACCCGTACACACCCACTCACAGACCCTCTCAGACAGTAGCACATCCACTCACAGACCCACTCAGACTCTGACACACCCACTCACAGACCCACTGACACCCTCATGCACCCACTCAGAGACTCACATTGACGCACCCACTAAAACACTGATGTACATACATTCACACCTAGACACTCTCACAGTCACTTTCACACCCTCTCACACCTATTCCCACACTTAGAGAGGCTGCAGCCAACTCCTGCCGTGCATAGCCAAAGGGCCGTGCACAGTATGGGGTTGTGTGGTTAGAGGGGTGGGCCGCAGGGTGTTGCTGCAGGCCAGGTCTTGCTGGCAACCTCCGCTGCACACAGGCAAAGGTTGTGCACTGTGCAAGGTTGGGTGCTTACAGGTGTTGGACCTGTGGCCAACTGCCGTCACGCACACGCGATGGTCATGCACAGCGGTGGTTGGGTTACAGTATAGTAATGAAAATTACTATTCATAAAAAAAAAAGCATAGAAATTCTATGAAAAAAGCAAAGGTTAAAGGGAAGTTAAAGTTAAAGTTAGGAAATGGAATTTAAACAAACAAGGAAATTCACTTAAAAAACTAGAGGTTACAGGGACGTTATAGTAAGACTCACAGTTTGAGCGTACGGAACCATAGAAATTCACCAGTTATAGTTACTGAAAGTAATTATAACTCTTGCCCTAAGGTAACTATGACTCACGCCCTTGCCTTGCAATGCTAATTACCCCAAAAATCACGGCATTCATGACATCTTTGATAACATCATTGATTTTATATATATATATATATATATATATATATATATATATATATATATATATATAGAGAGAGAGAGAGAGAGAGAGTGAGTTTGGCTGAGATTTGTTGCACCATCACAAATGTGGTAGATATCCCGTCCAGGCCATATTATAATTTCCATAGGCTATAATGGGATCATAATACTGCGGACTGGATATCCGTTAAGTTTGTAATAGTGTAACCCCCTACGCCAAAACTCAAAATCAGGCCCTAAGTCTGTGTTCTGGATTTTAAGGGGAAATATAGTGTGGTATAGAGAATTTCAAATTTTCTAATTCTGTGCATCTTTATTTTGTTTTTAATTGCTCTAAGTAGTGCAGTACTTTCCAGGTAGTACCACCATTGTCTTCAAACATTTCTTTTGTAAATATATAAAGAAATAAAACTAAGTTTACCTATCTGTACACACATAAAGCCGACTGGTCCCTTCCTATCAGCTTATAAAACCGTAGTACACAATATTTTCACTTAAAACCCAGAAGGCAGACTAATTTCTGATCAAAATGGCTGCCATTTAATGTTATAAGGGCTTGCTTTATCCAATAATATACGGTTTTGTGATTTAGATGACCACAGTATTCCATGAAATTACCACAGCATACAGTGGCACAATATATAAAGAGGTTTTTGTGCATTATGGGCCTGATTCCTTTATAAATAGCAAACAATCACAAATTTACCCAAACATGTAAGTTTACCTTGGTGAATCAGGCCCCATAACTTTAAAACTGCTAAACCAGTTGAGGAGTAGTACCAAAAAGGACCCTTTGCACCCCATAATCTGTATTACTCCAAAATCTCAGCAAAATGCACCACCCTACTCCATTGTATGACAAAAAACTCTACTCTGTGATGCCACTCCACTCTATGACACCCCACTCCACTCTACGATAGTCCACTCCACTGTAGGAAACTCCATGTTTTTCTACTCTACAACACGCCATTCCACTCTACAAAATGTAATTTCACTGTACCACACGTCACTCCACTGAACGACATGCCACTCTACTCTATGACACTCATCGCCACTGCACTGGACGACAAGTCACTCCACTCTTTGACACACAATACCACTCTACGACACACCATTTCACTCTACCACAAGCCACTCCACTCGACACCCCTCTACTCTAAGACAGTGTACCAGACATCACTTTATGGCAGGCTACTCCACTTTGCTATACCACACTATAGCAGTGGTACCACTGTAAGCCACCCCACTATAAGCCACTACACTCAATAGCACATGACTCCACTTTTTGCTACTCCCTTCTACTCCCTCCCACTCTGAGAAACTAAACCACACTCCACACTATTCCACTCCACTCTAAGGCACTTCATTCTAAGCCATTTCACTCTACACCCCTGCTTTCTATACCATTCTACTGTACAACACTCTATTCTATGCTATTCCACTCTACGCCTCTCCATTCTACACTATTCCACTCTATGCCATGCCAGTCAATGCCACTTCACTCTACGTCACTTGATTCTATCGTGCACCTCTCTATAACATTCAACTCTACAGCACTCTACCTTATGCCACACCACTCTATGCCACACCATGCTACTCCACTACACTCTATGCTATTACAATATATGCAGCTTCACTCTACCTCACACAATGCCATTCCACTTTACACTCTTACACTGTATGCCAGTCTACATCATTCTACTTTACACCACTCTATTTTACACCACTGTACTCGATGCCACTGCACCTTGTGCCCCTCCACTTTGCTTATCAACACAGTACACCACTCCACTTTATGCCACAGCACTCTACACCTCTATACAGTATTTCATTACACTGTGCACCACTCCACTCTACCCCACTCCCCTCTACACCAAGTTACTCTACCCCACTTCACTCTATACCACTCACTCTACCCCAAATCACTGCACGCCACTCTTCTCTATGCCACTGCACTCTACCCCACTGTACTCTAAGGGACACTACTGTATGCCACTGTACTCTACACCATTCCATTCAACAGCACTCCACACCTCGCTATTCTACTCCATGCCACTTGACTACACCAATCCAATCTGTGCCACTGTACTGTACATCATGTCACTCCACACCCCTCAACTCCATGCTTTTCCAGTCTACACAACTCTACTGTATTCCATCCTACTCCACTCCATTCAGTGTCACTCCACTTTATGCCACTTCAATCTGTGCTATTCAAATCTATGCCACTACACTCTCTGCCACTCAATCTATGCAGCACCACTCAATGCCACACCACTCTACAAAACTCCACTGTATGTCACTCCACTCTATAGCAGTCCACTCTACCCCACTCCACTTCACGTCACTGAACTCTATGCTATTCCACTCTATACCATTCCACTCTACCCCACGCCACTTCACGTCACTAAACTCTATGCTATTCCACTCTGTACTCTACACCATTCCATTGTACACGTTTCCACTCCATGCCACTGAACTGCACACCACTCCAATTTATGTTAGTCCTCTCTATGCCACTCCACTCTACACCATTCCATGGTACACTATTCTACTCTGTGCAACTCCACTCTACCCCACTCCACCACACACCACTCTACTCTGTGCTATTCCACTCTACACCACCCTACTCTATGCCATTCCACTGTACACTATCCCACTCTATGCCACTCCACTCAGCAACCCTCACTGTATGCCACTCTACTTTACACCACTCTACTGTACGCCACTGAACTCTGTCTCACTCAACACAACAACACTGCACGCAACTCCCTCTATGCCACAACACTTTACACCACTCCACAGTATGTAATTACAGTGCACACCACTCCACTCTACTCTAGTCTACACCACTTTACTCTACACCACTTCACTCTACATGGGTCTAATGTATGCCACTCCACTCTACCCCACTTCACTCTATCGCACTTCAATCTACCCCACTCTTTTATAAACAACTATACTCTACCCCACTCTGCTCTATGGGACTACTGTATGCCATGGCATGCCACCTGACTCTAAGCCACTGTGTTAAAATAAAAAGAATCCTGAATTAACTTTGTGATATGTTACAGAAATTGTTAAAAAAAAAATAATTAGTGAAAAACAAGGGTTAAAGCTTAAGTATAGTAAGGAAAATTTAATGTATTCTTTCTATACAAAACTTAAACTTCACAACGAGTACACATTTTAAAGTAATAGGTATACCTTAAATGTATATATTGCACAACAAATTCAAATTACTATAACTTTACTTGTTCTTGCTTTACAAAACAAGCATAAGCTACGAAAACATTACAATTCATATAGTTGTATCTTAAATGAATGTTTGTACCACCTTCAATTTACTATAGTTCATGTGCCTCCATACAGTTGTGAATTCACTAACCACACTACTTTAACTACAACTCATGCCTTTATGACGCACTGCTTATAGTCTTTCCTATTACATCGCTTGTACCATGTGAAATCATTGAATACATAACTGCAAATAACGTAATTTGTGAGAAAACCGTGCATGGCAGGAGCCAGAGTTATAGTTATTGTAATCTTCTGTGACGGCCCATTGCTATCCAACCTGCCCAGCATAGTCAGCTTCCTGCTGTTTTTCCCTCCTCTCTGCATTCTATTCAAAATGTGCTACCCCAGCACCTCAGGCCCAACCTCTATTGCTCTTGTGCTCCAACAGCCCCTCCACTGTTGGTGCATTGTTCATGTGCTTCCCTATATCTCACCCAGGCCGTTTTTTTTGTTTCGTTTTAATTTTTTATCTGTATTGAGGCATTAAATAAATCGTTCTTGTTTTCTTGATTTCATTTCCACTACAGTACCAAAGAAACTAATAGAAGAAGGATTGCGCTGGGTTTGATGGTACATGGAGCTGGTTCTGTGATACTTGGGTCCAAAATTATTATAATTTCTTTTCATCTATGGGGGTTGTCCCTTTGCAATCACCCTACATGTCCTTGGGGGCCAGGATGTGCTTACCTTACCCAACTTATAAGCTTTTTTCAATTTGTTTTCAGGATTTAGAGACCAGGTTTACTGTGGTACCCATAAGCCTGGGGGAGAAAAGGCTCATGGGTCAATTAGAAGGCCCAATTTTTCAAAATTATGGTCCCACAGGACTGTTTTAGGACTAACAAAAGTTTTTGAATAAAGCTCTAACTTTTGCTAGATTTGGTGTATTTCTGTTCAGCTGCTATTTCTGTAGCTGCAACACAAGTTTCCTATAAGAATTAACATGTGAAATCAGTGTTTTACGAAATCAATGTTTTGGTGCCTCGCCTTCATCTTGACCCATGCATAACAAATCAGCTTAAAACCTTTCAGGAAGGAGATGAGGTAAGTGAACTTATTTTTCAATTACATTTTCAAATGGTGGCAAAGAAATTTGAACAAGGAAAAACATTCTTCAGTGTAAACTCTGACCTAACTGTAACTGCACAACCATGCCATTATGGCAGGGGTCTCTCCATGCTGACGTATAGGAAAAAGCTTTTTCAACTTGTAAAACGTTTGCTAACATATTTATTGTGACATAGGGCCAGATGTAGCAAGTTAGCAAATTGCGACTTGCAATTTGCGAGTCCGTGCGACTCGCAAATTGCAAGTCGCAATTTGCTATGCAGTACGGTGTCTCAGACACCGACTCGCTATGGGGTCGCAATGACCCACCTCATGAATATTCATGAGGTGGGTCGCAATTTGCGGCCCCATAGCGAGTATAGGCACTCGCAAACATGGAGGCCTGCTGTCGTCAGCAGACCTCCATGTTCGTGACTGCTTTAAATAAAGCAGTTTTTTTTCTTTCAAAGTGCAACCCGTTTTCCTTAAAGGAAAACGAGCTGCACTTTGAAAAAATAACCGAAACCTTTAGTTTCGGTATTTTTCAGGGCAGGCAGTGGTCCATTGGACCACTGCCTGCCCTGAAAAATTATTTTTTTTGCCAGACACAAAGGGGAAGGGGTCCCTTGGGAACCCCTTCCCGTTTGCGCCTTGGTTACCATCCACTTCAAGTGGATGGTAACTGCGCCTTCATTTGCGACCGCAATCGCGGTCGCAAATGAATATATATAGCATTGCGAGTCGCTAATAGGAAGGGAACACCCCTTCCTATTAGCGAGTCGGAAATGCATTTTGCGAGTCGCATCCGACTCGCAAAATGCATTTCTGCATTCCGATGAGGCTTTTGCGAGTCGCAAACGCTTTGCTACATCTGGCCCATATTAATTTAAATTATAATTGTATATCTATTTTAATTTGTAATACTGAAAAAAACAAAGTTGCATCCCCTATAACTACATTTTTTATTACAAATTCAATTATTTAAAATATATTAAATTACATTCATTTAATTGTTCCTAAGGTTAAATCAAAAACACATTTCTACCCAAAACCAAACAATATTTGTATGCATTAAGATTTATTTAAAGTAATGTTAAGAATAAATTAATAATAATTGACATATATCTACTAATATGTTTTGTCACACTACTTTTTAAGGTAATTCAAATATGTTATAAATACATTAAAATATATGTGCTATCTTCATATAGTTTGTAACATTAAATTATATTCATTTTTTATTTTTAAATATTTTAAATAATTTTTTCTAAATTACATTTATTTCCTATGGGCCTTGGTTCATGCCTCCATTATTTTCTGTGGGAGGGTGCAGTTGTAGCAAGATTTGGCTACCTGTGATTCTAGATTTGCACTTTTTTCTTGAAGTAACTTACACATATAATTTATGCTTCCTCTACTTTTTCATGGAGTGGAGATGTGTAAATCTGCACTGTTTTCTAAGTTTACACTGAGATTTGATGTATAACCAAAAGCAGTAAATTACTCAAAATCATAAGAGTACATTTACATGTATAAATTGCTCACAAGAGTAATTTACTTTTGTGAATGAACTTATTCATAGTTTCCAAACTGTCCTGGAGATTCAATATGCCATTAAATTAAAAGTGCAACATAACCAGTAATTTTGCCATTTATATAATTATATGGACAAATAATAAACTAATGACCATCCAGACCGAACTCCAGTGAAAATCTATGTAATTTGAATTGGCCAGACTTAATTGTTGCAGCATGCACATGTCCTAGGCCCTGAATTGCCAGGTATGGAGTCCATAGACTTGGTAATTTGGAGCCCCAGGATACTAGAAAAGGTGAAAAATCATCAGCAGCATCCTCTCCAGGAATACTGCTACTGGCCACTCAAGGTGAAGGATTTAATAAGGAGGCTCAGCAATTGACATATCAGGTGAGCCTGATGGTCCTTGTCTGTCATCACTATCTATGTATGTCTTATTTTCAATATTTAGCTTAGCCTCTGTGTAGTGCAATCACAGTGCAAAAGTCAAGAGTTGGTGACTATAGGGAAATGGAAGAATTGAGGGTCTGTCTCACCCACTCCCTTTCTGTCTGTGTGCCCCATTTTGTGACTGATACATATTGAGGCATGTGCATATATAAATCTTGTTGTGATACCAGTACTAAGACAGATTTGGAGGCTAATGGCCTACCAGATCCCGTTTGGAGTGCCATGGAACAGAATCATAGAGATTGGATTAATTTCCCTTTGGTTTTTTGGGAGCTACTCTGCTATTGATCAGCAAACTAGTCTAAGTGCCCCTTTCTGCACTTGATGCTCAGAATACCCAGGGAGACAGTCAAGGCTTCTCAGAATGGTAGTGGGGCAGCAGAGGGGGACAACAGAGCAGAACTCAGAGGTCAATCAATAGACACAATTGGTTATTCTTTAGTTAAAAAGAAAGTACTGCTATATCATAGAAAAAATACCAAGCACTGCAATGGGGTACAAGTTACAGTGTTGTGGCCACAACTGCAGGTTCTACACCCACTATGATGCCCTTTCCTCACACTGGTAACTTCCCCAATGTCTACAGTAATAAACACAAAAGTAACGAGATAGACATCTATTGGCACAGATTCATATCACTCCTTGTTATATCACTGGAAAGTCTGTAGATCAGCTCATGAGTTTTTAAGCTAAATGAGTTGACAAAGGTTAGCATTCTTTCAGAAGAGTCACCTTTGTATGGTTAAGACTTTGCCTTTCAGTCTTTGAAAGTGCAGGCTTTGTGTTACCTTCTCTAAGGAGTTGTTGCTGCCTGGGCCTAAATGGTGTGGCAGCAATCTTGCACCTTTGACATCTACTCCAGAGATGCAGGAATATGGGCAGTAGTCTTACTTTTCAATCAGCCCACTGATTTGAATGGTGTGGTAGGTGCTCATCTCCCGCACTTTCACCTTCTATCTGAGTTCAGGTAGGTACTGTTATTTGGCAACATCAACCACTGAACTGACTGTAAATGGATGCTTGTCTTCAGTATCCTACTTGCCAAGGACAGGATTTCATCTTGATGGTGAGTGCACCGCCTAGAGGAGGTACACCACATTGGGTAGTGCCTGCACCATTCCTTCAGGCATGCAGTATAGGTGCCAGACAGTACAATGTCAATTAGCCTGATGTCATCTGTTCATAGATTCAGCAGGAACCCTGGGAGACCCCTCATGCTTTGGGTCAGGTCCAGCTTCACTCCTGTCAGTATGTGGCTACTTCTGAGTGTTCCACATGCTTAAAACATGCTGGGACATTCCTCCAGGACAGTCTCTCTTCCTACAGAAACCAGCACTTTGCTTCTCTCTTTCACAGCAGGCAGACAGGTTTCTAGGCACTAGCTGCCTCCTTCACATCTCCAGCGTGTTGTACAGACTTTAGGTGATGTCTCCTCATCTGTTGGATACTGATTTTCATGCAGACAGCTGCCGTGCATTATGGAGGGACACTCCCTTCCTTACTCAAGAAGAACATGGAACAAAGTGGATGGGTTGGGTCCCACTATAAAATACAATTCCCAGAGAGCACAGATGGAATGTGAATTCATTCTCTAAGGTCCTGGAACTGGTTTTAGTCAGGTCCTTTGTAATTCTAATGTTCAGACTGTAGTGCTTTTGCTTGAAGTGATTGCTAGATCACTATTAAAACAAATAGTTATGAGGTTGGGTCCAAGCAGGAATATCACAAAACATGGCCACTAGTAAGCGTGAAGGCTTTGCACCTGGCTGTCATCAGCCTTTCTGAAGATGCAGGTAGCCTAAAAGATTTGGCCAAGTTTATGCTATATAAAAAAGCAACAAAAAAAACGTGTAAAATGTATCCGAAAATTCAGCTACTGTTTATGGCAATAATAATGTTTTAAACATTTGAATAAAAAGAGAAGGCACTCCCTCAGCGCAGAAATTGCAGACCTGATACCTCATGACCAAAAATCAATTAATGCTTTGTTGGCAAGGTGGAATTTGTTTGAATTAGCAAGTGATATTCAGACTGAGAGTATCTATATGGCATTTCTCTTAGAAGTTTTCTTGGAGTAAGGCAGGAACAGGTGTAGCGGTAAAGAGAGGTGATTAGATGAGTATAGAGAGAGTGCTTTGTGCACTATTTATTTTTGATTTTTAAGGTGACATTGAGCACAGTCACCTCCATTACCTCCTGAGTTAATTCATTTCCATTTATTATTTATTCTAGTGTTAGTAGCTTCCAAAGGTTAGCATTACATAACCAGATAATTTAAGACACATTGGCTCTCATTACGACCCTGGTGGTCTGTGTCAAAGTGGCGCTAATACCGCCACAGGCCAGCGGCAAATACTACCAAATTATCACCATGGTGGAAAGATCTCCGATAGACAGCCAATGTACCAAACAGACCGCCAGGGCGGAAACAATAGCCTCCATGGCGGTATCCGCCTACAGCAAGGCGGAAGTCAATGTTCTGCCCACCATATTAAGACCCAGGAAACAGCCACCTTTTCCGGGGCAGTACCAACAACATCAAAAGCCTGGCGGAAACTGAGCTCAGAAGGGAAAGGACTCACCATTGGAGACATGGGGAAGAACCATGCTGCCATGGAACCTGAACTGCATGTCTTCCCGATGATCTTCTATGTTCTGCTCCACCACAAACACCAACGCCAACGAAGACGACGATGGTGAGTACAGCTGCCTGGCACACAAGGGAGGGGGGAAGGAAAATGAGAGTGACACACACACGCACAACACACACCCCACACACACCATACACAAAACCAGCTGCACTACAAAAATAATTTTACCCCATAACTCGCCCGAATAATGCAAGGACAAAATAATTCCACAAAAGTGAATGTAATGCGATCAGCACAGTATGAAAAATAAGTTAGGCAAGATAATAGATATATACATAGGTACAGAAAAAGGGACACAGCTCAGTCCACAATTTGGTAGGCCATATGGCCACAGGCCAAAGTCCAAGGCCACACATGTCACCTGCTTCAACACGGAGAGAACACTGCAGGGGTATAAGTTGGTAAATAGGCAGGCACCTCAGGGGTACGGGGCGCACCTCAGCCGGGAGATGTGACAAGACCACTGGATCTGGAGTGGGTAACATGCCCTGTGCTTGGTCCTGTGGAGTGCAAGGTCACAGTCTCTCAGGTGGGTGTCATACCCACTGTTCTGGAAGGGGCAACGTGCCCTGTGCTTGATCCTGGGGAGTGACGGGCCACACTCTCTCAGGTGGCTGTCATACCCACTGGTTCTGGAGGGGGCAACATGCCCTGTGCTTGAACCTGGGGAGTGCAAGGCCATAGTCTCTCTGGTGGGTGTCTTGCCCACTGGTTTTGGAGGGGGCAGGCCACACAGCAGGCCATGGAGGCACGATTACATACCGTCTGCCGGCAGTGATGGCTGCACAGTGGTGATGCTGTTGGCGGGGGAGGCTCCTGCGCATCCCCTGCCACCTCGGACAGCTGCACAGTGGTGGTGCTGTTGGTGGGGGGAGGCTCCTGCCAATCCCCTGCAACCTCGGACGACTGCACAGTGGTGGTGCTGCTGGTGGGGGGAGGCTCCTGCCCATCCCCTGCATCCTCAGATAGCTGCTCAGTGGTGGTGCTGCTGGTGGGGGGTGGCTCCTGCCCATCCCCTGAAACCTCAGACGGCTGCACAGTGGTGGTGCTGCTGGTGGAGGGAGGCTCCTGCCGAACCCCTGCAACCTCAGAAGGCTGCACAACCATGGTTGGTGGTGGGGGCTCCGTCACAGTTCCTGGCCCAGGCCCCTTGGTCTTCCTGCCTGCTGGGGCAGGCTCCTTTCCCTTCTCGTCTGCTGGGGCAGGCTCCTTGGTCTTCCTGACTGCTGGTGCAGGCTCCTTGGTCTTCCTGTCTGCTTGTGAAGGCTCCTTTACCTTTAGGCTGGCTGGTTCAGGCTCCTTCCCCTTCAGGACATGTGGCCTGGATCCCTTTCTACCACGAGTGGGTGCAGTGAAGATTGGGCCCGTGGACTGTGTGGCTGAGGTGCTTGGCTGGGTTTTTCTTACCCTGGCCATAATGCAGGGGGGGGAGGGGTAGGGAAGAGGTCAATGGTGGATAGGAACAGTTTTTTAAGGACATTGGGGGGGAAGAGGGAGAAGGAATGGGAGTGGAGGATGAGGGAGTGGTCGATGGAGGTGTCTGTCTGCTGCTTTTCAGTGCAGATGCATGTGCTGTATGCTGTTTTGAGGTGGATGGATGTTGGGTGTTTTAGTGCTTGCGTTTGTGTATTTTAGGAGTGGGGACAGACACAGTGGGAGAGGACACAGGGGACGTGTGCATGGCTGTTGTGGAGGTGTCTGCCAGTGAGGTGTGTGTTCTGCTTGGTGTGGTGATGCTGGTAGTGGATGATGATGTAGTGCATGCAGGTATGAGTGTGGACGGAACTGGGTGGGAGCTGGAGGAGGAGGGGGAGACAGTGGAAATAGTGGATGTTGTTATGTCTGCAACTGGATGGTGTTTGTGTCAGTGCCTGTGGGATCAAGTGTGGTGCTTGTGTTTGCCTGTGACACACTTGGGTGTTGAATTGTGTCTATGCTCGTCTGTATGTGTGTTTGGGATGGGTTGGGGTTGAGGGGAATAGGACTAGGCAGTGGAAGTTGTAGGGGGAACGGTAGAAACAGGGACAATAGCTGCCATCAGAGAGGAGGCCAAAGCCTGAATCGATCTCTGTTGGGCTGCCAATCCAGTGTGAATGGACTCCAGGAATGGATTAGATTGTTGCAGTTGGGCTGGCAGCCCCTGGTTGGCATTCACAATGGTTGACTGCCCTACAGAGATGGATCTCAGGAGGTCAATAGCCTCCTCACTCAGGGCATCAGGGCTGACTGGGGCAGGGCCTGAGGTGCCTGGGGCAAAGGTAACTCGATGAGGGGCTGCTGAGAGGGCAGTGCTGGTACGGTGGTGGCGGCTGTACCTGTCGCTGGGGTGGTCATCGAAGTGTCCGCCACCACCAGGGAGCTTCCATCAGAGGAGGTATCTGTGTCAGAACTGTCCCCTCCAGTCTCCGCCGTGGTGCTCCCCTCGCCCTCCATCCCACTGGTGCCCTCAGCCTCGGTGGACTCTGCCTCCTGGGTCCTGTGGGATGCAGCTCCCTCCATCGCTGGTGCCTCTGCTCTTCTGCTAGATGATGCTAATGTACATAAGGAAAGGGTGACAAAAAAAACGGGGGGAAGAGACAAAGCATACACTTTGTCAATGGCTGCACCAACTCCACCGTTGGCACACACAGCACCCTCACACACAGGGAACAGCCCTACGCAATATGCCATTGCACTACCAGAGAAATAGTTAGCGCCAAGGCATGGGGAGGGGCATACACCGCCAAATGCAGCACACCTAGGACCCAGGCAGCCCTGACCAGTAGTGGATGCCTACGAGCTAGGTTGCAAGATTTTCCCTTGTGAACCCTAGCCTCCAGGGGACATATGATGCAATGTCAGGCCTGGCCTAGGGGCACCCACTGACACACATCCTCTACCCGGATACCACCCTACCATGCGTAAGTTGTAATGATGGGCACTGTACTCAACCCCTTGTGGCTGCTGTGTCACAGCCTCAAGCGCCCATCCAGTTCAGGATAGGCCACCGCCAGTTTGCGGGCCATCAGGGGGGTCAGGGGTCGACGGGCACCCCTTCCTCATTGGGAGACCATCCCCAGCTGGGCCTCTGCCATCTTCCGTGCTCAACGTCTCAGGTCCTCCCACCGTTTCCGACAGTGGGTGCTCTGTACTGCCATAGGGACCCAGGGTCCGCACCTCCTTGGCAATGGCACTCCATATACCCTTCTTTTGATGGGCGCTGACCTGCAGAGGCAATACACACACAATGTCCCTTTTCCCAGTCAATTGGGCCATGGTAGGTTCCAGACACAGGTCACAGCAGCACACGCAGTGTACATCCTCTCCTATGGAAGGTCAGGTAGGAAGTGAGGGATCAGATAGAAAATGGTAGTCACGTCCGCGGCGGTGTATACCGTCACCGCCAGCGCTGATCACCATTGGCCACTGTACCCCATAAGGCCCAATATTAACCAATGAGGTGTTGAACGGCGGTTCCCGACCACCTCCCGCAATGAAGCACAGCGTTAGCGGAATTACTTAACTTCCAGCTGTCCCTGAGGCACAAATTACCTTGCAGTGTTCATATAATGACCAATGCCATTAAATACAGTAAGTTGTGCCATGGTTTGTTTTTGAGGCTGCAAGGACAGCTCTCATATCTCCTCTCCACTGTGTTGAGTTGCATTTCTGGTACATGTAATGTACACTTTCTAAATAACATTTTACATTTCAGGACATCTCTCCATCATTGTTACTGAAGTTTGCATCTGTGCACATTAACCTGAATGAGCAAAATGTTAAAAATCACACAAATGCCTAAACATTCCATTGACCATTACATTTCTTTTTTTAGGTTGATTCATTTGTAGCTGAAGACATATTTGAGGTACAATACAGACCTTTAATGTCATTTTGTTTGTAATTCATATTAGGAGCAACACCCAGGGCGAGTGAACCATTGTCTGCTAATGAAGACAACTCCTCTCCAGCCCCGGATCAAACCTTTAGTTAGGACATCACTTGTGGAATCTAGATGATGAGGAGCTGCCTGCTTCGTCTGGTCTGTCTTGGCAGATAGCCGCAGTGAGTCGCCCTTGGCTCGCACCTACACCTCTCACCACAGCTGCTACAACAACTCAGCCTATGGACACCTCCACTTCCTTTTCCAGAGGAACACAACTCCCATCTTATGCCCCTCAGTCCTGGCTACTATTGAGCAACAATCACCACCATCTCCAGTTGTGCCAGGACCCTATGGGACAGGCCACACTGCCTCAAGGGCACATGGTAGTTGTGGTAGGGGGTCATAGGAGGGTGTATATGGGCCAGCATAGTGAGTCCACTGGCATCATTGTCACCCAGGCCACCATTGATTCAGGCTTGGGAGCATTGCAACAGTCCCAAGATGGGCCATGTTCTACCAGAGACCTGGGACATTAAGAAGGTGCAGAGGGAGCACATTTTTGAGATGCCAAATCACAACTCCAATTTGTACTCCTTGACTAGGGTAATGATTGACATTTATCATCATTGTGAAGGGCTTTTCATCTGCCATCTACCCCTGTCTGTGACCCTTCAACATCAGGACAAAATACACCTTTCTCAGCCACAGAGAGGGAGGCCCTGCCACTACATGAAACTGCTCCACCCACCACAATCCCTGCATCTGTGCCCCCTCCTCCAGGAGGGGACATTCATCTGGACCGGCAGGAGGAAATAGCAAGACCTCTACCATCACCTAGAAGATATGCCAAACCTAATTTCCTCCAGTATGTGGCCACCATTCACTCTGTTGACTATTTCATGAACATATTACCTCTTTGAGGACAGTTATAGTTTGTACATTGGACACCAAACTATTTGTGCTCAACAAATATAGTTAAATCCACCATGATAGACTTTAGTTTTTTATTCTTGTTCTTTTTTATTCTGGTTTCACAGATATTGCACTCATTTGTTTTCAAAATTAATGCACACAAAACAAAGTCAAAGACTGGTGTAGTAGTTATTGTGGTGATTCCTTCCCTATGTCTTCTGTACACTATCATTTTTAAAACTGTCAAGCAATATGATTCAAAAACAAATAATAGCTAGATAGGTTTTCCATTAGACGAAATATGGAAAATAAACTATGAGATGTCAATGTATTGGGGTCATACATTTGTAGGTAACAAGTTTTTGACAAAATCAAATATGTTTTTCACATGCATGACCCAGTCTGTGCCATTTAGCAGTTGACATTTCACAACCTTCACACTGTTGAAGAAAGGGAATACTTCATAAAACCAAACTAAATATGCAAACTATTATTGACTCAAGACCTGAGTTACAGCCAGACATCCTGACCCACAATAGGAATCCTCCTTCAATAACATTATTAGCCTACACTATGGCATTACCAAAGGCCACATGACCATTTCAGTATACTGTGGCAGTATCTGGTGCAATGTTACAGCTTCCATTCAGTGGTGTGCTACAAAAGGTTCTTTCGACAATGAGGAGACACATCAACAGCTTCATACACTGAACACAAATTGAACATCTAGCCAATGTGAAGGGAGACCAATATGCTAAGTATTGACAAATACATGTGGTTAGAGCACTTTAAACAGCAAATATTGCCTAGATGGCAACATCCAACAGAAAACAGGTCTGATAGAATCTCAAGAACTTCCATTCATTCAGAGTATAAGATGTCTCTGTACAAGAACTGTCTGTCCAAATTGGGTGTCTGTCCCAGGATCAACCCATGTACTATTTTTACTTTCCAACAGCAATGCATCATTACAAATGTCAACTTTGAAATGTCCAAATGAAGATGACATGGTGAAGGATCTGAAAATAGAATAACAAGAAAAAGTAATGATTTCACATAAGGAATTTGACTCAAATTATAAGTCAGGAGGACACATATAATTAGCACAAGCATAGATAATCTAGGTCAATAAACACAGTAGTCAATGTAGGGAAACGTTGATCTACAAACTTCTTTGCCTTAGACATTCCTGAACTGACCATTCCTACTAAATTACCATCACAGACTGATATGTTTCCTATGTCACACATTGCTCTGACATTGGATGTTACAATATGTAAAGGTACACTTACACTCAAGTGAAGTAGTTTTCGATAACATCTTGACATAGGTCAATTCCTTCCTCTTCACCACTGTATATTCACTGGGAATTTCAACATATTTACCCGGCAGCTCTTCAGGGCCTCCATCCTCTGATGTTTGGGATATTCGGTAGTAGGGCAATGTTGTGCAGCATGCAGGGGGCAACCGTGATGTGGCACACCTTATCTGGTGAGTAGAGGAGGGCTCCACGGTCTTTTCCAGATGCCAAAATCTAGCCTTTAAGAGCCCAAAAGCCTGCTCCACTGGGCCTCATTTAAGTGTACTTTCCCAGGCATTGCTGGATTCTTCAGTGGTGCGTACAATCATGGTCAGTTGGCATACACTGAGGTGGTCATTACAACCCTGGCGGACGGTGTTATAGCAGCGGTAAGACCGCCAACAGGCTGGCGGTAAAAAATTAGGAATTACGACCGTGGCGGAAACCGCCAACAAAGACAGCCACTTTAACACTCTGACCGCCACAGCGGTACAAATAAACAGCTTGGAGGTCACCGGCAACAGACAGGCGGAGGACAAAGTACTGCCCACAGTATCACAACCTACCAATTTGCCACCTTTTCCGGGGAAGATTCACCGCAGACAAAAACACAGCGGAAACAGGACCTTGAAGGGAAAACGCTCACCTCTACACACTCCATGAGGAACCAGGACGCCATGGAACCAGAGTTGCAGATCCTGCCAGCCCTTATCTTCTTGCTCCTCTACCAGGAGCACGAACGCCGGTGGCGAAGACCACAGTGAGTACTGCACCTACGACACAGGGGAGGGGGGAGGTAAAAAACAGGGACACACACATGAAACACACAACACCCCCACCCACACCCTCACCCACGACAACACACACACTATAACACATCATGATACATTATAGTTACACCCCCAACCCCCCCGGAAGAATGCAAAGACCAAATAAAATGAGTGTAACCATTGTAATATATTGAAATGCAGTACGCAAAAATATACATATATACACTATTAACAAAATATACACCAAGAATAGAAGTCCAGGTAGTGCTCCATTGAAGTCCGTGGAACACTGGGCCCACACGGTATGGGCAATGCACACACAAGATCCCCGACTATGATGGAGAGAACACTGCAGGGGCATCAGATAGCAATAAAACAGGCACCTCAGGGGGAGGGAAACGGAGTGCACGACGTCAAATCCACGAGGGGGGCACATGCCCACTGTTCAATCATGGGGAGTGCAAAGCCACAGTCTCTCAAGTCTCTACAGTGGGTGGTTTGCCCACTGTTCAATCCTGGGGAGTGCAAAGCCACAGTCTCTCAAGTCTCTACAGTGGGTGGTTTGCCCACTGCTTGATCCTGGGGAGTGCAAAGCCACAGTCTCTCAAGTCTCTACAGTGGGTGGTTTGCCCACTTTTCAATCCTGGGGAGTGCAAAGCCACAGTCTCTCAAGTCTCTACAGTGGGTGGTTTGCCCACTGTTCAATCCTGGGGAGTGCAAAGCCACAGTCTCTCAAGTCTCTACAGTGGGTGGTTTGCCCACTGTTCAATCCTGGGGAGTGCAAAGCCACAGTCTTTCAACTGGATGACAGTCTCCACTGGTTCTGGAGGGGGCTTGGTGCCCAGAGTGCTTCATCCTGCCCAGGACTGAGGTAGTGGATGTATCTCTCCACTGGTTCTGGTGGGGGCCTTGTGCCCAGAGTGCTTCATCCTGCTAAGGACAGAGGAAGTGGATGACAGTCTCCACTGGTTCTGGAGGGGGCTTGGTGCCCATAGTACTTCATCCTGCCAAGGACTGAGGTAGTGGATGGATCTCTCCACTGGTTCTGGAGGGGTTTTGGTGCCCAGAGTGCTTCATCCTGCCAAGGACTGAGGTAGTGGATGGATCTCTCCACTGGTTCTGGAGGGGGCCTTGTGCCCAGAGTGCTTTATCCTGCTAAGGACTGAGGTAGTGGGTGTATCTCTCCACTGGTTCTGGAGGGGGCCTTGTGCCCAGAGTGCTTCATCCTGCTAAGGACTGAGGAAGTGGATGACAGTCTGCACTGGATCTGGAGGGGGCTTGGTGCCCATAGTGCATTATCCTGCCAAGGACTGAGGTAGTGGATGTATCTCTCCACTGGTTCTGGAGGGGGCCTTGTGCCCAGAGTGCTTCATCCTGCTAAGGACTGAGGTAGTGGATGTATTTCTCCACTGGTTCTGGAGGGGGCCTTGTGCCCAGAGTGCTTCATCCTGCTAAGGACTGAGGAAGTGGATGACAGTCTCCACTGATTCTGGATGGGGCTTGGTGCCCAGAGTGCTTCATCCTGCCAAGGACTGAGGTAGTGGATGGATCTCTCCACTGGTTCTGGAGGGGGCCTTGTGCCCAGAGTGCTTCATCCTGCTAAGGACTGAGGAAGTGGATGTGATACTCCACTGGTTCTGGAGGGGGCTTGGTGCCCAGAGTGCTTCTTCCTGCCAAAGACTGAGGTAGTGGATGGATCTCTCCACTGGTTCTCGAGGGGGCCTTGTGCCCAGAGTGTTTCATCCTGCTAAGGACTGAGGTAGTGGATGTATCTCTCCACTGGTTCTAGAGGGGGCCTTGTGCCCAGAGTGCTTCATCCTGCTAAGGACTGAGGAAGTGGATGACAGTCTCCACTGGTTCTGGAGGGGGCTTGGTGCCCAGAGTGCTTCATCCTGCCAAGGACTGAGATAGTGGATGGATCTCTCCACTGCTTCTGGAGGGGACTTGGTGCCCAGAGTGCTTCATCCTGCCAAGGACTGAGGTAGTGGATGGATCTCTCCACTGGTTCTGGAGGGGGCCTTGTGCCCAGAGTGCTTCATTCTGCTAAGGACTGAGGAAGTGGATGTGATACTCCACTGGTTCTGGAGGGGGCTTGGTGCCCAGAGTGCTTCATCCTTCCAAGGACTGAGGTAGTGGATGGATCTCACCACTGGTTTTTGAGGGGGCCTTGTGCCCAGAGTGCTTCATCCTGCTAAGGACTGAGGAAGTGGATGACAGTCTCCACTGGTTCTGGAGGGGGCTTGGTGCCCAGAGTGCTTCATCCTGCCAAGGACTGAGATAGTGGATGGATCTCTCCACTGCTTCTGGAGGGGACTTGGTGCCCAGAGTGCTTCATCCTGCCAAGGACTGAGGTAGTGGATGGATCTCTCCACTGGTTCTGGAGGGGGCCTTGTGCCCAGAGTGCTTCATTCTGCTAAGGACTGAGGAAGTGGATGTGATACTCCACTGGTTCTGGAGGGGGCTTGGTGCCCAGAGTGCTTCATCCTTCCAAGGACTGAGGTAGTGGATGGATCTCACCACTGGTTTTTGAGGGGGCCTTGTGCCCAGAGTGCTTCATCCTGCTAAGGACTGAGGAAGTGGATGACAGTCTCCACTGGTTCTGGAGGGGGCTTGGTGCCCAGAGTGCTTCATCCTGCCAAGGACTGAGATAGTGGATGGATCTCTCCACTGCTTCTGGAGGGGACTTGGTGCCCAGAGTGCTTCATCCTGCCAAGGACTGAGGTAGTGGATGGATCTCTCCACTGGTTCTGGAGGGGGCCTTGTGCCCAGAGTGCTTCATTCTGCTAAGGACTGAGGAAGTGGATGCCTTTCGCCACTGGTTTTGGAGGGGGCTTTGTGCCTAGAGTGCTTCATCCTGCCAAGGACTGAGGTAGTGGATGGATCTCTCCACTGGTTCTTGAGGGGCCCTTGTGCCCAGAGTGCTTCATCCTGCTAAGGACAGATGAATTGGATGTGATACTCCACTGGTTCTGGAGGGGGCTTGGTGCCCAGAGTGCTTCATCCTGCTCATGATGGACTCAGTAGCGTCAGTGCCCTTGGTGCTCATGGGCCATCGGTGCATGTGGCGGTGGTGCCCTGTTCAGCAGTGCTCGTGGCGGCGGTGCCCTGTTCAGCGGTGCATGTGGCGGCGGTGCCATGTTCAGCGGTGCTTGTGGCAGCGGTGCCCTGTTCAGCGGTGCTTGTGGCGGCGGTGCCCTGTTCAGCGGTGCTTGTTGCAGCGGGGTCCTTTGCAGTGACTCAGCTGCTGGCGGTCCTGTCTGGGCCAGCGGGGCTGGTTCTGGCGGTCCTTTCTGGGCCAGCGGGGCTGGTGCTGGTGATACGGTCTGGCCCAGCGGGGCTGGTCCTGGCAGTCCTGTCTGGCCCGGCGGGGCTGGTGCTGGCGGTCCTCTCTGGCCCAGTGGGACTGGTGCTGGCGGTCCTGTCTGGCCCAGCGGGGCTGGTGCTGGTGGTCCTGTCTGGCCCAGCGGGGCTGGTGCTGGCGGTCCTCTCTGGGCCAGCGGGGCTGGTGCTGGTGGTCCTCTCTGGCCCAGCGGGGCTGGTGCTGGTGGTCCTGTCCTGGGCAGCAGGGCTGGTGGGGGTGGCCTGTTGGGCAGCAGGGCAGGTGCTGGCGGTGGCCTCCTGGGCAGCGGTGATGATGGGCGGTGGCCTCCTGGGAAGTGGGGATGACGGTGTTGGCCTCATGGGAAGCGGGGATGATGGCGGTGGCCTCCTGTGCAGCGGGGATGATGGCAGTGGCCTCCTGGGCAGCCATGATGGCGGTGGCCTCCTGGGCAGCCATGATGGCGGTGGCCTGATGGGCAGCTGGGATGATGGTGGTCTTCTCAGCCGTGCTGCTCTTCCCAGACTTGCTGACTTTCTTGTGGCCCTTCCCCACCTTGGAAGGTGTCGCAGCTAACTCCACACTCCCACCTCTACCCCTGAGAGCAGATTTGGTGGCTGGAGTCTTCCCCCTCTCCCGCCGGACACTGGCCAACTTTTGATGCTTCACAGGTGGGGGACTGTCCATGCTGTGGCTCCGTGCCACACTGGCTGCCCTGGTGGCCGGTGCACTCCAGATTCCAGTGACTACAGGCACCACTGGTCCCGGAGATGTTGTGGCTGAGGTGCCAGGTTGGGACCTGGAGAGTCGGGCCCTAGGAGTTAGATGGGGTGGGGGAGGTGTGGGAAAGAGGTCAAGGTTGGACAGGAAAAGATTTTTGGAAACACTGGGACGGGTAGCTGGAGGGGGTTTGGGAGTGGAGGAAGAGGTTGTGGTTGTAGGAAGTGTTCGTTTGGTGACTTTGGGTGAAGGTGCATGTGCTGGAGACTGTCGTGAGTTGGATGGCTGTTGGGTGGGTGTGTGCCTGCGTTTGTGTATCTTGGGAGGTGGCGTCACAGACACACTGGGAGAAGACATAGGGGACGTGTGAATGGCAGTGGGGGTGTTGACTGCACGTGAGTGGGGTGTGGTGGTGTGTGTGCTGGTGATGGCAGTAGTGGCTGTAGATGTAGTGCATGCATGTGTGAGTGGAGACGAGACTGGGAGGGAGGATGGAGACGAGGAGGAGGGGGACACAGTGGAGGCAGTGGATGTTGGTGTTTCTGCATGTGTGTGATGCTTGCATGAGTGCCTGTGGGATGCGTGGTGCTTATGTGTGCCTGAGCTTCCCTTGTGTGTTGACGTGTGTGCATGCTGGTTTGAAGGTGTGCTGGGGGGAGGCTGAGGTAGAGGGGATTGGGTCTGGTTGGAGGAAGTTGGAGGGGGAAGGCTAGACACAGGGACAATGGCTGCCATCAGTGCTAGGCCAGAGTCTGAAAAGCTCGCTGAAGGGCCGCCTGACCAGAATGAATGCCCTTCAGGAATGCATTTGTTTGTTGCAACTGCCTTTCTACATCCTGGATGGCATGCAAAATGGTAGACTGCCCAACAGTGAGGGACCTGAGGAGGTCAATGTCCTCCTCACTGAGGGCAGCAGGGGTGACTGGGGCAGGGGCTGAGGTGCCTGGGGCGAAGGAGATGCCCCCCCTCCTGGGTGAGTGGGCACGGGGCAAAGGCTGAGGGGCTGCTGGGAGGGCGGTGCTGGTAGGGGGGTGGCGGCTGTACCTGTAGATGCGGGGGGCAAAGATGTTGCCGCCACCACACGCCCTCCGTCCCACTGGTGAACTCCGAGTCCATTGTCTCGCCCTCCAGGGTCATGTGGGATGCAGCTCCCTCCTGCTCCGGTGCCTCTGCTCCTCCGCCTGATGATGGTAATGCACACAAGAACAGGGAGACCACAAAAAGAGGGGGGACGACAGAAGAAAGACATGTTGAGTGCATGCATTACCGCTATCTTTGGCGGACACGACAGACACAGAATCCCCTTGCACTACGCCGCGCACTTGGGCTCCACTGTTCAATCCCTAGGACATGGCCTACAAGGCTATGGACGACATCTGCACACATGGATGACACAGGAGCCTGACTAGGTGTACTTGGCACTGTACACAGGTGGGGTGGGGTGCCACAGGGTCTGCCAGAACAAGGGGACCTTGCCTACTAAACTCGCCCTGGCCTTGGGAAACCCACAGCTCACCTCCCCCACCCAGACACCTCCACTATGCGCAAAATCAGCAGAATGAGAGTGTACTCACCTCCTTGTGGCTGCAGTGATGCCCCCAAGCGCCCATCCAAATCCGGGTATGCCACCACCAGGATCCTGAACATCAGGGGGGTCATGGTGCGACGGGCACCCCTCCCACTTTGGGAGGCCATCCCCAGCTGGGCCTCCGCCGTCTTCTTGCTCCAGCGGCGAATGTCCTCCCATCTCTTATGGCAGTGGGTGCTCCGTCTGTGGTGGACCTCCAGGGTCCGGACTTCCTTGGCGATGGCACGCCAAATATCCTTCTTCTGGTGGGCGCTGACCTAAAGGAATAGTACAGGGGAAAGGAGAAGACATAACCGTCCGCACCGTCACAGTCATTGGACCGCATCCCTACCCTTGCAATGACGCACATGCACTCACCGTCGTTTCATGCACGCCTCATTCTCCCCCTACCCCTATCTTTCATCCACACCACTCCACACAGGCATTGCCCATTCGGCATGCTCACAGTGTACTTACCTGTTTGTCTGGAGTACCATAGAGTAGCATGTACTGGGGGAGGACCCCATCCACTAGTTTCTCCAACTCCTCCATGCTGATAGCAGGGGCCCTTTCCCCAGACACATGAGCCATTGTCTCTTCCAGACTGAGGTCACAGCAGCACTTCAAGTGTAGGTCCTCTCCTGTCGAAGATCAGGTATCGAGTGATTGAACAGATAGAAAATGGCGGTCACGTCCGCGGCGGTGCGTACCGTCACCGCCGGTGTACATCGTCATTGGCTCCTGGGACCCATAGGGTCCAATGTTAACCAATGCAGAATTGCGCCACGGTCTTCGACCGCCTCCCGAGACGGTGTACAATGCCAGCGCAGTTACCTCACATCCCGTTGTCCCACTTTACAGGTCAGGCAGCCGCCATTTCAGGGGCCCACATGGCTTAATTTTTAACTGCGTCACACATACCTAGGCCTAGCCTCAACACACATACGGGCCAATTTTCGGATTATGATTTGTGTTCTGTGTAAGCTGTGGGTACGTACCTCTGAGTTGTTTGACTCTGTGCTCGCTTTTTTCCTTCATAGGCGCCATCCGCTGGGACATGTGAGGAGATGGCGGCTTCCTCCGGTGTACAGACCGCTGGTGGACCTGTTGACAATGGAGGAAAGACATGTGATCATCACATACAGGCTTGACCGTGCCACAATCCAGGAACTGTGTGCCCAGCTGGAGCCAGACCTCATGTCAGCTATCCGCCATCCCACAGGAATCCCCCCTCAAGTGCAGGTGCTGCCAGTACTACATTTCCTTGTAAGTGGGTCATTTCAAACAACAGTGGCCATAGGATCAGGGATGTCCCAGCCTATGTTTTCCAACGTGTTGTCCAGAGTGTTGTCTGCCCTACTGAAACACATGCGGAGCTACATCGTTTTCCCTCAGGTGGAGGATTTGCCGACATTGAAAGGAGACTTCTATGCCCTGGGACATATCCTCAACATCATAGGTGCCATTGATGGGACCCATGTGGCTTTGGTACCCCCCGCAGGAGTGAACAGGTGTACAGAAACCGGAAGAGTTATCATTCCATGAATGTGCAGATGGTGTGTTTGGCAGACCAGTACATCTCCCATGTGAATGTCATGTTCCCTGGCTCAGTGCATGACGCCTACATCCTGCGGAATAGCAGCATCCCTTATGTGATGGGTCAACTCCAGAGGCACTGTGTGTGGCTATCAGGTGAGCACCTGGAAGCAAGTCAGAGGAAATGGTTGTCTGGGTCTGGGGATATCCCTACAGGTTAGTGTGTGTCTAACAGTTGTCCCTTGCCATTTGCAGGTGACTCTGGTTACCCCAACCTGTCATGGCTACTGACCCCAGTGAGGAATCCCAGGACAAGGGCAGAGGAACGCTACAGTGAGGCCCATGGCCGAACTCGGCAGATAATAGAGCGGACCTTCGGCCCCTGAAGGCCAGGTTCCGGTGCCTCCCTATGACAGGTGGATCCCTATTCTACTCACCAAAGAAGGTGTGCCAGATCATCGTGGCCTGCTGTATGCTTCACAACTTAGCTTTGTGACGACAGGTGCCTTTTCTGCAGGATGATGGTCCAGATGGCAGTGTTGTGGCAGCTGGGGAGCCTGTGGACAGTGAAGACGAGGAAGCAGAAGAAGAGGACATGGACAACAGGAACTCGGTGATCCTGCAATATTTCCAGTGAGACACAAGTAAGAATACAAACCTGCCTACTACATGTACTTTAACACTACTACCTCTCTACTGACTGTCGTTTTCACCCAGTGTATTGTCACTGAGTTGTCACTTTCCCTTACGATTTCACAGATGTGTGTCCCACAGTGTGACATCTGCTTTGTTTCCTCAAGGACTAGAGCTGTGTGACATAGGTAGGTTGACATTACAATTGAAAGAGCATTTTGCCACTGTAATTGCTAATACACTATTTCAAAATCACAGACTGACTCCATATTGTTTTGTGCTTCAAGGGTGTTTATTTAAGTGCTCAATATTGGAGGGGGTTGTAAAATGGTGAGGGGTGATGGTGGAGGAATGTCCATGGCAGAGTCCAGTCTATTAGTCTCACAGGTGCATTGCCCAAATGGGCATAGGAAGTGGAGCTGGGGCAGTTTGAGGATGGACAGGGTGAAAAGGTGGGACAGAAGGATGACAATCAGAGTGGTCTCATTTCTTGGCGGGTGTCTTGGCATCGTTCTCTGTCTTTGTCTTGGATCTCAGGGACCATTTGCGGGGTGGTTCTCCCTCTGCAGGGGGTGGGGTGCTGGTGTGGTGGTCCTGTGGCAGTGCCTCCTGTCCACTATGCTGGCGGAGGTGGTGGGCAGTTCATCGTCCATGCTAGTGTCAGGGGCCCCTTAGTGTGCCACAGTGTCCCTCCTGGTGTTGAGTACTTCCTTCAGCACCCCTACGATGGTGCCCAGGGTGAAATTGATGGCTCTGAGTTCCTCCCTGAAGCCCAAATACTGTTACTCCTGCAGGCGCTGGGTCTCCTGAAACTTGGCCAGTACCGTTGCCATCGTCTCCTGGGAGTGGTGGTAGGCTCCCATGATGGAGGAGAGGACCTCGTGGAGAGTGGGTTCCCTTGGCCTGTCCTCCCCCTGTCACACAGCAGCCCTCCCAGTTCCCCTGTGTTCCTGGGCCTCCGTCCACTGGACCATGTGCCCACTACCACTGTCCCCAGGTCCCTGTTGTTGTTGGGGTGGTGGGTTATCCTGGGTTCCCCGCAGTGGTGGACACACTGCTGCTTGACGTGTCCTGGGGACAGAAGGATGGGCCCGCTGGGTGGGTGCTGTGCTGGTGTTTCCAGAGGGGGGAAGGTCTGTAGTGGCCTGTGACTGTGTGAGGTCCCCGATGGGCTGGGCTGGTCATCTAGATCCAGTTGGACAGAGCTGCTGTCATCACTGTGGGCCTCTTCTGTTGGTGGTGTGGACAAGTGTGGACCCTCCTGTCCGGTGACTTTGGGTAGGGGTCCTGCAGATGTATAAAAGGATGTTTGTTACATCTGTGTTGCATGGTGTGCAATAGGTGTGTGTCCTTGTACCCCAGGTCTTGCATTCCTGTGTGGGACCTTGTGTGATGGTGGTTTATGGGGGTGTATGGGTATGTGCAGTGGCCATATTTTGGTGATGGGTGTCCATGCTTTGTTGTTGCATGCAGGGCTTGGTGTTGGGATGGGTGGGTTTTGATAGTGGGACATTTGTGAGGAGTAGGAGTGATGGGGTGAGGGTGAGGGTGGGGTTATGTGATGGCATGCAGGTAGGGTGGGGGATGTAATAGTAAAGCTTTGACTTACCAGAGTCCATTCCTCCATATACTCCTGCGAGGCCCTCAGGATGCAGAATCGCCAGGACCTGCTCCTCCCATGTTGTTAGTTGTGGGGGAGGAGGTGGGGGTCTGCCGCCAGTCCGCTGAACCGCAAAGTGGTGTCTTGAGACCACGGAACGCACCTTCCCCCGTAGGTCGTTCCACCTCTTCCTGATGTCATCCCTATTTCCTGGGTGCTGTCCCACTGCGTTGACCCTGTCCACTATTCTTCGCCATAGCTCCATCTTCCTAGCAATGGAGGTGTGCTGCACCTGTGATCCGAATAGCTGTGGCTCTACCCGGACGATTTCCTCCATCATGACCCGGAGCTCCTCCTCAGAGAACCTGGGGTGTCTTTGCCGTGCCATGGGGTGGTGTGGGTGATGTGTGGGGTGGTGTGTGTAGTGATAAGTGGGGTGCTATTTAGTGGTGTGTTGTGTGAGGTTCGTGGAAGTAATGTGGGTGATGGTATTGTGTGCCTGTGGATGCTTGGTAGTTGTTTGTAGTGTCTCTCTCTGGCCTTCTCTCTGTACTTGTGGTCGTAGGGGTTTGTGGGTGATGTGGGTGTGTGTTTTATATTGTATTGGGTGTGTGGGAGTGGTGTGTGTATGTGTATCAGGTGTGTGTATTTTGAATTGTCCAATGTGGTAGTGTTTTGTAAATGTGTGTGTATTTTGAGAGCGGCGGTGTGTACCGCCAATGGAATACCGCGGTTGAAAGACCGCTGCATGGATTCGTGTGTCGTGATAGTGTGGGAGTATTTCTATTGGCGTGACGGTGGAGGTTTTGTTTTCGCCAGTTTATCACTGACCTTTGGTGTGGCGGACTTGTTTGGGTGTCTGAATTTTGGCGGATTCCATGCTGTGGGTCATAATAGCTGTGGCGGAATTCCGCAGCCGCGGCAGTGTGTTGGTGGTCTTCTGCATGGCGGTAAGCGGCATTTACCGCCAATGTTGTAATGAGGGCCTGAGTCTCCTACATGGAAGCAATAACATAATAGATTAAAATCATTTCAAGCCATTGTTCATTCCTAAACTAGGATTAAAACAATTGATCCTCAAGTCATATTGTACTTAATAAGAAGCCAGGCTCTCTCAGGTGACATCTGCAAAGGTATGGTGCTGTTCTGTAGTACAAAGGAGTCATGTGTTGATCCTTGAAAGCAGGTACACACACTTTAGATGTACAAATCCGGTAAGCAGACAATTTGCACATTGATGGAAGTTCTTCTGATTGTGGTAGACCAATTCCCTACCGTGAGGTGGCACCAAGGCAATATGTGTGCCGTTAATTGCTCTGAACACATGTGGTAGGCCACCCAAAGCATAAACGCCTCCCTTCACATTGGTCAAATCCTTCTGTTTAGGAAACTGGATGAAGCTGTTGATGTGTCTCATCACTGAAGTGAGGACTTCTTGTGGCACACCACTTTTTAATGTATCATATTTTGGCAAAAACAGTGCCATACATATCTGACATTGGTATACAAACTAGCCACCATTTTGAGTGCTAGTGACTCACTAACAGTTTAAATATACACAGCTTCACAACCTAAAATTGCGGGTGCCTGACCTTGTTGTCAGGACATTAGATATCCAACAACTGTTGGCAAACGTTGACAGCATAGTGGGCGTAACACTCAGCGACGTCTACTGCCATAGGCTAACGTGTGTGAAGGCTATGCATGAAAGTCAAAGGATGTGTCCATCTCCATTGCAGAGCATGTATACCGCGTATGCCACATACTTGTATGTGGCATCTCGAAGAAAACTCACTTGCCTCCTAACACTGCATCCAACAACTTTTCCTCACCTTTTGCTGTTGATACCAACCTTTGGGGCCAGGATGCCCGGAAAAGCAGGTGACATAGACACTGCCTTCTCCCTTGAAGAATTGGAACAGCTCACCAAGGAGGTCCTTTCGCTCTACAGCTTGATCTATGGGAACCTAGAGAAACAGGTACATGTTTGAGTGGGAAGTGTTTGTCAAAGTAACTTTTTCCTCCTTTGTACACGTATGAATTCGTCCCTTTTTGTTCATGAGTAAGGTGTTGTTATTGGAGTGTAGTGAAGTGATTGATTTAGTTGAGAACAGAATGTTGTTTCATAATGTTAGAAAAGTCTGTACATTGAAATGAAATGTCACCTGAAAGATCAAGCTGAATTTTTAGTTCATGATACTCATTATTCCTAATTTCATTAGACAAACTACAGCCCCTTACTTCCAGTGGCCAGTAGACACTGTACCACTAGTATATGTGAAAACATACAGCCCATGTTGAAATGAGTGAAATGTAAAGTTGAGGAATGATCTTTAAAGGTATGTGGGTTGTCTTATGCTGTTCTGTCAAGTAAAATTACAACCCATATGTTGAAATAGGAGTGTCTGTATGTTTTAAACATGTCATGGTGCCACATATGGGGAAAACTATTTCCTGGTTTGCAAATCTAAATGACACAGGCTCTCAGTCATCCGTACTAGTATGTCCCATTACTACACACACTTTTTCATACAGTACCTAAAACCATGCTCTCACTGACACATGTTAGCCCTTCCATGCTGCCCTTAGTCACTCTATGTGGTGCAAACCATAGTATCTGACTCTGAGAAGATCAGAAGCCAATCTAGCTGTGTGTGCCGTGATGTGCATAAAATGTTCAGGTTGTTTGGCCTTTAGTAGCTCACAATTATGTGGGCTAATCAGGAGTAGGTCTCAAAACAGGAAAACTTCATAGCTATTTACAATAGGCCAAACTGCCCTCAAGGGGGGCAGAAATGGCCTAAGACCAATTTGCCTAAGGGGTCACTCCCCTTGCGTGAAATTGACTAAAAAAAAATCCCTGGTGTCTAGTGGGTTCTGCCCCCCTTGGGGCAGATTGGCCTAAGAAAAATAGGCTTATCTGCCTCCATGGGTGAAGAATTGGCCTAAAATAAAATCCCCCCCCGGTAAGTGACCCTTGCCTAAGGGGCCCCTCCCCACCTGTAAAAAAAACATCCTTGGTGCCTAGTGGTTTCTGCCTCCCTGGGAGCAGATCAGCCTAATTACAGTAGGACAATCTGCCCCGGATGGGCAGAAAAGGCCTTAAAAAAATATCCCCCCTAGGGAGCGACCCTTGACCAAGGGCCCACTCCCCTTATTCATATATCTATATATAAAAAAATCCCTGGTGCCTAGTGGTTTATGCCCCCCTTGGGGGCAGATTAGCCTAATAAAAATAGGCCTCTCAGTCCCACAGGGGGCAGAAATGGGCTAAAAATATTTTGCCCCCAGGGGAGCGACCCATGCCTAAGGGGTCGCTCCCCCTCCTGCAAAAAAAATAAAAAATCCCTGCCATCTAGAGGTTTCTGCCCCCCTGGAGGCACATCGGCTTAATGACAATAGGCTGATCTACCCCCAGGGGGGCAGAAAAGGCCTTAAAAAGAAATTGCCCCCCTAGGGAGTGACCCTTGCCCAAGGGGCTGCTCCTCTTATTGAAATATATACACAAAATAACATCCCTGGTGTCTAGTGCTGAGAGATACATCAAAGGAAAGGAAAGGCCTGTCCTTTCCTTTGATGTCTCTTGCGCTCACCTCCCGGTCGGAAGATAAATGCTTTTGCATTTCCCTTCCAGGATCGCGCTGGAAGCACAGCTTCTAGAGTGATCGGAGGTGACCTCTGATGAGGTCAGGGCATGATTTGCACACTGACGTCATTGGACGTCACTGGTGGGGCTGGGGGGGGGGGTCAGGAGAAGAAGGGAAAGTGATTCCCCTTCCATCCCTGCCCCTGGGCTCGGCCTGGTGTAGGACGTGCTGGTCTCGTCCTCAGCACCCAGCAGCTGTGGCCGAGGGCGAGACCAGCTTGTCCCAGGCACCATAGGGGTTAAGTAAGTGTTACCATTGTAAAATGTTGAGAAAATGGAAACAGGTTTTTAGTTCATAGACATTTTGGTACAACATTGAAGGATTTGGGGACACATATTAATACATACATATGTAACCTTTGGTGAATGTACATAATGCAGAATATTTGGCCTTGTAATCACATTGTACAGATGTATTTCTGGTTACTGTTAGTTCTGGGGACAACAGTTCTGTATTCTAAACAGCAAAACCCTAGCAATCAGAGGTGTGAAATAGTTCTTACAGAGAAATTACTGTGGACAAGGGAATTCATGATATAGGAGACAGCATAGGGCATTTCTAGACTGTGAGGAAATGGTTTCTGGAATTCTTCCCTACATGCATGAGATACTGATGATAAAGAAGCCAATGTTGTGAGGCTTGAAGCTGTTTAGATGTGGAGATTTGGCAAATGTCTTGTGAGCAAAGTTCATGTTTGGTTCCTTTTACACAGATAAACACTAACTGTTGCATCTGTGTTTTCAGCATCATCTGGGCAAGGCAGAGGTGACATTGTCCACGTCGGTGGGGAAGAAGCTGGCCACTGTGGTTCCACTGCAGACACCATGGATACCAAGGGACACAATGGCATGGCGGGTGAGGGGGACTGGAACGACGGCCACCAGCGATAGATCAATATCTTTGGAGACCTCCAGGGAAGACCAGTCCCTAGTGGTAGTGGACCCTTCTGCAATGTTACCACCTGCATCACTGCCTGCCACTCACATTCCCATCTCCACCCACCCTTTTGCTCTATCCCCACAGTTAACTGTACTTACCCCCCTAAAAGGGGTGGCGTCAGCTTTGCTGTAAATACCGTCCACGTCCTTGTCTCCCAGGCTGCACGCTGACCTACAGAGACTATCTCTGTAGTTCAGACTGTACTATTAAATGCCATCCAGGGGCTTAGTGGCCAGATGACACAAATTCTAGCTTACCTAGATTACATTCACAGTGCAATGTCTGGCCTACAGAGGTCATTCCAAGGTCTGGCCTCCTCACTGACCACAGCCTCCCACCAATCTCAACCTCGAGCCCCAACTTCCACTTCCAACCATTCCCCATCCCAAACCCCAATTCCAGTCCTATCCAAAGCACACTCAGTCCTTTGCATGCACACACTGCAACATACACACAAGAAGCACATCCACACATACACAAAGACACATCAAAAAACACACACACACAAACATACAGACATCATACTCTTTACCACCACCACAACAAGCATACCCACAGATACCACACACACCACCACACCCACATGCACAGCCACCACCACCACACCCACAGGCACCACACACACTACCACTCCTACATGCATTGCCACCTCCACCAAATCCGCAGACATCACAACCACCAACACACAAACATGCGCAACCACCACACCCACAGACACCAGACCCACAACCACACAAATATGCACAAACCTTTACCAGCACATCTGCAGACACCACAACAACACACTGCACCTTCACAGCACACCCATCCACACACAAACATTAGACATTACACACTCTGTACACAAACACTCACAGTCAGCCAAGCAACAAACACCCAGAAAGAAAAACAGACCAAAAGTTACACCACATGCACCAGATCCACAGGCAACTGCACCATGAACAGACACAAACATTGACCACTGCCACTCCCTGTACCTCCCAGCCCCATCTCCATGTCAACCACCCTACCCATTATTCCATGCAAGACTTTTTATTTGCCCTGGCCCTAAATCCTTTCTCATCCTAAACCACCCCTCTCAAATATAAACCTACCCTCTCATAACTCAACCTACCCCTCCCAAACCCCAACCCACCCCTCCCAAATACAAAGCCACCACTCTAAAATCCAAAGACACCCTTACCAAAAACGAGCCCACCACTCCCAAACCCAAGGACCTCCCCTCCCCACGAAAGATCGAGGTGCTTGCTGTCTGTCCAGTAGATGCCCCTTTGTGAGAAGGTTGTATTTGGCAGTGCAAATAGGGAGCAAGTTAGTTATTTGCGTGCAACCCAGGATTGGAACTCATACTATTTATGAAGACTTTTGGCTAATTTATTTTTCTAAGAATATGTTTTGAGAGAAGTATCTCAATTTTCTAGAAGAAATTATTTACAATACCTTTTGTTCTGGCATGATTTAGGTAATTACTACTAATTGTTTGCTGATGGTGTAATTTCTGCTTATGTGTGCGCCATGCACTTACTCACATTCATTTCTAACAGTGACAAGCACAGGTTTTATTTTTTTTATGATGCATATTTTTGTGTTATATGTTGAAATGTGGATTATTGGCAAAGGCAAAGAGGTACCTACTCTTAGCAAAAGGCCACAAACCCCACTAGGTCCAGTCAAGGTCTCATTAAATGAATCCTTGCTCAACCCTTGGTAGCTTGGCCCTCAACCAGTTAGTCTTAATTTAGGAGACAGATGTATAAAGTATTTACTGTCAACAAAAAAGTACATAAGTCAAACACAATACAGAATAAAAATCCAACTTCAATGTATACAAGAAGGAAATATTTTTATATCTAAAATTACACCAAAATGACAAAAATCCAATGTAGGGAAATGGAAACATGAATTTTTAAAGATTAAGGGGGTCATTCTAACTCTGGCGGGCAGCGGAGGCCGCCCGCCAGAGTTCCCCCTCCGAAATACCGCACCGCGGTCAATAGACCGCGGAGGGTATTCTAAGTTTTTCCCTGGGCTGGCGGGCGGTCGCCAAAAGACCGCCCGCCAGCCCAGGGAAAAACTCCCTTCCCACGAGGATGCCGGCTCGTAATTGAGCCGGCGGAGTGGGAAGGTGCGACGGGTGCTGTTGCACCCGTCGCGTATTTCACTGTCTGCCAAGCAGACAGTGAAATACTTGTAGGGGCCCTCTTATGGGGGCCCCTGCAGTGCCCATGCCAGTGGCATGGGCACTGCAGGGGCCCCCAGGGGCCCCGCGACCCCCCCTACCGCCATCCGGTTCCCGGCGGGCGGACCGCCGGGAACTGGATGGCGGTAGGGGGGGTCGGAATCCCCTCGGCGGCGCAGCTAGCTGCGCCGCCTTGGAGGATTCCAAAGGGCGGCGGTACACTGGCAGGAGACCGCCAGTGTTGCCGGTCCGACCGCGGCTTTACACCGCCGGCCTGTCGGCGGTGCTCCCGCCGACCCTGGCCCCGGCGGTCTTAGACCGCCGGGGTCAGAATGACCCCCTAAGGGCCAGATGTAGCAATTTCCGATTTTGCGAATCGGAAATTGCGAGTGGGTGCGCCTCGCAATTTCCGATTCGCAAAATCAGATGCAGTACGGTGTCTCAGACACCAACTGCAAGTCGCTATGGGGTCGCAAAGACCCACCTCATTAATATTAATGAGGTGGGTCGCATTTTGCGACCCCATAGCGAGTCCCTGCACTCACAGGGATGGTAGCCTGCTGAAGTCAGCAGACCTCCATGTCTGTGACTGCTTTTTAAATAAAGCAGTTTTTTATTTTTTATTTTGCAGACCGTTTTTATTAAAGGAAAACGAGTTGCAAAATAAATAAAATAACAAAACCTTTTGGTTTCGGTTTTTCAGAGTAGGCAGTGGTCCATTGGACCACTGCCTGCTCTGAAAAACCCTTATTGGCAACATTCACAAAGGGGAAGGGGTCCCATGGGGACCCCTTCCCTTTTGCGAATGGGTTACCACCAGTGTGACACTGGTGGTAACTGCGAATTGCTTTGCGACCGCATTCGCGGTCACAAAGCAATTTAGCATAGCGATGCGAGTCGCAAATAGGAAGGGAACACCCCTTCCTATTTGCGAGTCGCATTCACAATTTGTGACTCGCAAATTGTGAATGTGCATCGCAAAAGCCATTTTGCATGGCGCAAACTGCGAATTTCGCAGTTTGCACCATGCAAAATGCTTTCTACATCTGGCCCTAAATAACACAAATGCTTTCTAGTGCCTAAAAACGAAAAGCACCAACCGGGAACATCTGATCACCATCAACTGGGGCAAAGTCAAATGTTAAGGCTGACCGCGATGGAGCCCTGCTCAAATTCACTGAGCAGGAGGCCTCGATCAAAATTTTATCTTCACACTTAGACATTTTTCTGGAGCTTTTCTTCCTCAACATTGTGCGGTCCTCTTCAGCTCTCTGGGGTAGCATGAAATGAGGGAAGTCCAGTTTCTGTCCCAAGTGGCTTTTCCTCCTTTGAAGACCAGTTTGGCTACTCTTCCCCCATCTTGCTCTGCCATCTGCTGCAGCAGTTCGCCAACCAAAGATGCTTCCTTTGTCTCAGCCCAGGCCACTTCACACCTCATTAGTTTAGCCTAGCTCAGACAGCCAGCAGCAATCAGGAAA